>NC_142096.1:10611241-10930884 GCF_054644295.1 Miniopterus natalensis
ACTATGCTTCTTTCACAAAGATAAAAAAGAAGCTCGGCTAGAGGAAAGAAAGGGCGAAGTCAGAGCCTAGGTTCATGCCGGGGAGGCGGCGTGGAGGAGGGAGGCTAGCTTGACGCCCAGGTGAGTGCACAGCCGAGCGAGGAAGGGAAAGCGGAGTGGGCCCAGAGCCAAGGGCGGGGTGGGAGGGAACACGGGCCACGCCACGGGGCCGCAGGGGGAAAGGGAGAGAGAATCACCAATTTCAAGTCACTAAGAAACAAACGAGTGGGGAGGAGGGGCCCACGGGGGGAAAGGAGAGGCATCGGTAATGCTTTCAACAATAAAGATAAATTACAAAAAACCACAAAAATCACTCACTAATCAAATAGGAACGGGCAGTCATCTGGGTGGCTCCACAGAAGCCTAAAGTACAGGGAAGTCACCTGCGCAGCGTGTTAACAGTTACAGAGCAGAAGGCGGTGCGTACTTGCGTGAAAAAGAGGGCCGCTTGCTCCCCGCGGCCGACATGTGGACCTCAGGCGCGGAAATGCTGCCGGTGCTGCTGGAGGAGCTGAAATCCGCTTCGCTGCCTGCAAAGCAACGGGGGAGAAGCGTGAGGGACGGGAGCCGGGGCCACGCGGGCCAGCCCCTGCCTCCCGAGGCCCCGGCTCCCCGCGATGGCGCCCGAACTCAGCAGGTGGCGAGCTTCCAGGGCCCCGGGTCCCTCGTCTGCTTTCCCCGAAGGAGACAAGGGAAGGGGCAGATACGAGGGCTTCATTTCGTAAACGCAGCTTAGAGGCACGGCTGCCTGCACACAGACGCCCGTCTCCCGGCAGACCCGCAGCACGCGTGACCCACGGGTGGCAGACACGCGCACCCCCCGGGAGTCACACGCTCCCTGCAGGACACCGGCCGGCCGGCCCAGGCTTCCAGCGAAACGAGAAGCCTGCTTGTCAGTCCCACGGCTTTTTTCCCAAGGGAGTTTATCCTCGGGTCGTAGTCAGCTAGCCGACTTGCACTTGGCACTTCAGGGCCTGGAGGTGATCAGCCGGTTAGGAGCAGTGAGCAAGCGTAGCTGCTGGGACCCACGCTTTCTGCTTACGGACTTTCTCTGACTGCAGCTGCAGAGTTTCTGCAAAGGACAGGACCTTAAGGAAAAGCAGGAACTGAACACTCGCGAACAGGACGAAAACAGTTCACAGTGACCGAACCTCTGAATTAGAGTAAAACTGGAAATGTTAGGGGTTTTTTTGGTGGGGGGGGGGATTGTTCATTAGTTTACAAATATCACATTATATCTTGAGTACAGGCTAGAGTTGGGTATGTAATTAGAAACATGGTGTGTGGTAGAATAATTAAGATGAACTCGGCTCCGACAAAAAAAAAAAGGGTAGTTCTGAAATTGTACTGAAAATATCCCATGGGTTTCCTAAGGAAGTGAAGGGGAGGGGAAGAGAGGCAAGAGCCAACAAGTGTAAAGAAGAGAGGATTGAAAATAAACGATGACATTCCATAGGCTTTCAGAAAACAAATCTGGTGTACAATTCATTTGACCCTGCCTCTCAACTCCTACAACACAATTTCTGACTCTCTGGTCTAGAACCCAGAGCCAGCTCGCATTTCTGAGTTGAGGAAAACATAAATAATTTCAATCCCTTGAGTTTCTAGCAGTCAGTGAACAATGATTCTAACAAAAACTATTTCTTGAGTGCCTAGTAAGTTCCAGGCCCTATAGGAGATGCTCCCTACTCTTTATATTTTTAACAACTTTGTAAGGCAGGCATTAATTTCACTATTCTACATTTGAGGCGACGAAAGCTGATTTGTCCAAGGTTTGTGAGCGACGAATCCTGCCCAGGACGAAAACCCTGTGCTACTTCTATGACCCGCGCTGCATCCTTAGGAAGACAGTGGAGAAAGCAGGGACACAGGAGAGTTCTAGAATAAACCAGACACTACCATCTCCCTAACTGGCAAGATGAGCCATACCTGCAAGATGTGGCCACACTGGCCCACTGCTGAACAGATCCTGTCACTGGCGGGTTGTGTTAGTTTTGCTACAGGGGAAGGTAGGCAACAGCAAGGCAGAGAGAGAGAAACCCCTCCCCTGGCTTCTAGGACCTCTCAGGAAGTTCAGCCTCTTCTGGGAAAGAGATCAAGAATGATCCCTGAGCACACAAGACGCGACTGAATTTCACCTCCCAGCAGAATTCTGCGAAGATTATGGTGGCGATTTTTCAGGACGGGATGGGCTATTCCTTCTGGATTTCAGAGACTTTGTCGAATGATATAATAAACTCTAGAAGCCCCCTGGACTTAATTAGTTGCCTCTGATAAATACACTCGCTAAACTGTAGTATTTTACAGTCTCAAGGATTCCTGATTGGCAGTGGTATCCAACAACACGCTCATCCTGACAGCTTCATCCAACCAGCCTTGTCTGCTAGTAAATTATCAGGCTGGTTATTAAATCATAAAGATGGGTGATTTTCAAAAATAGATACTGTGGCTGCAGCCACCAGGCTTCAGATATTACTTCCTAATGTAAAATTATTACTCGGACACACCCAATTTTCATTCCTTAAAAGATACACAATGGCCATCAATCGTAATTTCGCTGCCTGCATAAAAATGGAAATCCTAGAAGAGAAACAGACAATTGCCAAAAATCTGCTGTTCCCTCATGATGCCTTTGATCTTGATCTGTGGTAATTAAGTTCTCTGAACTGAAGGGACTTTGTTCTCCACTTTATTGCTACAGGAACTAAATAATTGACTCTTACGTATTTGCAGGGCCTAAGATCACTGTGTTCCTGTACTTTCTGAACTTATCTTCTACACATCTGAAAGAGATTAGAAGGCTCATTCAGGGCACCCAAGAGATGCATTCGGGACTATCTGAATAATATGACAGTGAAAAATATATATGCTACTTCTCAACTATTTCAGTTTATGATTTGCAAAAATATAACTATTTCCAGTTTGGTTAATGTAATGTAAAGTCAATGCACTCTAAGGGATACACAGAAAAGTCAATTTTACTACATCATCTCATCTACTTTCCCCATTTACTAAGCAAGAAACTAAAAGGAAGGTTGGAGATCTGAAAACCCCCCATTTATCTATTAGCTGCCAACACAGGCACATGGAAGCAGAGGGGCTTTCTATTCATTTCCTTTAAACAGTGAATGCAACGGGGTTATTGCTATCAATGCTGTCGTTGATTGCTCTTCTGAGTTACTAAAATCTTACAGAGAGTGCCCAACCTAAAAGCAGAGGCCCTGAGTCAGACAGCAGTGCAAATCCCACCTCTGCTGCTTACTAGAAAGAGCACTTTAGGTCCATTTGGCACCTCTCTGTGCCTCAGTTTCTTAATTGTGAAATGGAGATGACAATTATAGCACCTGCCTCACAGGGCCAGTGTAAGCAATGATCTCCATTGTAAACTTTCAATAAATATTAGCTGTTATCATTCTGAAGGGGTTAAAAAGATATCACTTATTATGCTATACATTTCCTTACTAGATAATTTAGAAAATAACAATGGTCCAGAGGGAAAATGTAGTCTATAATTCCATCACCAAAAAAATAGCTATAGTTAATGTTTTGATATACAACTCTTGAGACTTCAGATTTAATACACTATCATGTAACCTAATTGTTTTTCTTTTAATATGTGAATATCTTTGAAGCATCCCACATTTTGTTTCATTAAGTCAATGAATGTGTGGGCAATTTCCAGTTTTCCTACTATTAGTAACAAACATTATATGCCAGAAACCACCCTAAGCATCTTCTACATATTAAGTAATTTATTTCTCATGGTAGCACAGACCTTACAAGGTAGGGACAATTATCAATCAGTCCCTTTTACAGACAAGATAGAGAAGTTGGGTGATACAAGCAATGATACAACTAATAAGAAGTGGGGCTAAGACTGGGACACAGGCTGTCTGACCCCAGGGTTTACGTTCTTAAATAAAGGCCTAACGTTCAATGTGTATACTTGCGCATACGAGTTTATATCTTTGTCTGTTTATTTCTTTAATAAATTCTTAAAGGTAGAAATTTTAAGCCAAAGAATATACTCAATTTAAACATTCTTAATATTTCAACATTGTTAAATACTAAAGACTTTTAATCTTTTAATATTTAAGGTCTGCCCAATTGGCTGTCTCTGATGTCACAGGGAATACTTGGACAAAGCAGGAAGAGTCATGCTTGAAACACTGAAGGGAACTTAAAGTATCATATCCAAGTCATCTTCATCAATACTGCCTTTGTTCCTTATCAATATTGTCTTTGATCAGCTGCTGCGGCTGGGAGAGCAGGATTCTGGGACTGAACAGACAGGATGAACTTGACCTTTAAGACACTGAGTGGAGCCAGTCCTGGTGCTGAGCAACCCCACAGCAAGGGACATTTTCCAGCTACAAACTATGCTGGCTGGCCTCCAGAAGTCCCGGTGCTTTTTCCTTTGGTAGTCTTGCTGGATCCTGCTGAGAGGAGTTACTTTATTCATAACGCTAGGGTACTAAGCATTCTCTGCATGGGACGGCGAGGCTGGGAATTAGGGAAGGAAAAATGGAAACAAAAAGAATATGTGCAAAGACTGATAGCTAGACTTATTTTTTTAAAGACAATGCCTGTGATTTGGTCTCTCAGGACGTTATTATTTTTGGCTGCCTTTAGGATACTGTGGAGTCCTCATACATCAGAACATCATGGGGCTCTGAGAACAGAGCAATCCCGATGTCTACAAAGCTGTATTAAGTCATTCTAAACCAGAGATTGATGCAACCCCAAACCTTCCTGTATCCTTGATGTGTCACCACAAAGCTATCAAATTAATTCAGGCTGGCCACCTATATCCCCACCTCAAACAGAGGCAGCAAATTAAAAAATAAAAATAAAAATAAAACAAAAGCCAGTCCCTCATCCTTTCATCATCTTATCCCTTGTCCCCACACACAGATACACAGATCTTTTATTTAAAGGTCTCTAGGGAGGAGAGATGAGCCATTTTCACTGAAGCCAAGCAGAGCTATTAGGGAGCAGCTGGAGCAGTGGACAGATGTAATTATAGAAGACACTGTCAAAGAAGCTGCTCTATAAAGCAGATTCAGTAGAATTGACTATTAGCTGCAAGGCTTTGGGGGGCCCAGGTTGACAAAAAAGTAAAAAGTCAAAGCTTGCTAATAGTGGTTTTGTTAAGGATTTGGGGAAACACCCTGATAAGAGTGAGTGAGAGTGTGAGTTGAAGGAACACACATAAAAAGAAAACTGTACTGCTAAGGATTTATCCTGCACAGAAGCATCCAAAAGGACAACCTAACTGTCTATCAGTAAGGACTCTGTATTCATGAAAAGGAGTGACATGAACCTGTGCTTGCTGAAGTGAAAAGATCTGAAAAGATCTGGAAAATCGGTCATTGGTTAAGAAAAACAAGATGAATGTGGGATATCTGCTTTTGTGTAAATAAATCATTAAGTGATATATAACCTGCTATCTACTTTTTTGGAGGGATTTAAAAAGACTTGTTAATAACAGTGGTTTCCCTTGGGAAGGGGACAGCGGGAATATAAAGAGACTCGTTTTCATTTTATATCTTTCTGAACCATTTGGCTTTTCCAACCATGAGCATTTACTTTTATTATAAAAATTACAAATAGGGGTCCAGTGCAATGATGGAAAATTAGTTTTTGGGGGTTTTTTTCTTTAAAAAATCTAAATTTTTGAAAGGAAAATTATTTTATAACATAAGTAACTATAGCATGTAATGTAATATATGTAATATAATATTAAGAGAGGTTGGGAGTCAAGCCACATGGGTTTGAATCATGGCTCCTTTATCTGTGGAGCCTTGAGCAAGTTATTTACTCTCTCTCTGCCTTAGTTTCCTCATCTGTAAAATGGAGATGAAGATGTTAATAGTAAGTACTGCTAAGGGATTGTGGGAATTAGGTGAAATATGAAAAAAATTAGAACAGTGCTTGGAACATAGCAAACACTCAACATAAGTTAGCTTTTTACTATTTCTAGCTGAAACTACAGGTACAGTGGCTCAAGGGCCAGAATGGGGCTTTTCAAACACTTTTCCCTTAAAAAGCCCCACAGTAGAAAGTGCCTTATCCCATTTAAGTCATACATTTTTATAAACACTCTTTACAAAAGGTGGTTTTCCCTCAACCATTCTTCAGTGAAGACCATGTTTCTATCTTTACAGTCTGTGTGTGTGTGTGTGTGTGTGTGTGTGTGTGTGTACACAACAGACTTTGTCTGAAGATCTGTGATCCTAAGACAAACTTCCCATGGCCTCCTCCTAAAGTCTCTAGACTTGCCCTTGGATTAGACCCCTGCCTTCAGAGAGCCCCAGGGAAAATGCACACAGACTTACAACTTTGTCTTAGCAGAGGCCAGTCTCCTGAGCCAGGCAGCTTTGACCCTCTGAAAAAGGGACCGAGGGAGCGTGGGAGGGGAGGCCCAAGAGGGCCAACAGGGTCAAGGACAACTCCACCTAGTTCACTCCTTTATCTTGAGTTGGCTCAGCTACCTGTCCTGGCAGAGATACAGACAATGCACCTGCTGACCAAGAAAACAGATGAAAGAAATGATAAAAGAGGTTGTAAAGGGACAGCAGGCAAAGAGGAGGAAGAGGAGAGTTTATGAATTTCCCACAGGGACCCAGGATACATTGAGTCTCCCTCCGCTTCACCCCCAGGGGAAAATAAGACTGCACTGGCCAAGCTTAGCAGAGCACAGGGAAGGAGAATGGTTCTGTTTGGCTCTGCGGGTGACCACCTACCCTTCCTGGGCCTGCTCTCTTCATTAGTAGTAAATACATGTGTGGCCCTGGCAATTTACCAGAGATGGCCAAGGGGAGAATGCTGGGGAAGCGATCAGTCAGTTCAACCAGACAGCCAATCAGATGCCCCTAACGTTCTCCAGTGCCCTGAACCGCCCAGTATCACCAGAAGGAGGCGCTGGCCTGCAAATTCACACACCCACGAAGTCTATCTAAAGAAAGTCCTTTAAACGGGGCTCTACCTCTCACTAGTTAATGTGTTCTTGGCTAAGTGTTTTTAACCTCTTTAAGCCTTAGTTTCCTCATTTATGTTTTATACACATACATATGTATATATTTTTTAAAGGTTAATTTATTGTTTATTTAACGAGAATTTATTGAACACCTGTCACGTGCTTGACATGCTCATAAACATTAAGCTTATAATTAACATTAATAATGCAATGATTCTTAAACCTTACTGTGCATAAGGATCACCTGGGAAGGTGAATAATGGTGCAGATTTCTGGGGAACACTCACAGAAGTTCCAGTTCAGGAGGTCAGGGGGGGAACTCAGGAATCTGTATTTTTAATCATTTCCATAGATGGTCATGAATGAAGCAAGTGATCATGGACCATGCTGTGAGGAGGAGCGCTCCAAAGATAAGAGCACATGGCATCTCTCTCCAGGTCCAGTCAAATGACAAGGGCTTTCCTCGGGGGGAAGTAGAAGGTGAGTGAGCAGAAGTGAAGGCAGATAGGCAACCAGAAGAAGAATTAATTTACAGGTAAGTACAGAGGAGCTGCTTCCCACCCTTGGCCGCAGCCCCAGGTGTCACAGGCCCCAACCCACACTGAAGTCGGGTCCACCGCTGCTCACTCCCTTGACTTTCTCAGCAGCACTGACCTTGACCTTCACTCCATTTAACAGTCTGCCAGCAGGGTTACATCACTGGACCTTGTCAGCACTCAGCCATGCTCCATTTTCATATCTGACATCCTTTCGTCACCCATCACAAAACCTGGAACATTGACACCGACGGCACTAGCAAGGTGGCTGCTCTTTTTTAAATTTTTGTATTTTAACTCTTAAGGCTGAGCCATTCTCCTATTTTCAACAGAGATAATAGGACGGAATCTTTATTCTTAAATGAAAAGTTAACATATTGTGAATAAACCTAAAAGACATATTGCTATATTAAAACACCTAACAAAAAGGGGTTTTTCACAGTGCTGAGGGCCAGGCAGCACTGTCACCTGGACTGTCTGCTGAAAACACAGAGCCCTGACTCATATTCCAGATCCGTCAACTGAAATTTCCTGGAGTCATTTCCATAAGCCACATTTTCACTAATTGCTCAGCTGATCTTCCAGGCACACTGAAGTTTGAGAACCACTGTAATAAAAGCTCTGGTTTTCCATACTTGACTACGAATGGCAGCCACCTGCTCCAATCTGTCTGGTTAGTAAATCCGTGATCTCTGGCTGCTCCTTCCCACCCTGAGCGCTCCACCCCGGGCATCATCGTCTCTCGTCCCCAAATTACGAGCCGGCCACACACTGTGTCCCAGCTGCTCGGCGTGGCCCGGAGCACTCCATCTTCCACTGCTCCGGAGCAGAAATCTCATTAGCTGATTCCCCTGTAGAAACCCTTTCACAGCAGCCCGTGTCCTTAAGATGAAGCCCTCAGTCCACAGCATGATTTACAGGCCCTTTATAAATCACTCTGCGCCCGCTGCGCCCCGCCCGAGGGACCAGCAGCCTTCCTGAAAGAGGCACATGGCTCTCTGGACGCCCCGTTTGCATGCACGTTGTCTCCTCCACCTGGATGGCTTCCTACCCCTCTGGGCCAGGCCGCCTACTACCTGCTCTTCAGGCGGCAGGTGAGCCTCCGCCTCTAACGCCTTCAGGAAGGGGTGAGGCACTCTCACCTCACCCACAGTTTAACAAGCACTCGACACTGCACTGCAATGTGTCTGCAATGTCCCAGCGCACTGTCAGCTCCTTGAGGGACACTGTATCCCAGTGTCTAACGCAGCATTTAGCACACAGTAGGTGCTGTCACCTTAAAAGATTTCTAAGCATTAAAGGTTCCTCCACTCTTAGCATTCTGCAATGGCTCCCAGAAGGCTCTCTACTGACTTACCATCTTCTTTCTCTCCCTTTAGGCTGGGTTGACAGGCTGGGGTTGTTGACAATTAGGACACATATTCCCTCCATTCACACCTCTACCCCACTGGCCAAGGTTCATAAAACTCAAGCTTTCAGCCCACAATTTAACATGCAAAACCCTGCAGCCTGGAAATACCTCTGTCTTGTTTATCACTGTGTCCCCAAAGCCAAGCACAGGGCCCGGCATAGACTCAGAAGAATATTTATGAAATGAAGGGAGAAAAGGTACTGAAAGAAATTACAGATAGGTTTGTAGAAACAGCAGCACTAATTTCTGAGAAATCACAAAGGAAGGAGGTAGAGGTTGGGGGTGAACAGAAGCGTTCAGGTTATCAAAGAAGAGACAAAGACAAATCCTGAAGATCACAATGTGCTACCTTTGGTGCTCTTGTTCAGTAAAACTGTAGAAAAGGTCCCTTAAATAAGGCAATAGGAGCAGCAAGAGTTCACTGGTGACCGATAACGAAAAACAATTCTCATTTCCTTCTCTGACAGCTGTGACTGCGGCTGCCCCATACATGGCACACGGGGAATTCAGTAGGCACTCAGTCAAAACACTTAGGAGAGCCTTCCGAGCAAGGCTGGCATGTGTGCTGGATGACAGCGCAGTTCAGCACCCGAAGGGTGTAGACTAATGGATTGCCTGTCAACCTCGAGGGAAATCTCTAGTAACGTGTCACCTGGCTCCATCCCTGCCCTTATCCTACTTAACATGCTTTATTAATGACCCGAATGAAAACATGGAAGGCACAGTGTTGACGGCAGACTACATTACACAAGCCCTCAAAGCACAACTAATACAACGAATGAGAGAGTCGGGCTCTAATGCTACTAGTCGCTGTGTACTAAAACCAAACCTGCCAAGAACGCTCCATCTGCTATTTCCTCTAATCCTTCCTCTCAAAACATACGGGGTACAGACGAGGAAACTGAGGTTCTGAGTGGTGCTGAGATGTGCCCCCAGTCACACAACGAGTAAACAGCAGAGCTGACTTGTTGGACTCCAGAGTCTGCTTTTTTTCTCTGCCCACTCTGCTGGGTACCTCGTGGTCAGAATTCACAAAGATCTGAGAACTGGAAACCAAGGTGACATCCACAATATTCGATGCAGTCCATTTCAAAGATGCGTTGAACCTTGCACGTGCGAAGGCCCTGGGTCACGGAGAAGTGGAGTTCTGGTGCTCAAGGCTCCTTTTGGGAGGTGAGCTACACAGGCGAACACCTGGGATACGAGGCAGGACAGGGGGCATGCAAGACAGACGGGGCACTAGGGGACGCAGGGGAGGAAGAAATACTCTCAGCTGGGGGGGGAAGAGGGCAGGGGGGATGGCGTGGAAGAGGTGCCACCTGAGATGGGGCTCGAGCACCAGGCAGAATATGACCAAGTGCTGGGGGTGCAGACGGGAGCAGACCTCAGGTGAAAGGGATGCCCGTGAGCCGAAACATGGAAGACAAAAAACAGAGGGGATATTTAGAATATATTGAATCCCTTGTTTAGCTGGCACATAGTGATCACATGAGAAAAGGCAGCCAAACTGGTGAGTTGTACCCAGGGAGCTAAAGAATGCGAACCAGATGCTAACGCAACTGCACAGGCGCATGGAACACTATGCCAAGGGCATTTACTCTGAAGGCAAGAGGGAGCCGTGACGAGACTTGAACAGGTTGGCAGTATGAACAGAGTGGTGCTTTACGGACATATGGAGGCAGCAATACCCAGAGGAGGGGCTGGAGGCTGGAAGGCAAGGCAGGTGGCTCTTACAGTTAGGAGATGGGTTGTAGAGTAAGTGGGGGGAGCCCAGACCATGGAGTCCCTTTCCACATAGCTCTTAGGTTCACAAAATGACCTGCATAGGTTGAAAATCACTTAAAACCCCAGGTGAACGAAAGGATTTAAAATAGTACAAGCATAAAGTAAGTTAAACATTAAGAAACACCTCGTCTTATGTTATATACTTACTGCAGTGCTAACGCCTAAAAGAACAATTGAACGAAGGTATGTTTTCTGTACAACCAAAGAGCAGAAAAACAAAACAGGAATTGTCTCTGTGAAATGAAAGGGAAAAATCGTCTCTCATATTGCCTGAGGACAGTGTGAAAAATTGAATAATCTAATCAGAATGGATTGCTACATTTGAATCAAAGATCTTGCTACATTTACGACTGTGCAATCAATCTTTGATGCAAGCACAAACGTCAATAAAATAAAACAAATAAGTTGGGTAAATTCTGGTAATTTCTGGCATCTGTACAGAGTGTTCAAAAAAAGCAAGTGGAGAAATGGAAGGCCTGGTGGGGCTTGTTTTAATTCAGACATGTGTTCAAGGAATGAATATGAGCATCGGGAAGGAAGGGAAATAATGAAGTCACATGAAAATGTTTCCAGGAGAAGGCCTGGCAGCATAACAGAAAATTCTGGGTCAGGGGATGGGCTTGCAGGAAAACAGGTGCAAGGCAGGTGGAACAGCTCCCGCCCTCCTGCCCTGGGACACCTGTTCAAGGCCCAGGGAGCCTAGCACTGGCTCAGGGAGGTGACTTCACCTGGGACGCTACACCACTGCCACGGTGGCCTTCCGGAGGTACATGCTGGGGACAGACAAGGAATTCTGCAAAAGAGCTGAGCTCCCAGCAGCAAGTGCCTGCATCTCATCTCATACCATTGTTTATCAATTAAAAATGATTTGCATTCTCAAGGTTCTGAACACAATGTTTCTGAATGTCTCCCTAAAAAATTCTCTACTAACTCTTGTGGCACTTAAAAAGAATGGAGCACACCTACGATTAGATTATACTCTGTACACAAACTGTGCTCTGAATTTCCATGGGCTGGCTTAATGGAATGTTCCCCAGGATCTCAACTCAAAGTGGCATCTGGCACGGAGCACTCGTTCCCAGGCCAACCCTTTGCTTGTCCAGCTGCTCTGCCCCACCCCCAAACAAGTCAACTTTTAAATTCAAGTGTACTCAGTGTTCTCTATTCTCTCCACCCTCCAATGTTCTATGAAAAACCAAAGCAGACTGGAAAGGCAAAGCAGGCCATTGCAGTAATATTAAGGCCACTCTCTTCAGAAGCACTGGAGGGTTTGCATGGCGGTCAAATGGAGAGGCGAAGTTAGAAATGGTGGGGAGAGATTAACCAAAGAACTTACATGCATGTATGCATAACCCATGGACACAGACCATAGTGGGGTAAAGGCCTGGGGCTGTTGCAGGGTGGAGGGGGTCACTGGGGGAAATGGGGACATCTGTAATACTTTCAACAATAAAGGTAAATTTTTAAAAAAGATATACCATGAGATGATTTTATATGCCTATGTATTGCAAAATGTTTACTGCAATAAAGTTTGTTAACACATTCTTTACCTCAAAATAAATAAATAAATAAAAAGACAGATGTTAAATAGAACATGGTATCCATAACAAAAGAATTTTTTAAAACTCTAAGTGCGCAGTATTTAAGTTAACAGCAGTAGCATATGCAGTTCAGATCCCCAAGTGTCTCTTCACTTAAAAACCTGGTTTTACCCTTTTTAAGTGTTGACACAGCATTACTTCCTCTGGACGGCTTCCCAGACCCCCAGAGTCTGGGTTCCATGGGACCCTGCACTTGCCCCAGAAACATATCACACAGGTACAGACAGGGAGCCCCTGGGTTACTGTTGTGTCCCAGTGAGTGGCCCACTGTCAGGCACATAAATAAATATTTGTTGAAAAAACAAATGAGTAGCATACTGGGCTCAGTTCTGTTAAATGCTGGCTGAGACTCAAGAGAAAAGGAAGGGGGGAAATGCTAAGTTGGAGAATCCCATCCAAAACTAAAGAATGCCCCAGCCTAGCACAGACGAACCCCTCTGCTGTGCCCTTAAGCTGGGCTTGGCAGGATACCCCCTAAGGGCACCGCCTGCAGACAGGCCCTAAGCCTTGCTCCGTGTGCGCTAAGGCTTCTCAGCCTCGGCTTGGACTCCTCCCTTCTTCCCCCAGCTGGGAGGGAAAAGCATTGGGTGTCAGGCAGGGGCCGTGTCGGGTTCAGGCAGCCTCTCGAGAACAGTCGGGCCGCCAGGAGTCTCGGCAGGAATCAGATCTTCTGGCAGCGGCCTGCGGAGCCCGCCTATCTCGGCCGCAGGGGCGAGGGCCCGAAGCCAAAGGCTCGGGAAGGTCCGGTTTCTCTGCGTAATGCTGCCGCCACCCAGGACAAGGGGCATCCTTCCCTCTGAAACTGCCACGATGCCCTCTGACGAAAAAGACCTCGGCAAACAGGGCTGTTAGCTGAGAGCTCAAAGGACGTGGCCCACGACCCAGGACAGCAGCCTCTAGATACCTCGTTTTACTTATTTATTTATATTTTTTATTATTTTATTGAATTTTGGGGGGTGACATTAGTTAATAAAATCATACAGGTTTCAGGTGTAGAATTCTATAATATATAATCGGTATATTTTATTGTGTGTTCACCACTCCCAGGCAAGTCTCCTTCCATCAGCATCTATTCCCCCTTCACCGTCTTCTACCTCCTTCCACCTGCCCTTCCGTCTGGTAATAGAGGCCTTATTTTAAATCACATCCTACAAATGTCCTCCCCTGTTTCCATTCAAGTGAGTTGGTATAGTCCCTGCTGCACATGCCATGCTCTTTCCAGGGCAAACAGATGGAAGGAAGAGAATATGCCAGAAAGAAGTGGGAAATGAAAATGACATTGAAATAAAAATAAAGCTGCAAAATATAATCTGGGTCAACTCTTCATGCATCTGAAAGTCAGCTCGGGCAGGCTCTGCACATATGGCACTGGTTTTATATTTTTCTTGGCTCAGATTGTCACACAGGATTAGTGCAAAAGGAAAAATCCCAGCATGGGGCCTATTTTTATACAGATTAATCAATCATTTCCCATCTCTTCCTCTCCCATCATTCCCCAAACTTTCAACTTAATGAAACCGCTCTCTTTTCAAAATATGTCATTACTGCAGTCTGAGCGGAAATCCTTTTAGGAAATGAAGTGAGCTTAAAGTTTGGACCTAGATTTTTAATTGTCACATTTTTAATTTGTTTTAAGTATTAGCTGACTTATGCTATGTGGCCTCGCCTTTTTCATCTTACATACCCACTGTGGCATCCTACATATCTGCTGTGTTCTTGGCAGCAAAATTAACTGGCAAACATTTCCTTATATAAGTGTTATACTGATTTAGGAACATCATACAGCCACACATTTGAAAAGAGAAAACTAACCGTATATCTCACATTTTGTTGGCTACATTTTCATGTACATCGAACACCATCATTCCCATCAGAGTGCCAAGTAAGTACTTGATAGGAAATCTGATAGGCTGAATGGAACCAAACCAAGAGAACTGTTCAAGCTCTTAGTGACAGTCTCTCTCGGCTACAAGGCATTGGGGAAATGATGATGATATGTATAGTAATCATAATAAAATAGCAGCTAATACTTATTGCATGCCAAGTGCCATGAAGTCACTGAATTTTCAAAGCAGCTTTATGTCATAAGTACTATCATTATTATACTATACAGATGAGGAAACCATTTTAGAGAGGAGTTCGGATATTTTGAGGTTGAAAAAAAGTCCCGTACTAGGTGGGTTTTCAGAGATAGACACATCGAGAAAGGGAAATGGGGCCTTGTACTGCTTACGAATGAGGTGAAAAACTGTGGGGTGAGGGTCATCAAAGTTTTCTCCAAGTCTCTAAAACCAGAATCTCTACAGAGAATACCATGTACCCTTGCTCATCTGCTGGATGGAAATGATATTTATAAAACATTAAAGCAAAGCAATGACTTAAAACTTGACCCCAATGACAAGTCAGAGCCAGAGCAGTCATCAGTAAGTGCACATTCTCAAAGGGTGGTACCTTTTCACCATTTTAGGCAATTAAAATTGAGCCATGACTAACAGTTGGAAAAGATGACATGATACTGGTTGTCCTTTGCCTGAATGGGCATGAATACAGAAAATAAAAGGAATTTACAATCTAGCTTAATACTCTGTGCTCAGTCTTTTATACCATCAAAATGAATCTCTCTTATACCAATACAGTTCATGGTTTGTTTTTTGTTTAGAGCTGTTAGATGCCAGCTATCTACTGTGGACAGTCTAAAAATCAAATTTTACACAATTTTAAAGTTACTGAACTGAAGTTGAGGTTACCATAAGTATAGTCTCTCTTTTGAGTCTACTAGTTAGTTTTAACACCACCAGCATTAATCATTCACCCAGCAGATGAAAATCACTTTAAGATGACTCATGTGTTTTACAACCTTGCAAATCCAACCCCTTATGCTCTTGGAGTGTACAGTAAAGAGGAAGTGTTAGATCAAGTCAGTTAATAAAAGGAAAACTCTTCCACATCCCAGTTCCATGGACACGAAGAGTTGCAGAATTTCTGCTGGATGCCACATGAGAAAAGTAAATTAAAACTGGCCAGAGAGATGTGCTCTGAATAATTTCCAGGGTGAACTGGCAGACATGATCACATGAGCGGGCTCTCTCTTGATAATAAATACATCGCGTACAGAGGCCCACTGCAAACTCTGTGCAGGGCCAATTAGCATTAATTGCGGCTGTGCTCGCTCATCTATTCCCACAGCACACCACCGGGCAAGGTCGGGCTCTGCATTTACAAATGCAGCACGCAGTACTCAGGGTTAGAAGAGCAGGAGCAGATGTAAGCATCCCTGGTCATTGTTTTATTTGTTAGTCTGGGTTTCAAACTGCAAAAGCAGACTCACCTAGGACGGGTTATTGAAAACAAAACGTGTGTATTTTTTAGAGTTTAGCTATAGACCCTGCATTCGGAATATCTGAAAGGCAGAGTTGAAAATTTGCTTTTAGACTACAATTTTAGCCTACCACAACTGACTTTACACACACACGTACCCAAAGAGCACATCCTCTGGGATCCGACAGAATTATTTACTTACTGTGACTAATACTACTTACTTAGGAGGTAAGCTCCGTGGACTTGCATGGCAAACCCTGCCTCTGCCAACAGCCTCCCGCCACAGGCTGGGGTGTGTCCTGTGCAGAAATACAGTGTGTGCAGCTCATCCCTCGGTGGAGTACAGTCTCAGAGTGGGGTATCCATGGAGACCGGCCTCCTACTTGTGCAGGGCGAGGAAGTTACTCGGCTGGGCACCATAGCAACAGGAGGCAGAGGGAAGGCCGGCCAATCAGGGAAGAGCACAGGGGCCTCTCCCTGGTGACTGCAGCATTTCAAAGGGAACCGTCGCCTCCTGAATGGACACAAAGCGCTTAAAGAAATACGGGGCTGTCAAGCCCAAGTCAGCGCCTGCACCACGGGCAGGGCTGATCCTCCGACGTCGGGGCAGCAGGCTTAGAATCTTCCTCCAAGAGCTGCACCCCAACGGCAAGGAAGAAACTGCACCGCAGCCTCACACATGCCTAATTTAACAGCAAGCTCGGGGGCTCCCAGGCGAAGGTTCGCGAAGCCCATGCTTTCCAGCTGCTTGGGCACATGGGCTCTTCCCGGTGCCGCCCGGGGGACAGCGCAGGAGAGAGCCGCGGGGCCCAAGGGAGGCCGTAGAATGGGGGCTCTCTGTGACAACCGTGGGCATGTTCCTTCCAAACAGTGTTGTAAACACATTCGTTAAGCTTTCACCAAAGGCCTCCATTGTATCAGAATAATTCTTAAGGAGGGAGCCGTGACAACATAGGACCGATGCGCACATGATGGTGAGTGGACATTCGAGTGCCTTCGGGTCGTGCTATCTGGACACTTGCCTCATCTCGCATCTTGTACCAGTCACGACAGGGATCGTTTATTGAGCACCTACTGTATCCTGGGCGAATACTGTCACTACAAACCCAGCTTCCTGCCCAAAGCTGACAAGGATTTTTGCAAAAAATACAGGATGTGATGAAAATAGCCTGCTATATACCAAACATATTTTGATTCTCACAGCAACCTGAAAAGGCTAAGTATTCACTGTTCCTCCATAGTATAAAGAAATTGTTTTTCTCACTTTACAAAAGAAACCTTTCCACTCACTAACTCCCCTTCCCCACTGCTCTTCGGGTGACTTGGTCCACCCCATTCAACGTCTAAATATAAGGTGAGGTTCCCTCCTCCCACAACTACCTCCCAGAAAAGAAATCCCTTTGTGTCTTTCCAAAGCCTCTTATTATAGAGCTCTCTTTACAATTACCTTCTCTGAACAAAAAGCCCCCATTTGAAAAAGACACATCAGTCTGAATGGACCTCCATCAGCGCTAACCTGGGCTGCCTTCAGAGGTCAACTGCTAGGATTGTTTAGTATGAAGCGGGGCAAGAAACTGGAAAACGAGTTTTTAATTATTCCTGTGGTATGACTCCTCCAGCCTTTTAAAGATCACTCAAATAGCAATACAGTCAATGGTTAAGTTGTAGAGATCACAAGAACTCATATCCCTTGTTAACTGAACTCAGGAACTGAGTAGCTTTGGACAGTGAAGGATGCTCAGACACATCTAAAGGAAAACAGAAAAACCCAGTGTCCCCATGCGATACAGGGATGTTGCCATAACCTGCCTCTTGTCCTCCAATGTCCATCTCCAATGTCTTCTATAGTAATAGGTGACTGAGATGTCCTGGGATGTAATTCGATGACACATATCACTTCTGTGTCCTGGGGGAGGGGTCCTTTCCCCCGTCCTTCTGCCTAGCAGGGGACAATCAACAACATAGCTGCCTACCAGCCTGGATCACCCAAATACCTATGTGCTGTTTTGCAGGAGACAAATAAATGTCTGTCTACTTTTAGCATCTGTATTTTGGGTGGGTCTCTTCTTACAGTCACTTGATTCACACCCTCACAGTTGTCTTGAAAATATGCACCAGACATGGATTCGAAACTGCTTTATATCAAACAAATTGATTGGAAGTGAAGATGATTTGCTCTAGCAAAGACAGAGGAGTTGAAAAGTAGCCCTAGGGATGAGAAAGACTGAATAAATGTTTTTTATATTAACTATGGTTAATAAAGAATATAAATTAATAATAGAGTATAAATATGCTCAACTAATATTAACAAATAAAGAAGCCCATCAGACGTTGACTATTTTGCCCATATCTCTAAAGGCTTACTAGAGTTATCGAATAAATTAAACATTTTAAATCTCATTAGGAAAACGGGGGACCTTATATTCTGTCATATATGTTGTATCCATATTCGGAGTTGGGAAAGAGTAGGTTTACAGTTGTGAGTATGGGAAACACAGAGTTTATTCTTGTATTATTATTTATTAATTATTGTATTATTTTCCATACAAACAACTGTAAACCTACTTCTGCCCCACCCTGTACTTTTCTGTTTTCACTGCCTCCTTCCTAAACCATCTACATTTAGTGTACCTGCTTCCAGTTTCGTCTCTTCCTAACCCAAGCTCCCGAGTGGTCAGAAGGATCCCTAACGTATAACTCAGATTATGTCTCTCTCCTCAAAACCCTCCCATGGCTTCCCATCACTGTAAGAATACAGACCTCACCTGCCGCCACTCTCTTCGCCTCCTAACTCTGTCCCGCCACCCATCCCCAACCCCCCCAAGTGTGGAGGAGTATGGCTAAGTCCTCAGCTCAAAGGTCATCTCCCCAGACACACCCTTCCCCATCCCCAGTCACTGTCTACACAGCACTGCCCTGTGTTACTTGTCGCCATCCGAACTTATCTTGTTTGTCTGCTTGTGTATCAGCCGTCGCCCCATGTTAAAGGCAGGTGTCCTGAGAACAGTCACCTCGTCTATTTTTTCACTCCTCTACCCTTAATGCCTGGAACAATGGAGCCAGCGCACGGTGAATGCTTAATGCGTATTTGTTGAATGAATGAATGAAGGCAAGCTAGACAAGGTACAGCTGGGATTCAAACCTCGCTTCAGGGCAAACCTTATAGGCGGTGAAGTAAGAGGTTTATACTTTCTTTAGAAATAGAAAGTCTTCCTTTAGACTCTTACATGGCGATCTCCTTCCTGCAATGCCACAAACATTGTAGACTCTGCATCTTCGACCGTAAGCCCACTGAAGCCAGGTTCCTGACCATGACCTCATTTAACCACAACCTGCGTTCACACAGCTTACTGCTGCACCTCGGCTGCTATCAGGTACAGGCTTAGGTGGTGGAAGACTCTACCTCGCTGAGTTACCCAAATGAACACACTATGTTGTTCAACACATCACTTTCTGTCCATGACCCTACAGTACACCAAAATGCCACACTACAAATTATACCGACAAATAAGACGGAGAGATCATGGTATTTATCCCTCCGGCTCCTTACCTGCCAGGGCAAGGGCACTTTCTCCCCACATACAGCCTGGGAGTCCCCTCCACCCGGGGCCTGGGTAACTGCACCCTCCTCTTGCCCCTGAATACATCAGGCTGCTGCAGCGCCAAGCAGGTCACCATCCCGCTGGGCCTCCTGAACTACGCCTCTGTCTTTACATGCAGACGGCCTCTTCAAAAAACTCCCCCCTCGGTTAGGAAAAAGATCATATATCTGCGTGATTGACAGCTCTGGGTTGATGAGTCTGTGTGTGAAAGAAGTTTCCAGGTTTATTTCTGACACGTATGTCCAGCGGTGGGTGTGTGGCCCGCCGCAGCGTCTGGCCGTGTGACAGATCTACAGCGCCTCGCTCTCTACACGGTACAGCACGCAGTAAGCGCTTGGCAGGCACCCAGCCGGTGGCGAGAACACTGTAAAAGCAATAAATCCTAGCGGACTCGGGATTTGGATGGCAGTCACCTTGCAGAGTTGAGGATTATCACGACGAATGCTTAGGGAAGAACCATTAAGGGACCATTTGGCAGCATGACGCTGACTGGGGCATCATCAGAAGCACAGATGGGAGAAAGGCATGCGAGTGAATGCCTAGCCGTGCCGTAAACATAAACACTAAGTCCACTCATCGCAGTTCAGCTTGATGCCACTGGTCTGGTCTCTGCCGGGGAGAGGTGACAGACGATACCACTGTCCCTCACAGAACATTCTCTGCCGTGTGCTGCGTGAGCATGCCTTCTCTCAGGGTGAAAGCAAGTTTCAGTGTTAATGCAAAGCTCTTGTTTAAGCTGAGAAAGTCTAATGATCTTTGTTTACGAAAGTATTCGTGATATGCAGGCAGCCCATGGCACATTTCAACAAGTAGAGCAAGCACCAGCTCACAATTAAGTGGAAAACACTAAAGACCTTAACACTCCTTCGATGTTCACATCCTCATGGCTTATTGCACTCATCTGCATCCAAGCAGCCTTACGAGTTCAGCTTCCTGTATTCCATTGACGTTACGCTAAGGTCCATTGATCCTGTTATCAGCAACAGCCAGCACAATCTACATATGGACTGTACAGGCTAACTTACTAAAAGAATTTTTAGGGCTATGCAAACATTAAAGAAAAATAATTTCTGTCTTATATCAACACAACTTTCTCGATTATCACTCTTCCTCTACCGCAATTAAGATCCATCCTTTGAAGACAGGCCTTACAACCAGTGCAATGGGTAGGAGTTAGGAGCAAAACTACTCTGTTCAAAATCCATTTACAAGCTGTGTGACCTCGGATGAGTTACTTAACCTCTCTGTGCCTCTGTTTCTCCATCTGTAAAATAGGAGATAATGATATCCCTTCCTAGCACTGATGTTAGGGTAAAATGAGTAAAGTGCTCAATAAATATTAGCTAAAAAAATTTGAAATCCAATTTCAGAGCATTATCCAAGCCCATAATTACATGTAATAAGTCCTTCCAGTTATTTTCATAAGGCTTTCAGTCTGCAGAATAGGTTACAGCCTTTATTTAAGGCTGGGCCTAGATGCTGCAACCCCTTTTATTATAACTATAAGGTACTAGAAATACAATGCCTTGCCAAGAATGCAGAAAATTTCCATATAACCAAAATCTTCTCCTTTGGCACTGAAAGTTTAGTTTTTTCTACTCTAGGAAAATATTTCTAAAATGCTCATGACATTTCTCTGCCCTCACACACATCATTTTCTGCCAACTCCACCATCACAATGACTCAGTCTGTTTCTAGAACATTAATTACTGCACTAAGTGCTGCAAAGCATTTAAGCATTTCAATGTTTTTCAGTGGTCCTTTGTCTGCTCTTCCATATTTTCCCATCTCCTTCCTTACTGTCAATCCATTAGTTGTCAATCTGTACTCTTGTCAGTGTCTATAGCAAACATTGCTCCGGATTTATGTGAACTGGAATAACATGACATGCTAGGATTTTGTTTCAAATAAACCTAAGTTCAGCGTAAGAGTTTAAAGGGGTCTCTTGTAAATAAAGTGCATCAAATTTGTGGCATGTATATTTTAAGAACAACAAATGACCATTATTAACATCTAGTGAAAAATTATTTGTGCCAGGTCCAACGCTGCGCACTTTACATTCATTAGTCTATTAATCTTCATGACAACCCATTTTACAGATGCTAACCACCAAGTTTCAAGATAAAAACAAGTAGCTGAAGAGCACACATTGTAAAGTGGTGGCATGAAGATTTGAACCTAGCATGCTGGACTCGAGAATCTGGTAGCTAGAAAGTGTCTCCCCTTCCCCGCTTTTTCCCCAAGATAGGACAAGTTAGGTAACCTGGGAGAAGCTGTGTAACTCTAAGCTCTCAACTCTCCTCTAGATAGCCCAAACTGTTGTAAGAATGGCCTCCCCTAGGTAAGCTGTCTAGCTCTCTTTTCACAGAACTAACTTTGAAGTGAGAGTGATGCTTGAGATATGCGCGGGAACCTCTGTAGCCTATGGGCTGTGTGTAAAGAACCTCTATCTATTAAGGGAACTGGTGTTGATTAGTCACTAACCTAGTTGGTGCCCTTCTGGGTTTGCTAGCAAATGCCTCTGAATGTGGGAAATCCTTTTTTTCTTTTTAAAGGAACCAATCCTCTGTTATTGTTGTGAAGTTATAGTTCATCTGGCCAGCTCTCCAATTTCAATAGCCTGGGTGCTATCTGATGACAAGGGAATACTAACTTGGTTTGAATGCTGATAAAATACAGTGACATCTTTCAAATGCAGATTTCAACATTTCAGTTCTTAAATGTGGATTTCTTTTGACTCAACGGGGCCCCAACTAGGTGGTGGTGTGTTTTTTTTCCCCTTTCACATTTTCTAATTATTTGTTTAAATTGTCTGTTTCCTTTGCTCTGGAGAAAGGATTTAGGGCTTGTACTTGTAAAACAATGGCACTGAGTCTTTTTCTTCCCAGAGTAAGATACAGTACTCCCCAAGCAGTAAATCAACATAAAGGGAGGCCCAGGAATGTCACTTGATGTAAGGAACAATCCAACTAGGCCTTTCCTTTCTGAGTAAAGCAATCTCTTCAGGAAAACTGCAAACTAAATATAGGAGGGGCACCTGGGCAAGGGAATGCTGCCAGCGCTGAGTCTTCAAATAGTTCCCAGTTGGAACACCTTCAACCTTCATTCCTTTCCTTTCAGTCGGTGCTGCAGGCCAGATTTATTACGCAGTATTCTTCCTTAAACTACGAGCTCCCCAAGAGCAGGGTGACACCGAGGTCATCTTCACCGAGTTGTTCCCACGCTCCTCCCCCAGCAGACACAACTCCTTGCACAAAGTGGACACTCCGTTTCTAGGTGAAAGATTTATTGGGCGCCTAGAGTATGACAGACCCCGTGTTGAGGTGTTAAGCTCTGGAGGGTCCGTTTCAGTGTCAGCTAAAGTGACTTGCAGATAGAAGGAAAGTATCAAGCCATTATCCAACTGGACTGCAGGGATGTTTCCTTGCGCTCTTTGGTGGCGATTTTTAATTAAATCTGCCTAGGCATTGCTAGGAGCCAAAATGACAGAAGGCTGCTGCCTCTGAGAAGTTCCAGAAGGAGTCATGCGGGGAGGAAGGCAGGGTTTCCACTGCGCCCTGCTCGAAGGGGCGGGCTTGTGCACCTCACCCCCACCCCCAGCCTGTGACACATTCCCTTCCCTTCTGCATCAGGTACAGTCAGCACTATTAGCAATTTATCATAACGACCAAAGGGGCATTTCAATAACTCCTTTCTGAGGTGAGCAGCAGTTTTCCAGAATCTAGAACAAAGAACCTAAAATTAAATGGGCTCGTGTTATTTATTGTTCACGGGCCCCCAAGCATCCTTCTAAGAGACACTAATTGCTTGCTATTTTAATAAAATGGTATTGGTTCTAATGAGACCGTTTATTTTAAAAAAGTAGAGCGTGCACCAAGATCAGTCTGGGCTGGGGAGAGAGGGCCACTCGGGGCTAAGGAGGAAGCGGAACATTTTAACCTGAGAACAGTGTCTACTTGCGGGTAACAAATTATGTCTCTGCACTTTATAAATTTTGGAGTCATCCAGGAGCCTCATTTCCAGGATTTCCTCTCTTCATATTTATGTGACTGACAGGTTTATTCTGCTGAAAGTTCAGAGAACTATAGGTCATGGTGCAGATTTTTCTAAACACAAAGAGCTTACTGTACAGAATTGGGTCCCATTCAAACGCTTGAGCAACTTTTTCAAGGATGACATTAGGCATTTTAGGCAACTAAAAAATAAACTTTAGGGATCCCTTTGACATTGGTTAAATGCAAATAAATAAAAAGAGCCAGGGTCCTTACCTGCTTAGGTGACAGTTTAACTATGAGCAATGAAATTAGAAGCAATTGACAAAAGGTGTTTCAGGGTCTGCCTCTGGGCAAGGATCATTAAACTAAGATTTATATGTCTTAATAAAGGAGAGCCATGACATCTCAGAAATAGTATGCAGTATTTTGTGCATATGGGTAGTCTTCTGAAGTATGGGTCCATGGCCTTCATGATTCTCAAAAGATCCAAGAATCAGAACAACATTAAGAACAACTCTTCTTGTTTCTCTCCCTCCTTCCCTTCCTCCCCCCCCCCTTAGTTTCTTTCGTTTTTTGTCTGCATTTTCTTCATGAAAATCTAAGGCCTTAAACATTCTCAGCAAGACAAGTGGCTGAGCCTTACCAAGTGAGTTACCTTCTACAGAGTCAGGGACTTGCTAAGTGTAAATTTTGTGTATACACAAAGAGTTTTAAGTCTTATACCAACATTATTACCCTTTATTATGATTATTGAAACAAGGAAGATTATTGAACCACACTTGTCTCCCGTTTCCCTGTTTCCCTGTATTGTCACCACTATAAAATGGTTTTAGAATGAGTGGCAGATATTTTGGTAGATAATTTGGTGTGTGTGGTCAATAAAAATGAAATAATTTCAGGTTGCATTCAAATACTGCATTACTTCCACAAAGAAATCTACTTTTTCTTTGCAATCCACAAAGCTGACATTCTGTCCAGCACCATTTTAGCTTCTCAGTCCCAGAGTCCACCTTCACCGCTGAGGTCAACAAATGCTCACTGAGCCCCCCAACATGCACCGACCCTGTGTGCTGGGAATACAAAGAGAACATCAGGGATCCTGCTCGGAAACTTACATCCATGTGTTAGAGAAGCAGATTCTATTGGTGATTATTCCCAGCTTTAAAGAAATGAGAGCATTTCTCTAAAGAAGATATTCAAATGGCCAAGGAGCACGTGAAAGGGCACCCATCATCATTAGCTATCAGGGAAATGTAAATTAAAAAGCACAATGAAATACCACTTCACACACACTCGAATGCTATCATCAAAAAGGTGGACTGTAACAACTATTAACAAGGATGGATGTGGAGAAATCGGAAGCCTCGTGCATTGCTGGTAGGTATGCAGAACGGTACAGACATTTTGGAAAACAGTTTGGCAATCCCTCAGAGTTAAACATAGAGTTACCACATGACTCAGCAATTTTATTCCTAGGTATATACTCAAGAGAAATGAATTCATGTTCTTACAAAAACCTGTACATGAATGCTCACAGCACATTATTTATAATAGTCAAAAAGTAGAAACAACCCAAATGTCTACCAACCGTGAATGGAGCAACATAATGTGGTATATCACAACTCCAAGGCAAGAAGTATTGGTGAGAGGGCACCTGGGAACTCTGGGTTCTCCACTCAATTTTTCTATAAACCTAAATCTGCTTTTTAAAAGAGACTGTTTAAAAATGTGGTATATCAATATAATAGAATATTACTGAGCCATAAAAAAGAACAAAAGTACTAATACCTGCTACATTGATGAACTTTGGAAACATTATGCTAACTGAAAGGAGACAAACAGAAAAGGCCGCATATTGTATGATTCCATCTACATGAGATGTCCAGAACAGGCACATCCACAGAGACAGAGACTTTCTCAAAAGCAGATCTTTCTGGCTACTGGATACAGCATTAGTGTTCCCTGTCTTGATATCCAGGTGTTTCGTTTCAAATGTGAACTCACTCCAGTCATGCCGCGCTGATAACAACATGAATGTAAGTGCATTTACCTGGCTTTACAAGGCCTGACTTGGGTTCCTTCTTACAGCGAGCTGACTGGATGCTTCCCTCACCAACCATTCCAACTGTGCATTTCTTTCTGGTCAAGTCTTCATCACTTCCAGGGCGAAAGTCAACAGGACTGTTTCCAGCATCCGAGGGCGTCTTCACAGGAGACACTGACTGGCTACTAGGACAGCCTGTGTCATCTGGAAGACAGGAACCAGTAAGTGTTTAGTGAGGAGGAAATCAATGGTGGCCAAGGGAAGCACGCAGTGAGCTACGCGTGTGTGCTCACACACACACACACACACACACACACCCCTTGCCTACAAGCCCCAGGTTAACGCCTGTGAATGACTCTCCTTTTATTTTCCATATTTTGGCCAATCATTTTAACAGAGAAACTGTCAACAATCAGAAAACATATTTTAAGGCAATACCTTATAAGCTTTTTGAATCACAAATGTTTCTGTAACATTCATGTTGCCAAAACCTAAAGGTTAGTCTCTTTTCTCATATTAGGTTATCCACTTTTGGGTCATAACTGTCCATGGATTTTTGATGGGGTTACTAATAAAAAGTTCAGCACAGCAACCCGGACCATTAATGGGAACTCTTCAGAGGCGTTTGTGTTAGGGAAAAAAGTTACCTGAATGTTATCAACCACACTCGGTTTTTGATCACTTATGTGGCCCAGCATTTGGATAACAGAGTGACAGATAAGAGCTGGTGTTAGGAGTCCAAAGGAGTAGACAGAAGTGGTCCTGTTATATTATATACACCCAACCCAAAATGCACCAATTAGATAGTTTACAGGCTGGGGTAAACAGGCAAAATGAATTTTTATATTCAAATTAGAAACATTCCCTTAACTTTCATGTTACAGATTATTACCACAGTCATTATTGTAAATTAATATGCATGAAGTGACCTGTGTAGACACTTACTCAGCAAACAAGAAAGTTGTACTGCTGACTCCTTCCTGTAAGTGCTTTCATATTTATTAAACATTTTTGATGGCTGGCTAATTCATTTAGACTTTGATGAGGAAAACTGTATGGGAATTTAACGAAAATCAATATTACTTAAAAGTATGTCCATTCAAACTAATCAATTAGTGGTAATTTTCATTACTAAATATATCTTTGTTACATAAAAATGTTTTAATGCCAGAGTTAACTTAGTAACTAGTTGGACCAAAAAAAAAAAAAAAAAAAAATGAAGAGACGTTTAGTACAAATAACTTTTAGAACTATTACATTTTTATGAATATTAAAAGAACTAAAAATAACTTGCCATCTATGAAAAGCTATCTTAAAACTCCATAGCTCAAATAAAGACAGAAATAGAACTAGGCCTGAATAAAATATAATGATTGCCTGAATTTAGAATCCATCCAAAAAAGAACTGTCATTACTTCATTTTTGGCCTTTATTTAAATTTTTATTATGAAATATCCCAGTTCCTGGAATAAGTGAACTTGGCACTGGTAAAATGATTGATTTCTTCTAATATCCTTTTTTGGCTTTTGGACACATCAGTGTGCATAGGACCTCAACTGTCCATTTCTGGAAGTGAATGGTGCTTCGCACATTGTTCGTGCCTGCTGTCTGCTGCTCCTTTCAATGTGCTTTGCTCTCCCTGAAGTCCTGAAGGAACTGGCCCTGAATTACAGTGACGAGAACCCCTCTTGGCTGCTCCTGCTCAGCTGTTTCATCGCTTATTACCCCTGCCTTTCTCTTACATTTGCAGGTCCCATGCTCCACTAAGAAACCCGAGCTCCCCTCCAAAGGTGCGAAGCTGCTAATTACTCTGACAGATTCCAGCACTTTGACAAGGCTCAACAGGTCTGCGCATTGCCTCAGGGGAGTCTCTCCTTGATTCCCATCCGAAAGAACGAGGTCTGGTCATTCAAAATTGCCCACTGCCTTTAAAATGATTTCCTTATGAGTCAGTTCCATAAAGTACTTCTTTAGAAAGAGAGATGGCCCAAATAAAGAAAAACCCATGCTTCAGATTCTCTACCCTAAAAACTATTTTTTTTCTTGGAGACTCTTAGACTCTATTAAACAATTTCCAGTATTGAGAAACACTATCAAAATTATGCTTTAGATAAATGGAAAGCAAATGTGTTCTGTTTGGTTCTATCATCATTTTGCTAAAGTTAAATATGAAAAAATTTGTACACACCGTGTCCTCAGTGCTAGTCATTTCAAGGAGTAAGTGCTGGGGTTTTAAAAATTGGAAACTGAAATTATTTAGAGTAGTAACAGTTTAAGGAAGGCAGTAGCAATTTTTCACCTGGAGTGTGTGCCTCACCTGTCACTAATATGTACAGCCAGTATCTCCAGGGGCAGGTATTGAGAAGATGATTACCTAAATAAATTTTTAAATATTTTTTCATTGATTTTAGGGGGAGGGAGAAACATTGATCAGACCGGGATGGAGCCAGTGACCTCTCAGTGCAGACAATAGCGCTCAACCAACTGAGCCACACCCACTAGGGCTACCTAAATAAAATGTTAACTTTAGTTACCTCACACATCATTTGAATCACTACGTTTAAGGCCCCTTCTCCACTCTCCCCCTTCCTCTTCTTGCTCCTCCTTTGTAGCTTCATGGTCACAGCTGGAAGCAGATCACCAGTCCAGATGAAGATAATTCTCCTTTCCAAAATTCTATGTAAAATATTCTTCGTTCACATTTACTCCACGAGTGGTGAAGACAAGCTGATGTTCTTTGGCTGCTCATGTCTAATCTTACTATGTGCCAAACTACATGTGGATCAAGCACATATTGAAGGGATTTACTTATTAAATTGGCTTTGGTTAAACCCTTTGAGTGTGCCTGCTGTTTCCTGCTGGTGCCTTGACTCCTGAATTTGTCCTGGAGAATCCAGAGATTTATAGACTCAGGATTTATAATCATAGCTTTTATGCATTATGTTAGCATAAAGAAATGATCAATGAAAAACATTTCTACTATGACACCATGAGGAAACTGTTTCTGGGCAGGAATTGCAGAAATCCTGAATGATCTACCCCAAAAGTGTGGGTGTTCCAAATTCCCAGAAGAATGCCAGAGAAAAGTAAGAACATTTCAGGTTGGTTTTGGCACAAGGGAAGCTTTGCTCCAAGGACTTTAGGAAGTCAGCACAGAAGGCTGTCAGCACTGGAAAGGGAGGAGTTTTTCTTTTAAAACACGTAGAAGCGAGCGCACATACACACACTCACACACCAGCTCTTATATTGTTGAGTTTTCACACTTCTTTCTCTATTATTCATGGTGAGAATAACTCCTTTACACACACACACACACACACACACACACACACACGCACAGAGCCAAGTTCTATGCTTTATACAGTGTGTGATCCATTTGAAAATATAGGGTGATTTCTTCATGGGGTCAATAATTTAAAATCCCACTTACAAGGGCCCAGGATGGCCACTGGTGAAACAAGAGTAAAAGCGACCA
Organism: Miniopterus natalensis; assembly: GCF_054644295.1. NCBI lineage: Eukaryota > Metazoa > Chordata > Mammalia > Chiroptera > Miniopteridae > Miniopterus > Miniopterus natalensis. The sequence continues at coordinate 10,640,027 of NC_142096.1, forward strand.
TCATCGAGGCCACATCTAAATGGTCGCTATCTACAGGGAAGGAGACAAGTTTACACAGCCTCCCTGATTTACATTAAGGAATAAGTGATTCTGTTGTTGTTGTTTTTGTTTATCTGCTTTGAACCTGTCAACATGCAGGAATGAGAACAGTAGAAGAATATTCCAGATCCAGGAACCCCCAGAAGGTGAGGCCTAACTAAGGTGCTGTAAGAACTATACCTACTAACTAGTTTCTAAATTGTTGTTAAGGAGAAAAAAAAGTAAGGTCTATAAAGACAGATGGCAGAAACAGGCATCTAATTTTGTAACCTAGAGGTTGTTAAAAAAATGTTTATCTATTTTTCCTCTTTGCATACATTACAGCTCTTTGAATATATGGGAGATAATTAATAATTGTATAATTACTCCACTTACAGTTCTGAAAAAAGTGTGTACAATTAGCTTTCAAAATAATTTCAATCTTATTGTAAATGCACTAAAAGAACTTATTAATAAATTAAATATCTGTTGGGGTTGTTAAAATTTTAACTTAATATTTTTATTACAGAAGTAGTAATTCTCATTGTGGAAAATCTGGAGAGCAGAAAAGTGGAAAACACTAGAGAAAAAATAAAGAGATAGTATTTTCCTATAAGTGTACTACCAAGAAAAAATATTTCATAATTTGGCATATTTCTTATTGCTCTTTTCTTAAATGTGTATGGTTGACCTTGTTGTTTGCTTTTTGTTTTGTTAAAATTTCAACATATATTATAGACAGTTCATTATTCTGTTACTGATAATTTCTCCCTGGAATTTGTTAGTTTAAAAAAAAAGCTATTAAAGACTGAAAGGAGCTAACACAAAGGGGTCCCAGTTGGCCAAAGATGGAATAATTTGAGCATGAAAAAGAATAATAAATGCGACTGACTGATAATCACTGAATATCTTTAAAAATCTATGACTTCATAGTCATACAAAAGAGAAAAACTAAAGAGAGAAAAAACTACCCCTTTCACTCACAAGAATCTCAACTCACTGGAAATCAAGGGAAGTGATCCAGGGGACCACTCGTTATACTGAAATTTGACAATTAAAAGGGGGGAAAATTAGCATATATTCTGGTTACAAAAAACTGTTCCTATACAAACTATATTTCAATATATTGATGTTTTAAAGTTCTTCCTTATAGCAGCATTCTGGTTAATGAAAGATGGAATAATAGAAAATTAAAGTTACTATTTTCTTGTTATTATTATTATTTTAATCATCACCTGAGGATTTTTTTTTACTGATTTTACAGAAAGAGAGGAGGGGGGATAGGGGAGAGAGAAAGAGAGAGAGAAGCATTGATGTGAGAGAGAAACATGGATCGGTTGCTTCCCATATGTGCCTGAGCAGGGACTGAACCCACAACCTAGGTATGTGCCCAGACCAGGAATAGAACCTGCAACCTTTCGGTGTATGGGATGACGCTCCACCCAACTGAGCCACCCAGCGAGGGCTATTTTGTAATTATTTCTAATGAAATTATCTGGGCAACAAACATAATCGATACCATAGAGGGATTAGTACCCACTAAGTATTCTTAGCATCACCAACAGTAGAGAAAGACAACAGACATCATGTACCTTCTGATGGGAGGGGAGGTGAAGCACACAGCACTCCATCCATGAAGTGTTCTTGCCACAAAAAATTACCCCTGAATCTACTCCACTTTTAAAGCTAATGTCTCACACATCTACGAAGTAATTGACTCAAGATTCAAACTCAGGTTTGCCTACACTTTATAAAGTCCTTGTTTTTCTAACTTCCATGAGCTAGCTGTTTTCTAAATTCTTCTATGCATGTTTGTTCCAAGTGGAAACAGCAGCAATTCTGGGAATGCTCAAATTAAAAACAGACAAAGGAAGCTGTTAAAAGGAGCCATCCCATAATAAGCAGACCACAAAAATCTGAGGCAAGAAACTCATTCTAGATGTTTCCAGTTTTCCAATATTCTTGCTTCAACACAGTAACCATATTATGCTTGCCATTCAAAAAATTTTGTATTCTCAGTTTCCAATAGCAAAATCTGAACTTCTATTCCTTCATTTAACCTTAGCATCTTTTTGGAGGTAGACTTCACAAGTCTGCAAGGCTCTACACTAATTTTACTTAGGAGGAGGCCACTGCCATCATAGAAATGTGAGATGATGGTGGTTTGACTAGGGAGGTAGTACTGAAAAATGAGAAAAATAGATGGATTTGGGATAGATTTTGAAAACATAATTGAAAGCACTAATTTATTATAATGAACAATAGGAAGGGATAAAGAATGTCTGCCAGGTTCTTTGCTTAAACAGCAAGGACTATGGGGGTCATTTCCAAGTTGGAGAAAAATTGGTTTATGAGTGTGCCGGGGGTGAAATTAAGACTTGTTTTTGATGTGTTAAATCTGAGCGATGAATTATCCACAACTTTTGAGATATCAAACAGGCAATTAGACATGTGAGCCTGAAGCTGAAGGGAGAGGTCGGGAGCATCACCATCCTTCAGGTGAGGGATTTACAGATGTGAGTGCTTGGGGAGGGGAGGAAGAGAAGAGGGCTGAGGACTGGGACCTGGGGCACTATGACATTGTGGGGAAAAAGGGGGGGGGGGGCAAGCCAGCAAAGGTGATTTAGGACTGACTTGAGAGGCAGGAGGAACACTCAGAGGGGTGGGATCAGAGGAGCCAAGGAGGACAATCTTTCCCAAGAGAGGGGCTTGTTCAATTGTGCTGACTGCTGCTGAGGAGTTGAGGAAAATGAACACAGACAAGAGAATGCTAAATTTGCCAGCGAGGTCACCACATGCTTAACAAGGGCAAATTGTGGAGACGGGATTTTGGAAAAGTTCTGCTATGAAGAGGAGCAGAGAAATGAGCTGGCAGTTGCAAGCTGATGAGGGATCAAAGGGAGCTTATTTTCTTCCAAAGATGTGTGTACTTGAGCATAGGTGTGTGCTGATGGGAATGAGCATATGTGTGCATGGTAATTCAAACAAAGCACCTCCACTAAGACATGCAACCCACATCTATAAAAACACAGTGGGTCCCGCTGGCATGGCTCAGAGGTTGAGCATCAATCTATGATCCAGGAGATCTCGGTTCGACTCCCAGTCAGGGCACGTGCCTCAGCTTTGGGCTCGAGCCCCAGTAGGGGGCGTGCAGCAGGCAGCCGATGAGTCTTTACTCATCACTGATGTTTCTGTCTCTTTCCCTCTCCCTTCCTCCTTCTGAACTCAATAAAGATATATTTTTAAAAAAATACAGTGGAGAGTGAAGTAATTAATGAACGTCTCCCTGGTTTCTTAGAGACAAAATAATCATCTCACACATAAACATTCCCGGGATTTCTGAGCTATTTGGGAGCCTTGAGTGCTCCCATAAAAGTCATTCTGGTGCAGCCCCTGGCAGTGAAGGAGGAAGTGGAGTGAAATTAAGTGAGGCAGGTCTCCTTTCCTCCCTAGAACAAGGGTCTCTCCTTGGTTTTTCTACCAAGCATCAGTCAGGTTGCTTGAGTTGCATTAGCAGCCAAAGGAGGAGGAGTTTGGAAGGGAAAATATCTTGGTCCAATGTGGTGGGAGCAAGGAATCTGCCCAGTTTGGGGGAGGGAGTTGCTGATGCTGAAACTGGGGAACAGGGTGGCTCTGTCACTGCCAGAAGACAGGCGAGCCCAGCAAGGGTGGGTTATTTCTCTGTTTTTATTTCTCTTGCTCTTTCTTTCTGAGGGTATGATCTATCCAAAATAAGCCTGTTGCTGCTACTTCTGACTTTCCCTCTCCTTAGCAATGTGAGTTTATTTGCAGTTTCCAAGCCATGCCTTTTCAAAGACTCAGGGTTTTTTGTTTTAGGTTCCTTGGCAGGAGAAGGCAGCAGAGACGGAGAAGGAGAGGGAGAACTGGAAAGCCAGGAAGGAAAGAAAAGAGAGACAAAGACAGATGCCAAGAAGCTCTCTCTTGTTCTCCTGAAAACCTTGCACAAGGTAAAGCCAGGCCACTCTAAGGACGCCCGAGTTAGTTAGCTCCCTTATGGCAACGACAACATTCCCCCTCTTCTGTTTCTTCTCACGCTGAGAAGCTGAAGACAGTGATGGTCAACAGGAATCAAAACGGAAGAACGCTGGGGGAACAACAATGCTCATTACACAGTCTGCGTCATTGCTACATTTGGGTTTTTTCTATTTGGAAAAAGGATTGTTTTAGATAACGTGTGTATCATGGTATTGACTTCACTTTAAAGAAAGAAAAGAGAGAGAGAAAAAATGAAAAAATATGCTCAGAAATAGTCTAATTCCAGCAACATCTATGAAATGATAGTCTGAATTTTGCAAGTTAGCCTCACAGGTGAAACGTCCACCCAGAGAAGCACGGCTGAGTACATGATGCCTCCCGTGGAGTGGCATACGTGTGGTCACTGCGATGGACGAGGGGACTGCCATGCGCTGGCCGCAATGACAGCGCAGGGACTGCCTGGAACACACACGCCTGGACAGGAGGAGTCCTGGCAGCACTGTTCATCGCCCCAGTCACCTCCTAGGATTGGTCCCTCGCCCACGATGCGCGTTCAATAAATATTTACTTAACAAACGAACAGAAAGGACCAGAGGTTAATACAGCACAAGCTCACTTTGGCAAAAATCAAAACAAAGTAAATCCTATAAATGTGACGACCTCCACTGACGTATGGTTTGTACGTGTCTATTACTTTTAAATTTAAAACTATATAATAACAAGCATTAAAGACATTATAATCCTCAGAATTGAGAGGGGTAGGTCAGGACCTGCAGGGTGCGGAGAATTCTGAGGGTCAGGCCAGCACCTAGGGCATCCTATCTGCGGGGCCGCCCCCGCAAAAGCAGGGTGAGCCAGCCAGGAAAGAGGAACCCCGGGAAGTTACCTGAGGGGGGCGAGTGCTGGTGAGCCCACCTCACGAGCACTGGGGTCACTGGAAAGCTCCATCTGGGCTTCCTCGAGAGAGAGCAGTCCATCTGAAATGACAGGCCTCCTGGAGCCACAGTGGCCCCCGGGCAGCGGAGGGCCTGGACCTGACGATGGCTCTCCAGGGGGTGCTGAGCAGCTGGGTCGGGAGTCTCTCTCGGCGGAGGGGTTACACTGTGTCTCCAAAGCAGGAGACGCCAGGCTGGGCAGCAGAGGGGGTTTGGGGCAGTTACTGGGCCCAGGACCAGCAGAGCCACTTCACAACACAGGCGCACCCAGCAGCCTTGCCTACCTGAGGTGCACGAGTCCCCCGGGGTCAGCGGGAGGGGACTGGCACTTTCTCAGAGTAAAAAGCACCTGTGGAGCAAGGCGGGGTGGTGGCTAGTGTCAAGTTGGAGTCCTGGGAAAGTGGGTATGTGGCCTTGTGCTACATTCCTTCTTCACTCTAAACTGGGGTATTGGTTTTCCCCAGGGCTTTCAAGTGCTAACTCTTTAGTGGGGCATTTACTGATTTTCGTAGCAAGAGGTTTCTCTCCCAGCTACCCACAGCACTGGGGGGCATGGCTCTAGTATCGAGATTATTATTTTTTTGCTTGACAGGAACTTCTCAGGATAGGAATGTTTCCTTCATTTAATAAACCTATTAAATTGAGTGCTGGGTATGGCTCTAGTTGTTTTATTTCCCCAACTATTAAGGTGGTATTCTGTTCTCAACAGATCTTATTAAATGTATGAAAATACATCACTTGTCCTGTTCTCATAATTATGCCTTCTACCAGATTCCAAGAAATACTAAGTAACTGTCAGGTATGGTGCAGGTAACGATATTGTCCCTGGCTTCTTGGAGCTTACAGTCAGTCAGTCAGTCTACTGGGGAGTCAGGTCACTGAGTATGAAAAGCCAGGTCATGTGGTATGATAGAGGAAGAGTAAAGAACGGGCACCTAACCCAGACTTTGAAATGTATCCTTCAGTTGCCTACCCTGATCTATAAATACACTTACCTACACAGGTGGCCTTTCACTAATATGGGTTTGAACTGCTTGGGTCTATTTTTACGTGGTGTTTTTTTCCTTCAATAAATATGCAGAGAGTCTTCCGTTATCCCTGGCTTTCCCATTCACAGAGACACGGTCACTCCTGGCCCTCCTTCCCCTGTGTGCTCATTCTCAGGTGCCTTGGTTCCCTCATCCTGCCTACTCTTGCTTATCTCAGAGCTCTAGCCTGGTTGCCTAACCCCCCATGCACTCCCCTCGGGTAATACCACTCACTTCCTTAACTTCAGCTACGGACATCTCCGACTTCTCTTCACTCCAGACCTTTACCTCCACCTCAAGTGCAACAAAGCCTAACCTGAGCTCATCAACCGGACTCAAAGTCCTTCTCCCGAGTCCTGTTGCTCCACTGGAGCCCAACCAGTGGAAACCTGGACACAACCCTTTCCCCTTCCATTCGCATCTGGTGACTAAGACCCTATGCTCTAGCCCCTGAACCTCATAGCTATCACTTTATCAGTCTTCGTTCAGGCTGCCACAATGGCCTTCAAACCAGGCTCCTCAGCACCAGTTCCTGCCCCTCCTATCCACTGTCCAACACATAATCAGAAAGATTTTTTAAATTATAAATCTGGTCATAACTCTTCTCTGCTGAAAACCCTTCACTGGCTCGGCAAGACCCTTATGAACTGCACAGTGGCAGCCATCAGCCATATCCCACTATTTCTGTCTGCTACTCTGCCTACAGAGTTGGTTAAAAAGCTACGTTTTTAAAATTCTGAAGGCATTCTGAATACCATCCAGTTCTCGAGTCCCCAGCTATCGTCATCTATCCAGGCAGCCTCACTCTTTACGTTACTGCTGTATTTCTTGTATGGAGCCTTGATCTCATGGATCAAGTTCTTAGCACAGCACACAAAGCCTCCCTTGACAGGACCTGCCCGCCTTGCTAATCTCACTTCATGTTTTTAACTCGGGCCCTCTGAGGCCAACAAGGCTCATGCTTGTCCACCACAGTAGTTATGTCACTTCTTTGAATCCTTGGGCTTATGTAACGTGAGCGGCCAATGTGATAATAAGTGGAGCAACAAACTCAAATGACAAGGAAGGGGTGTCTGTGGAGTGGGAGTGGGTGTGGGGAAAAGGGATAGGAAAACAAAACAGGTGAGTAGAGTCATGTGGGAACCACATCCAAGATTTGCTCTCCATTTATTTCGGTGCCACGATTAGGTCAGTAAAGTAATAGATATTTCCAATCCCTGTGTTTTTTTCATCTTTGTAGCCCTAGCACAATTCCTGATCCTTAGCAGGTATTAAATAAGTGCCTATTGGATAATACATTTCTGTGGAAGTTGACAAAATTCTGAATGTCTTGCTGTTCCCAGGCCACAGTTTCTCTCCCTCTCTCTCTCATCTCTTTCAGGGTACCCACTGGCTCTTGAGGGTACACTCATGGTGTGCCCAGTAAATCCACTTTTGGTGTACCCCAAATCATCCTAATACCAAAGAAAGAAAATACAACAGAATAAAAGACATGGCTTGAAATAGTAAATCCAGAGAGAGAGGATTATACAGGAAGATAAAGGAAGAAAATGTTTTCTGCTCCCCTTTCCTTTCCTGCTTTAAACCCAAATTAAATCCATTGTGTAGATAGAAATAATATTGTTGTTAAGACTAATAGCATAGGAATTGTAAATAAACAGTGAGAAGCTACAATTTCCAAGGACAGTGCAGGCACTTCCCTTGTCCATGCCGTGGGTGTAAACAGCCTGGCTGGCCACCGCCTCCACCATCTCCATCTTCATTCATCTTGTGATGTCACTTCAGGCCTACCCCTTGCATTTCTCATACAAAACCCCCAAACACACACAGAACACAGAGCAGGGAGGCTGACTTCAGCTGACTTAACAGTCATCTTGAAAACCCGTAAAATACAGATTCCTGGGCCCTCCCACTCTAAGATCACAGGGTGGGGCCAAGGCATCCACATTTTAAACAGATTTTCCTGAGGATTCTAAAGTAGACATGCACCATACTCTGAAGCTGAGAAATACTGTCATAAGGGTATTTTGGAACATAAAGTATTTTTATATTAAGTGCTATAATTTGCTTTAAGGCATGGTCCAAGTCCATCGCGATGATTTTCACAGTCCCTGCTGCTAAGTATTTTTTTTTTTTTATTAAATGTCAAGAAAATTTTCTCTTGCGTTCCTAATTGCAGTTACCACATCCTCACAGAAATAGTGCCTATGTAACCTATTTCATTAGGCACTTATTTCTGCGACTGAGGCAGTTAAGTACCTGAAATATATATTATGCAACTGTGCCCAAGTCCTAGCCTCATTAAAATGATACTGAAGTCTTAGGGTCTTGGGGTTTTTTTTCTTCACAGCAAGTTGGCAGTCATTCAATGATGCTGTAATTCGGTATTGCAGCTCACTTTACTTTAAGTAGTTCATCTCAATTCTGTTCATTATGTTCAAAGGCTTACTCTATCCAGATGCCAAGTTTCCTCCACTGGACAAAAGCATTGCAGAAGTATTTCTGCTTGGCAAGGCCTGGCAAATTTTTGGAGGTGTTGTCACGCTGTGGCAGAGCACTAGTCAGGTTGTAATTTGCCTTAATTGTTGTTCCCACAAACAGCAACAGTGATTCCCTCTAGGTCATGGGCACTCAAAGGATTTCTTCACAGCCACTGTAAAGACCAAAACACTTCTTGCAAATGCCTTACTCAGGATTGCACTGCAAAGAATCTTGGATTCTGAACATTTAGTGTATTGACCGGGAACATCGTTTTTAATGGGTTAAGTCACAAAGTTGCCTGTGTATCTGTGTGTGCAGATTAGAAACATGGAAATAACTCAGAGAAATCACTGGTCTCCCATAAAACAACCAGTGTTCTATATGCATAATTTGTTCCACCTGCCATGTCTACAAGGCACCCCAAGGAGAACTAGCTTAAAACCCAGCAATCCATCTGCCTCCCCGTTCTGAGGGGCAATTATTGCCTCAACTAAGCCAAGAGGAATGCCCAGCATGCTGCTAACCATGTCAGATGACTGATGTATGTGACTGGCTTACGTACCCAGGTCATCAGCTTTGCTAACAGTGGCTGGAGTCCTGGTACGATCACAAACACAATTAACTAACCAAAAGAAAAGGGAGGAGGGATGGACAGAGACCTAGAGGCAGTGAGCCACACCCAGGACACAAATCATAAATATGGGTTTTAACATTTCTCATGGGAATGTTAAAACTAGAAACATGGGCAAGGGGTTTGGGGGGGAAAAGATAGGGCAACTTTATGCCAAAACATTAGTTTAAAAAAACTGATTAAAAGATAAAACATGAAAGCAGGTGTTTTTTTGCTATTAACTGTACTTCCTTATGCTTATGTATCCTTTTTTTAAGAAAGCGTTAGTTAATATTTACTAAAAATATACATTTTATTGCTATGCACACAGAATAGGGCCTGGCCTCCAATATGTACAATATCAACTTAACTGTACCCAACTAAGGTCTCAGTGACCAAGATGAATATCAACTCTAAGGAACAGACTTTTAACAGGAGAATGATGTTGGAATACATTGCAAAACACACACACACACACACACACACACACACGCATATCTTCAAAGAAATTCTGCTTATAAGAAGCTATTAGAAGAAGAACTCATTGGGGATACACCCCAGATGAATTGCAAAAGGTCACGCACAACTCCTTCCTGAAATGATAGATGCAACATACAAATTAGCATATAGAATATCAAGTCATTAAATGTGCCTTGTCAAGGCTCCCATGGGAAGAAAGGGGGAAGAAAGGCAGGGGCATGTGGGAAAGAACAGAGAAAAGTAAAACTGGACAGGTCACTTTGAAAATAGCTTCCAGTTTTTCAATTTCACAGATCAGTAAAATTAAAAGAAAAATTTGAGGGTAAAGAACAAATCCATTATCCTGATTTTTTTCTTATAATACGAAGCCAGGCTCTCAAAATAAAGGATAATCCTTTATATTAAGTAACTTAAACTTTGTGTGAACTCACATTAGCCTTCGTTTAATAACTGGCTGTCTTAGAATATGTGATGCTCCTCGAAAGTAATAAAAAACCTTTGATTCAGATTTGGGGAGAGTCTCTAGTTTGCAGTTCTTAAAATGTCATTTTCAAATTAAATGGCACCTTCCTCTATCATTTCATGTCCGGATTGTAAGAATCCCCCTAACTCTGCATGTCACATCAGTGAATGTGGTGATTTACAGAGGTAACGGACGCCTCTAAATAATTTGTTTCATTCTAGCAGAGGACGGCTTTTGCAATGTTCGCATGGACCCTTGTCTCTGACTTAACTGCCATGATTAAGCAACCAACACATATTCTGGTCTTAGTGTTCAAGTGGCTGGATTAAAACCAGCTATTTCCCCCTGCTGGTTGGACTGTTTTACATTTTCTACCGCTCTGCCTGCAGCTTTAATGCTCCCCACAGCACCAACCCATTTATTTCCCACCCACCGACTGACCTACAGCACCATTAACACGCCCCCAAAGGCCTTGCTCTGCCCATTTTAGTCAGCGCAGCACTCAGGGTCCTCGTGGGGTTCAGCAGGGCTCTGCAGGAAGGCAAGCGAGGGAGGGAAAGGCACCAGCCCAAACCCTGGGGAGTCGCCAGCACGCGAGATGGGGCCCAGGAACGAAGGCGATCCCATCAGGGGACAGGATGCAAGGCTCAGGGCGGAAAGGCAGGTGTACAGACACCCATCATTAGATGCTCTGCCACTCAATTCTCAGCTAGTTAATGGCAGAAGGATCAATACCTGCTTTCGATTTTCATGTACAGCATTATGGCCTTAGTGGGAGACGGGTCTCCTGGGAAGGGGCGCTGATCCGGGGAATGGGTCTTGGAGAGAGTGATTCATGACCCAAAGTAATAATTTTATTGATTTGTCAAATATATTTTCCAAAATATATTTGGAGATTTCCTTTTGTGTTGACCAACTTTTTCTTTTTTTCCGGTAACACTACTCACCCTGAAGTCAGTTACAGAGAAAATGATTATGTGGAGAGAGTGTCGATAATAAACGTGGAACTGAGCCATGTAAACAAAGCTGTGTGAGTTTGAAATGACATCCCCGGGCCCATCCACCCTCAGCCAGGGCGATTCCTGAGCTCCCAGTGGAGTGAAAGTGAGCAGCAACGCATTCTGCAAACGCGGCTCCAGTTTCCAAGGGTCTCAACTGCCCCAGCCTGTCAGTTTCCTTCCTTATCAAGCAAACCATCGGTGGGTTTCCATTTTAAACTAGATTTATGTCATTCCAACAGCAATAAATGTTAAGATGCAACACTTTGCTAGAACTTTTTTCAGAATCAAGCAGATATTCCAAGGCTTTACAGAGAAAAGGTATAAAGCAGGCAGCACAGCATTTCTAACATACAAGTGATGAAAGTAATTCTTCTGTGAAAGTATATACTGAATCCAAAGTCGCATTTTAAAAATCCCTGAAAAATGTAGTTTACCAATAGTAAGTATAATGAAATATTATATCCTGTTCAATTAGGGCATTAATCACAGCATCTTGATCCACATTTCCCTTCTTAATGAGTTAATCTTCAAATTACATTTTCCCTGAATCAATTCTAAAAATTATCCACTACGAAACATTCTTCATTAATCATAAGACAGTCACTCATTTAATTTTTACCCAAATTCCTAATATTTCTCAAAGAATTCAAGTCCTTCTAAGTGATGTGCTTCAGTGAGTACGTATAACAGGCTCTGTCAAATGATAATGATGGCACCTTCCACTGCTCTGAAGAGATTTGTATTTTTACTCAATATGCTGAGAACTTTAAGGAAACTTCCTTAACCTTGTACCAAAACTGACATCCCTAGATTGTCATATTAAGAACTATCATTTGTTAAGCTCCTGTATAAGCCAGGCACTGAGCTAGGAATATGCTTAGGTGTGTGGTCTCATTCACCTCACAGAACTCTACAAGGCAAGTACTATCCTCCCATTCTATGGATGTAACAACTGAGGCTTAAGGAGGGTAAGCAACTTTCCCAACGTCACACAGCCTGTACATGGTGAAAAAGCCAGGGGTTCCCGCTCAGGCCTGGAAGTTTACAAAGCCTGTGCTCTTCTTCTCTGTCAAAACTCCAAGGCCAGTCCTAGGACATACACCTCCTTGATTCTGAGTGTTATGAGTTGCTTCATCTTTGGGGATTCCATAAATAGCAGTCCACAGGCTTATAAAGGTTGTTAGTATGAAACGCAAGATAATGTGCCATAGAAACAAGAAGTTAAAATGTGTACGTTGCAAATTATAATGAAATTCCATTGGGTTGAACATATGAAACTGCTGTATTTGTAGGTCAAACAGCCAAAAATGTGTAACCACAGACCATTCATTCTAATAACAGAAATCCAGTTCCAGGCTCTCGGGGGCCCATCCGGGTCCCTTCACAGTGGGCCTGCAGTGCACACATTTCATACTGTACCTGAACAGAAGCTGTTGCTGCTAATGGTCCTCGCTGAGCGCCCAGAGCTGCTGTGGTTGAACTCTCTGCTCTCTTCCTCAGAGAAGGGGGACTCCGAGGCTGGGGACACTTTGTGCTGTTGCTGGGGCAGATGGGGCCGAAGGATCAAACGGGGAATTCGGCTTCGGGACAGCTCCTTCTCATGATGAACTCTCTGCTCCTTCTTAAAATTGGACAGCAAAAAGAAAAAAGGAAACTTGTTTCCCTGTCTGAACTCCAGTCTGTTCCTTCTGGGCTCAGTTTCTAAGAAGTCACATTTCTGAATATGGAATCTTCACAGAGTAGCCCTTTTGTCAGTTGCTGAAATGAATTCCAAAACTCTTCCACTGAGCTAACTCTCCTGATCCACTGAGGAGCACACACTCCAGCAAGGATGCTGCACACAGATGCACACACACACACACACACACACACACACACGGGCCCACACGCTTCCACCACTCCCAGGAAGGCCATTCTACACTCCTATGCCATTCTGTCTCACCTTCCCACTCTGGCTTTTTCGGTCCTATTCAAGCTTTCAGCTGTCTCAAAGGCTTTTTCTTACTCTCAGCACACTCCTTGATTTCCTCTAGACTTCCATTTTGCTGTCCCTGACTTAGCGGTGACAATTTGACTTCTGTTATCCTATCTCCTCACATAGTCCCCTATACCTGGAAGGATTCTCTCCCGATAGATCATGCAGCCTTATCTTTCAAATCCCTCCTCTTCCGGCCAGGATCTTAATTATTCATTAATATCCTGGTACACAAGGCTACTTGCCAACAGAAAAGTAAACAAAAATCCAATACCCGGTAAGGTGGCTCCACCTATTACACCATGTTTAGCTTTTGTTTTCATTACAGATACCCATTCGGAGAGGTTTTTTTTCTGTTTCTTCTTTAAAACACAGCATTAAATACAGAGGGCCATGCCTTGGTTTAAAAAAGAAATGCATAAAAGGTAATATCTCGGCAACGCTATTCCAATTTTAAAGGGCTTTTTCCCAACCATCATCTCATTTGATACTTATAACTCAGGCCGCAGAGAGAACAGTAATCTATGTCCCTATTTACAGATGAGAAAACCGAGGCTAACGGAGGTGGGTAAAGATGCTTAGTCGGCACAGCACATCGTTTAGAAGCAGACCGGCCTGAAGTCCAGCGCCTTTTGAAGTCACCCCCACCCTGCCTTATTAAAATGGATTCCTAGGAGGAGCTCTTTGCAAAAGACCCACTGCTCCCTCCAACCTCTGCTACTGAAAACAGGCTTTGGATTAGGTAACAAACACTGTTTCGAAACATGACCTCTCGCTCCTTTCCACGCTGCTTACCAAGAAGGGTCGCTGCCAAAGTCAGCCCCCGGGAGGCCCGCCCCGGGCGCGCCCCGCAGGGAAAGCCCGGGCGCGGGAGCCCGAGGCCGCCCGGGGTCCGGCCCGCGCGGGGCGAGAGCCGCGCCCCGCCTCGCGTCCGCTCGCGCGTCGGTCACGCAGCAGGCACCGCACGTCGGCCGCTCCGCCAGGCTCCCCGCGCCCGGGCCGCGGCCGGGTCGCCGACACCCGGAGCCCAGAGATCTCAGCCGCCAGGAACACATCAAACGGCTTCAATCACATCGCACACACAGGGCGCCCGCCGAGCGCTAGATCCCAAATCCCCAATTTCGGGAAATGGGATTAACCCTCCAAAGGCAGTCGTTGGAATCCTCTGGCCACCCCCGAATCTGTCCCTCCAGGACCACCTACCCATCGCATCACCTGGGCAAACGGCCCTGCGTCTCCCCACCGCCCCACCACCCCTTGTGGCCGTTTCCAAACTCCACCCCTCCGCTCCCACCTGGCCGCCCCTCGCCCCGCAGCGGCCCCCTCCCTCCCTGCCCTCCCGCGCCCGGGGACCCTGCCACCGCGCCCGCGCGACGTGCCCGCCTTACCTTGCTCTCCCGCAGGGGTCCCATGGCGCTGCTGCCCGCGCGCTCCTCGCGCCGCCGCCGTCCAGGGGGAGGCACCTGCGCGCACGGGGCGAGGGGACTGCGCTCAGCCGGCGCGCGGCCCGGGGGCGCTGCTGCGGGGCTCACGCGCCGCCGCCGCCGCGGTTGGCGCTCGGCTCCGAGGGCGCGCCCGGCAACCCCGCCCCCCGCCCCGCCCCGCCCCGGCCGGACACGTGGTGCCGCCGCCGCCTCTGCGCGGGTCTCGCTCACCTGCGGGCCCCCCGCGGCTGCCCGCACCCCGGTTCGCCCCACCCGCCCCCGGAGCTGTGCGCCCCTCCCCCTCTGCGGATCCGGACCCGCAGGGGGCGGCGAGGCTCGGAGCCTCTGCGTCTGGGAGGCGCCCGGCACCCGCCTCTGGGCGCCCGGTATCCGGGTTAAACGCTGTGCACGTCGGATGGAAGAGCCGGGAGAAGCTGCGCCATCGCCAGGAGCCGAGACGGAGAAGGGAAAGTTTTCCCCTCGCGGCCGCTCCCTGCCCCCTCAGCTCCTCCAGTTACCTCGCCCGGGGGCGCCAGGGCGGGTCCCCCCCAGCGCACCGCAGCCAGGCCAGTGCTGCCCCGGGGGCGCCGCCTCTGGGCTCCGGGACCTCTAAGGCTGCGGTTCCCCTTGGGGGGGATTCGCACCGGGGGGCCCTGGGGTTGGCACGCAGCGCCCCAGGCGAAGCGGGGACCAGGGAGCCAGGCGCTGGCGCGGGGGCAGCCTTTCCCCCAGCCCTGCCCCAGCCCTGCCCCAGCCCTGCCCCAGCCCTGCCCCAGCCCTGCCCCAGCCCTGCCCCAGCCCTGCCCCAGCCCCGAGCGGCCCAGGCGCGCGGCGCAGGACGGCACCGCCCTGGAGCTCGGGACGCCGGGCTCAGGGCACCGCTCCACTCCCTTTAGTGCCTTTATGCCTGAAGGTCTCGACCAAGGCTGAATGAATGACATCTGAACCTGGCCTTTTGGAACTTCCAGTTTAACCTCGTGAAATTCGGGGAGAACAATAATAATGATAATGTGTGCCTCAGAGGGTGGCTGTGAGGACCCGAGGAGGAAAATAAAGGAGCTGTACCCAACGGGCGGAAGGGAACTTCCCAAAGGGCTGTTAAGCCACCCCCAGCTTGTCCATCCATACTTGTCTTACGTGACCGGCAGAAAAATCATTTGTGAGGCAGACAGATTTACTCAAAAAAGCTCCCAAACCTGTGCCACTGAGGCCTTAGAATAGGGGCCATGGGCTGGATCATGGGCCTCGATTTATTTTTACACTGGGCATACTTAAATCTTACCGGGTGATGGAACTCCACATGCATCATAGCTTAGATGCCATTGATTCAGAATCGGAGGTATTCTAAGTAACAGTGGGCTGGCAACAGCCTGATCCTTACACCCAAGTGTCTGTCCTGCGTGGGAGAACTATGATCCGTAAGCATCGTATTTGAATCTCCAGCATCCCCATTTGTCTGTCCTCCAAACAGCATTTTTCTCAGTCCTCCACTGTCAAGTCTGCAAATGTACAGTATGAGTCTAGAGAGAGCCTGACGTCGGAAGATTAGTGGAATCCATTTGCCTTTTTTCTACACCTCCGCAGAAATTTTACGCTGTGCATCTTCACGCCTTCTCAACCTACTTAGCTCTCTCGAACAGTGAGGTGGGTAATCTTAGAATTCTTTATTTGGGGGTAGAGGTAGGTTAATTAATACTTTCTGTACTCATAAGCTGTCTCAGATACGGACTTCAGGAAAATGGTGGTCCACGATGATTCCTACAGTTTATTATTTCCAAAATTATGAGCCTGAGGACATATACTGTTAGATGGGACTGAACTGTTGAGGTCACAAGGTGCTTCTGGGTTCCCTACTGAGAACTGAGAACTGAGTCTGGGGGCCTAGTAGCAGAAGCATCCTCCACTGAGCTAAGTCAGAACCTCAGAGTCATTCTGGAGCACTTCCCCCCTCTGTGGTCCCCAAATAGCATAAACCACCAAGTGATCTCGATGCTACCCTAGTAATAAGGTCTCGAGCTGATTACTTCTGTCCACTGATCGACGGCATTATCTTTGGTTTAAGTCTCAGCCACAAACATCCTGGATTATTGCAGCAGTGGTCTAACTAGAGTTGTCTTGCTTCCAATTTTGCCTCATTCCTTTCTTGCCAGTTTTTCAATTTTTGCACAAGGCCTTTCTGAAAGGCCAAATCAAGACATGCTTCTTCATTAAAACCCGATCATGATCTCGCAGATGTCCTCCAAGTAATATTCAAACTCTCTATGTGGCACAAAGGCCTTTCGTGATCTAGCCTGGTTGACCTCTCCGATCTCATTTCCTGCCACTCCTCTCTCCTACCAGGTATCCTTCCCCCTTCCTCGCCTCCTTCACTACCCCCTCCCTCCACAAAGGGATAACCCTCAAACTGTAGAATGCTCAGTTCCCTGGAGGTATCTGTTCTCTTTTCTTATTGCACATGCCGGTCCCTTTGTACCCCACCCACCCATCCTTCTCAACTCCTAAAGATACATTTAGTTCCATAGTAGAGACAGCTTCTTCCAGGAACCCTCCCCTGATCCCCCAAGAAGTGGCAGATCCCGCCCCCCCCTACATACTTCGAGGACACCTGCATTTAATTTACCCCAGGAGAGCTGTTACGCTCTTGCATTAGAATTCCCTATTTATTTGTCTGTCCTCACCAGGGATCGTAGGCTGTGCCTGGTACAGGTCCTGTCACCCAGTGGGCACTCACGTAGACCAGTGAAATGAATGAGTGAGTTCTATTACCCCATAAGGGGCCCATCAGTACAGGAGAAAGAACATAGATACAACTTCTGTTCTGAAAATGACCCAGGGAAAGCTGCCTCCATTATGCCTTTGTATTTGATGATGGGGTGTGTGCCTAAAAAAATCCAACATGTGTTCAGTGAAAGCTTTTACTGCAGAAGTGCAGGCAGTGAGAGGCTCCCGGTTGTCACCATAGCAACCCTGCGGAGGGAAAGGCTGATGATTTAGTGTTCAAATGCCTCTTAGCTCTGTACTTTTGGAACCCAACCCTGTTTTTCCACTGTTCTGAAAGGCAAGTTTTACAAATGATAGTATCTATGTTGCCTTTAATTTCATTCGTTTCCTGTGTCATTAAGAGAAATGTCTTACAGCGTTTGGATTATACCATCAAAGAGATATAATCTAATGCAGCATATTATATTCATCTTTCATCTGCTTTAAAATATTCCCATGCGTCATTTTTAGTTTCTACTTACATACTTATTTTATGGTCTGGTTTTGTAATTTTGTGGCTTTTCCTTTAGAAATGAATGCCATGCTGGTTTTTAGAAAATATCAGCTGCTTTAAAGGGCTAGAACCCTTCAAGATTATAAACAACACCCTTGTCCAGATCTAGGAAGGAACAGGGCATTGCAGATTGGGGAGAAAGAAATGTGTCTATGTAACTATGCCTCCAAATCTGGTATAAATTATGTGATTCTTTGTTTATGTGAAATTTGTAGTCAAATGATTCATACCTTTCATTTTCCCACAACTTTATATATCTGTAGAGCTTTCTCACACATATAATCTTATTTGAGACTCACAAAAATCCTGTGAGGTGTATGTGGTCCACCCCTGAAACCAGATAAGTGATAAAGGACAGGTTTTTATGTATAGGAAACCCCGCCCCCAACCAGACTGCAAACTTCACAGAAAAGACAATACAAATACACTGCCAAACAGAAAACGTCTGCACCATGCAACCCAGACACAGCGTGGTCCCCACATCCCCTCTTCCTCACAGCTCACCTGAGTATGCTGGTGGCTTTCTGGGACTCAGTCAGGGCTGACAAGGCACCATCTCCTAATCCTATCAGCTGTGCGAGCAAGAGCTGCCTTCTGTCTCAGTGACCCGATGTTGGGTGATCTGCACAGCAACAAGGAGCAGCTGACGTGCTTTACAACACGTCATGAAGAAAAGAAACTGCATTCTGGGCATCCTGGGATTTTTGGGGGGAGGGGACAGACCCATATTTTTCCTACCAGGAAGAGCCCGTTTTCCCATAGGAGAGCGTGTGAGTGATTAACCCTCCTCTTAGTGTATGTGTGTTGTTATTACTATATAGTTAAGGGATTTTGATGTTGTAAAAATGTAATGAGTAGAATTCTGCATGATCACTCCCTGACGAGGGGACCCAAAGAATAGCTGGGGTAGAGAGGGGAGTGGGTAACCTGAGGCAAGGCCGGTTCAAACATTCATTGGGTTCAGAGTGTGTCAGTTATCTCTGTTCTGCAAATAAGTCGGAGGCATCTCTCAGAAGAACAGGAATTCAGGGCAAGTCCACGTGATGAGGCAGAGGATGGGGGCTGGGGGCTTTGAAGATTGGTCAGAATACAGTCTTCTGCTTGCTTAGTGGGGGGGGGGGGGCGACATGGGGTATCTTCCAGAATGCCATCTGCTATTTGTGACCTTTTGTCCATTTGTGAGAATAGGGGAAGATACTAGCCAAAGACATGAGTACGGTGATTGTATTGAACAAATTGGGGACACACGGTTGGATAAGAGTTGATTTATTGGGACAGTAGATTAGAATGACTGAAATTATTATGTTCTGAAAAGTATGAGTGGAAAGGTTGCCATCCAGGTAGGAGAAACTGAATCTTGACATTTCCCTAATGGGATGCTTCAACCGACTGGACAAGACACGGAGGTGTGGGTCTTACAGACTTACAGAAAGGGCAAAGGATGCTACCTGTGAGTAGGCATAGGAAGGCCTAAATCTGGGGGCTGACGTGTGAGCCTGAGAGAAAAGCACCCTCCTTTCCCAAGAGACCAAGAGTCCAGAAGGTATGAGAAGGTCGGAGCAGTGAAAGCTACCTGAACCCAGCAGGTAGCTCCCTAGAGAGACTAGGGATGAAGGCCGAGACTCTTCTCAGGTGTTGCAGGGGCGGGGCAGGTAGTCCAGGTGAGAGGCTCTGAGGGCTCCGTTCAGCATCCACAGCCGTCTGGGCTTAGACAAGAAATTTATAATCTGGGTTCCCAGAAAGCAGCTCTGTGAGTAGATTTGAATTACCTTAAAATAAAGAAATCTGTTCTCCATTATATCAGTTATTTCCACGGTTTTGTACTTGTTTTCCCTTCAACTTTCTGGTGAACATGCTTTTGAATTGCTAAAAAAATAATAATAATAATTCTGCCTTTATTTCTGCTAAAAGATTGGGTAGGGAAGGGGAAGACTCGAGATTTTCTACTGAAAGGACAAGGGCAGTGCAGTACTTGCTGCAAAGTGGAGCACAACACCCCTAGAAGCCAACTACTGTAACAGCGGCCACAGGAACCCTGGGGAGTCAACCATCACTGCTACCTCCTGCTTCCTTGTGTCACATTCTCCACCTCCTAAAGGTTTTTATTCTAACTTTCATTAAAGGGAAACTATAAGTTTTTCTCAGATGACTTATAAGATACAAAGAAACTTTCCTGCCCAAAGGTAGACTTAAAAGGTAAAAGCCGTGATAAATGTCCTGATACCTATCTTTCATTCATTCATTCATCAATGTTTGTTCTGTTCCTGTTCTGAGCCAGGCACTGGATCAGCCTCTGGCCTCAGAGTATTCGAAGATGACGAGTGTTTCCTCCCTTCAAGCATCTCAGTCTAATCGAGGCACAGGCATGTCCATCAGCTGCTACACTACTCCCTGGGTTAGTCCCATGACAGATGAGCGATCTGGGGGCTTGTTAATTTCTGAATTAGACTGAGATCTGAGGCTTCCAGGGCTGTTTTGAGATGAACTTTGGAGGGTAAGGAAGTCCCATTATAATTTTGGCTCCTTCAGAGTCCTTTCTCTTTCTCTCTTCCCTTTCCTCCCCTTCCTTCCTCTTCTTTCCACACCCCCAGATCTTCTTTCCTCTTTGAGAGACTTCTGCTGCCCTACATACTGGTCCATGATGTCTTTTTTAAATTTTATTTTTCAATTACAGTTTACATTCAATATTGTTAGAAAATCATATACTTGATAAGCCCCCCCCCCCCATAGGTCCACAATAGAGTGATGCAGAGGGAATCTTTATTGTCTGGCTGTAGCCTTCTGGAAGAAAGGCATTTTGTCTCAGAGTTTTGATTACCTAGCACAGCATCAAACACAGTACCTGGTACTTTAATCAATATTTTGTTAATTAACAGTAGTATTTAAAATGTCAAGAACGCGTTGTTATACTGCCACCTATTGGTTCATTAGTGATTTTTTCTTCTGACGGGTAAAGTCTCTTGGAATTCCCGTATATTGCATTGTGTGCCACAGAAAAGATGAAATACTGCCATTCGCAACAACATGGACGGACGTGAGAATGCTGTGCTAAGAAAAATAAGTCAGTCAGAAAATGCTGAGCAACCTGTGATTTCACTCATGTGGGATGTAACACTGAAACTCACAGACACAGACAACAGCATGGTGGTCGCCAGAGGAAAGGGCAATGGGGGGTAGTAAAGGGTAGAGGGGGCCAAACATATGGTGAGAGAAGGTGATGTGACTTTGGGTGGTGGGCACACACTGCAATATACAGGTCACGTGTCCTAGAAATCCTCACCTGAAGCCTATATGATCCTATTAACCAATATCACCCCAATAAATTTAATGTAAAAAAAAAGAAAAAGTATTCCCATGATTCCTGGTTATAGTTTTTCTTCTTATATTGTCTTACTACTTATTTGACTTTTAGTATTAAAATAAAAAACAATTCTAAATGAGAATTTATTTTTTGAAGACAGTGACATATTTTTAAATATTCATATGGTTGCATGGCTATGTTTTTAATGTTATAATAAACTCAGGAAATGCAAATTTTTCAAATGTATATATGATTTAGGTAGATCTATTTCGAAACTTATGATTTATAATGAATAGCTACTTGGGAAAGAGAACATTACAACCCCAACACTACAAAATCTTTTTAAATACACTTGGGAGCAGCCAATTTCCTAATGCTTAACATACTAAATATAGAAGTGTGAGTTCGTTAAAACCAATGTGCTATGTCTCCCATAGTAAACACCTATAATTTTTGCATCAATTACTCAATTTTTTTTTTCTGCCTACACTAATGTCAGTAGTCCTCTCCAGAGTTCTAAATTCAGAAACAGCTCTATAGGAAAGGACTGTGAAATGTTGCAAATGGGGACTAAATATAGAATTAAGAATCTTCTGTTTTTCATTTTTGGCTTTTAATTATGCAATAATGGATATCTTTGAAATATGAAGATTATTCATTGCTAAACACTGTGGATCTGATGCAAGTAATAATTAGGCAATTTCTGTAACGCTCACCTAAGAACTGCCTTACAGAGCTCTACTTTTACAGCTGCAAATTTTATCATGTGAATTTCAGACTTTTTATAAATAAGTGATTTTACTTATTCAACAAATACTAATCAAGGTTTTCCTTGCTATGTGCCAAGAGCTCTGGTAAATATTGGGAAAAATTGTAAGTAGTTTGCCTAGGTAGTAGGAAAGGTGTGATTTTCTAATTTTACTTTGTGCCTTTGCATGGTGCCTTGAGCAGTGTTTGGACTGTTATATGGTCAATTAGCAGAAGGTTAGCATGGTGGACTCCAACGGAGTATTAAGCCATAAGCATCCTTTCTGGACAATTTTTAAATAACACAATAAAATATGATCATTTTTAACACAGGATAATGGCGACTCATTTAATACTAATACTTCAGTTTCTAGCTTTAAATTCTATTTTAAGATAAACCAAGAATAAAAACACAGAAATAAACATGACAAAAGAACTCTATTAATTAATACAGAACCAATGCTGTATTTTTATCTTTATAATGAAGAAATGTGGTCAAGTGAAAATTAAGCAGGCCTTTTCCCCTTGGCTGGATCCCTTGAATTCCTTTCCCACAGAGCTCTGCTGTTTCTATAAACATTAAAACCTAAACAGACACACAACAACCCGTTGGTGGTAGGAAATGTACTCACTTCTTCATTTTATTCTGCCCATAATAGCTCTATTATTACACTTTACAACAGAACAGTCGCTTCTCCATAATTTACAAATATAACCAGAAATAATGGTGATTTACAGAGGGGGGTCAAGCAGGAAATTCTATTTGTTTTTTTATCAGAAGGAATATGATTCTCCTTCAAAACTGAGGTTTGCTGACAGCCTCTTGCCGAAAGGTAACGTGCCTGTTCTGGTGAGCTTTAATATGAAAAGCTCTGCAGCTGTGTCCGGCTGGCTTTGAGCCTCCTGTACAAATGGACACTAGATAGTCAAGCCCTTCTGAAGCATCCTATTTCTGCAACCTGATGCCATCCTTTCCTTCCCACTGTTGCCACTGAAACTGGAAATGACTGCAGAATACAAATCATATGATAAATATTTGGGAATTGCTCTTTGTAGTTTTCCAGCACTTCTGCCAAATGTCTTGCCTAGAGAGCTGCGTGAGGCTTTTCAATCTGAAACCCTTGAGCGATCCCATTCTTTAGTCAACTGGGGAGCAGCCCTTCACAGGGATTAGTAAACATTTCACATTCTCTGACTGCATATTCTCTTAAGACTTATTTGTTGGATTGTATATATATCCAATAATTTTAAACATTGGGATGCATCTTCTTTATGGAGCCCCTCAAAATGTGATACCCACAGGACACTTTTCTCTAAAATATTTAAACACAATGCTATCCCCCATTTAGTCTGATCCTGCTGAAAGATGCTACCTTTGGATTTCTTTCTGCCCTCACCAGTAAATTGCTGAGTGCACCGTACAAGGTCCCTTTCTGGATCCTCTTGAGGGTACAGTAGCACTTTTTTACACGTGATGGGGCAAAGAGCCAACAGCACTGTCCTTCAGGAAGACAATGCCATCTGGAGAGTAGGTCTACTATCTCAATGACAAGTACAAGATGTAGGACAAATTTTAGGCTACTTAACATCCTTATTTGTAGGCTTGGACTTGTGATTTTCTTCCTGCTGACCATGCTTTTATTATTTTTTTTTATAATCGTCACCTGAGGATATGTTTATTGGTTTTGAGAGAGAGAGAGAGAGAGAGAAAAGCATCAATGTGAGAGAGGCTTCGATGTGAAAGAGAAACATTGATTGGTTGCCTTCTGTATGCACCCCAACTGGGGATCAAACCCACAACCTTTTGGTGTACGGGGTGACACTCCAACCAGCTGAGCCACCCGACCAGGGCCCATTGACCATGCCTTTAAAACGAAGCACTAACACAGGAACTATATGGAGGAGGGCTGTGCCTGTCTTGTTTTTATGCTATAGCCAGTGTGTTCCATCTGCTTTCTTCAGTGTTGTTAAACGATCCTCCACAAACTTTGCTAAGGTTTTTAACTCACACAAAAAAGAGGCAGTTTGATATGAGCTATAAAGAGAAGTGTGGTTAAGACGTCAACGGAGCCAGTATTTTAAATGTGTCCATAGCTGCTAGCTCTCTAAATGGTGACTAAGATGAGGCATTGTAATTATGAAGGGCACTTCCCGCTTGAGCAGGCCGGACGCTTCTGTCTTCATTTGGAGATCGGAGCGGACGCTTTTACCCATTAAACTAATATGCTTGTCATTTACATCCATTCCAAGTTCCAAGACTGAGTTAAGAATTATGTTCTTCAAACCTTCTGCATTCACTTGCCTGCCCTCTTTTTTTTTTAATGTCAACTGTAATTGAAAAGTTTTTTGTTTTTTTTACAAGTCCACACAAACCAAATTAGGGGGAAATCACTAGTGTGATGGAACACGGCAATGTGGTCAGAGACAGATGACTCTGCAAATCACCTCTCCATCCCCATACAAGCAGCACCCTTCACGATGCAGCACAGTGGGACGTAGGGCAGCTTGGGGCACAGACAGAGATCAGTGGTGGACAGAAAGACAGTGAGAGATGACAAAGAAGGGGATCTGGATTGGATATTGAATGATTGCCTGGCCTCTTTTAAACTCAATAATTTAACATTTGGCAAAGCTGTCTTACCCACATAGAAACGTATACATCATTTTGTGGTCACCAGTCCTTGTGTTTTCAGATCCAGTAATAAAGATGGAAGGAAAAGTACTGAGCTTGCTGAACAGTGATCATAGATCATGTTTGATGACTTTTCCAGTGATGTGGGTGAGCCTTATATTTACTTTCAGAAAGGTCGTCTTGCCCCAAGTCTACTCCAGGATGAACATCTGGTTGGGCAAGGAGAGAAAATCAGCCAAGGGAATTTCCAGTTTGGCCATCGAGTAGGGAGTAACAAACAGCTTGGCAACCCGCGGCCTTGCTTGCCTCGGCACCTACCGTCTGTTCATGAGTGCCAAGTTGCAGCTCTCCGGTGTGCCTGGGTGGGGACTTGTCGAAGCTGATAGCCCTTTGTTGCATTTCCCTGCTGAAGTGTTTATTTACATTGCCCTTTTCCACTGTTTCATTGACAAAAGCAGCACTATAGTCTACCTTGGCCCAATTTGTCTTTTTCTTTTGTACACAGAGAACAATAAATTCTATCAACCACAACTCTATTTCCCTGTAAACAGGTGCAACCTAGTGAACTGTTCCTATGAAAAGGGGAAAATATGCATTTACTATTATTAGTTAGTTTTAGAAAAGAGAAGTGGGTGTTTTTGTAAAGATGCTCATCAAGTCAGTTTTTTAAAAATTACATTGGTAAGATCCTAACTTCATTTGAAATGTGAAAATATAAGTGCTACATGGAAAAGGAGAGAACAATTAATTTTACTTCCATATCCAACTGAGTGTTTATCAATCAAGCGGCCAAAAAGCCAATTAGCTGGACAGCTGTGATGAAATGACTAAAATACACTGAATTCTGAGTCATCTTCTGGCACTATCCATTTGGCTGCATTTACTTTAATAAAAAAATATATAGAGAAAGACATCTTTCTAACATTGATATCAAATTTAAAATAAAAACAGAACCAGATTTTTGTTTACAAATCCAACAGTAAAAACCCTTTTTCCTACTGGTCAAGGAAGAAAGCTCATCCACAGCTATTCATAAATTCTTTAATTTTTTCCATTACAGTCATCATAAGTGGCTTCCATCAGCACCTGATAGCATTACAAGCTATTTTAACACCAATTTAATTATTTTTTTATATACTGGGAAGATGAGTATATCACAGACTTTCTGAACTATGACAGAATAGCACAGAAGCTCAGAGCATAGGATTTGGGTCTAGGCTGTCTGGGTTAAAATTTGTGCTCAGCTGTGACTTTGGACAAGGAACATTTCCTCTATGAATTTGTTTATAAAGTGGGAAAATATAGTGCTTACACCAATAAACACATCAGCAAAATTCACACAAGGGACGTAAAACAATGTCAGGCACAGGACAAATGCTCAAAAACATTATTAGCTATTATTATTTTTATCTGCCCTCAAAACCCTGGGGTCATTTTTGATGATCTCAGTCACATCTTTTAATTTCCCGTTTCCAGCCAGTCACCAAGTTCCGTCTGTTCTCTCAAAAGCTGCTCCTGGCCTAGTGCATGGCCACTGCCCTAGAGGGATGGGCATCCTTCCAACTTAGGCCGAAGCCAACAGTCCCTGACTTGGTCTTGCTTAAGCAGCCTCTCCCCAGCTCTAATCTAATTCCAGATTGGGCTCTCCGAGTCTGATCTTTCCATAAGATTTATCTTGTGGCCTTTCCTCAAAAATCTTCCTGGGATCTCTGATGTCTACTAGAACATAATGTGAACCATGCTTCTGGCTTTAATAACCTTCGAAGTTGGCTTTCCTTTCGCATACTTCCTTGGCTACTCCAGCCTGCTTTCAATCCCCATTTCTAAACTGGAGTATATGTGCCCCAGAACTTAGCACTTAGTCTCTGTTTGTTTTCTAGTAATGTGTCGTCTTTTCTTCTCAATCCTGAAGGCAAAAGAAGGGAGTATTTTATTTCCTCTTTACCCTCCCAAGGCACCTGTCCCCAAATATAGTAAACAGATGGTAAATATACACTTGTCAGCCAGTAGATTAATATATTTTAGAATACAGAAAAAGTCATGAATGATATGTATCCAGGATTAAGGGAAACTTAGGTTCTGAGATACACTCTTGATTTCTGAGATAGAAATAAAAAAACACACAACCACTCTTTTGGTTCAACACACAACCACTCTTTTGATGCCACTGTTTGGAAGAACCTGTTTGGGGAATCAGAAGGTTCCTATAGGGCAGAAATGGGGAAACAGAGAAATATTAATTTTATGTAAATGGAGAAATGTTAACGTTATATAAATTATGCCACATAATAGAATGATTAGGAAACTATTTTGTGTATTTCCCCTCATATTATTATAATTTCTTAAATTCTTTTTAGGTCATAAAAGTGATTACTTAATTAAAACTTGAACGGTCTAGGCCAACACTATCCAATAAAAATAATGTTACAATTGTACATTTAATATTTTCAAGCAGGAACATTAAAAAAGGTAAAAAGAAACAGATTAACTTAACAATATGTTATTCAACCCAACATAACCAAAATATTATCATCGTAACATGTAATTAATATAAAAATTATTAATGAGATTTTTCTCTCTTTTAGCCTAACCTTCAAAATCCAGTTTCTTTTTGACATTTATAACACACCTAACCCTACCCCACTGGACATAAATTAGTTGGACAAAACAGTCCATTTGGATAGTTTTCTAGCAATGTTAACCACAAATGAAAATTTTAAACTCTTTAAATGGCTAAGATGTGTTTTACTGGTTTCAGAAATATTTTTAGCTGTATTTAAAATAGGCAAATCAGGTATAACTACAAATTAAAAGTAAAAATCTCAATTTTCCCTCCAACTCAACTAATTAATCTAAATGAATTACCTTCTCACTCTTTTTTGGCTCTCTTTTAACTATCAGCAAGTTAAGAAAAGTTTGTAGATTTGTGACAGTTAAACACGAAGGCTCTACTACACATACCACTGATTTGTAACCATGTACACACTCTATGAAACTATTTTTCAGGTTTTTAAAATTTTAAATGATTCCTCCTGCTGGTGCAGTTTCTTCGCACTTTGTCACATTTCTAAATAAGTGGTCATGTAACTGAAGATTTCACGTCCTGAAGGCATTGTACCAAAACTTCCAAATGCTTCTATTCACACTTCCCATTTTGGGGAATCCATAAAGGCCATATTGGGGGGAGAAACGAGAAACCTGCTCTTGTTTTTGTTTTCTACAAATTTTCTTTACTGAGAGCTTGTACATTTCTTGCTTAGTTTCCAAAGCACATTTAATACCCATCAGAAGCTGCGTGAACATGGCACATTCCTTAAATAAAAGCTCTGCAAAATCTGCTGCTTTAAAAATGGGAGATGGGTGCCAAGGCAACTGCTGTGCTTCTCAGTAGAGAGCTCGTCTCTAAATGACGTGGAATAGGAATGACAAACACCCAACAACACGGCAGAGTCTCTGAAAGTTCATGGCTTTATTCCAGGGTTTCTGAACAGTGTTATTAGCACAATGGGCCAGATAATTCTTTGTTGTGGGGACTGCCTTTGCAGTGTATGGTGTTTAAAACCATCCCTAGCCTCTGCACACCAAATGCCAACAGCATCCTCCCTCCACGCTCCCATCCAGGTCTTGACAAATCAAAAGTACCTCCAGACAGGGCTAAATGTCCCCTGGGGACGAAACTGCCCCTAATTGAAAACCACTGCTCTATTCAAAATCTGAAGATTATATATGTACAAATGTAGTATGAGCTCTAGTTTCAGAGAACACACCCATTAATGTTAATATCTACATCTGCTTTTCCTAAGAGCTTGTAGCCTTTGAAAAATGGATTTCTCTTGTGTCCCACCTTCTCAATCTCAATGATCTTGTTTTAGCTTGCCCTCAATTGAAATACCCCACCTCATTTTTACCTGATATTGGTATATTATCATGATAATGTCAACTTTCACACACAATTATTACAAGCAACAGAGGGCGAAAAGATGTAGCAGCTTGAAATTGTTTAGATATATTTCAAGGATGTGTACTGCAGTTGTTTCTATAATGACCTGCACCCCCCAAGCAAGCAAGATGGGCACTAAAACTTCACCACCATCAATTTGGTGTCTTTCAATAGCACCACAAGGAAGATGCAGTAATTCAAGGTTTAAATAGTACCTAACACCTTTTCGACCACATAAAACTCTTCAAAGCAAGATTTATATTTCTTTTTCTCACTTAAAACAGTTCAGAAATACACCATCTTATAACTAGTATAGCCTATTCTTCGTCATATGTAAAACTCGGAGAATTTAAGAATGGTGAAAGCATATCCCACGTTTTTAGGCTTATATATTTATTTTGAAATGACAGTAAAGGCAGACAGATGTATTATGAGGACAAGAACATGGTAATTTCACAGAGGCAGCACCTGGAACAACATATATAAACTATTTGTTCTCTACTACCCTCTGGTGGTTTGTTTAAAAAAAGAAACAGTTTAAAAAAAAATAACCATTATTCTAATCACTGATAATATCAATAGCCACTATTTATTGGTAAACATTACAGTAGGTTTATGAAAATTCTCTCATTTAACCCTTAACAGTTGCTTGAGGTGAGTATTATAACCCACATCTGAAAATTAAGGAAACTGAAGCTCAAAGTGTTGAAGAAAAATGTCCAAATTGATGTGTCTGGCAGAAGTGATGTCCAAATTCAAGGCTCAAGTTCATTGTGTGTGTTACTGCTTCCTGGACAACTCTTAACGAGAGCTGGCCTGATGCCATGAGCCTTGTCATTTGAAGAGGCTAATGGACTTTTTGGCAAAACAGTGGGGTCTTGTCATATTCTCATTTAAATTAATCAAATTCAACTATTCAATTTGGGAGAGAAGGGATAGAGAGGTAGAAAGAGGGAGATTTTTAATAGTGTAGGCATTTTCCAGCTTAGGCCTGGGAGTTAAAGTGAAATGGGAGACGTGAATCTATTATTTCTTTAGTTTTCATGTCTCACTGAACCATGTGTGTTTCTAGTGTTTAAAGATACAAATAATTTTATACAAGGGTTTTGACTATAAACCAACATGTTTATCTCTGGTATATAACTAGCAAAAAGTGGCCTATTTTTATGCTCAGAGAAAACTGGCTAAATAGTGAATTTATAGCCAAATTAAAGAATTTTCAAAGATTAACTGAACTTTATTACTATTGTTGTTTACTTTGCATGCTTTCTGTAAAAGCCTCAGCCCGTGTGTATGCATGGTAGGAGGTAGGGGTAAGAGGTGATTTCAAGGGGCATGTCACCTCACAGTTTTCCAATAAGAAAAATGAAGCAAAAGAAGAAAAGAAAAAACACCCCATGCTTTTCATGGTATCATTTAAAATAGCAAAATAGTATCTACTCTTTCAGACCATTGCTGGCAAAGATGACTATATTTTAGAGGTTTCCCAAGATGGTTGCAATTCAGGCTGAGCCAGGGTAACACTGAAAGGCTGGATAGTCTTTGAAAAGAGTCACAGTGGAAAAGATTATGCTGCTTACTCAAGCTCAATGATTTGTAACTTGAAATCCTCTTAATTAGTATTCTGTGTATTTTGTGAAAAATAGTAAATATGTGTATGTAATTCAATTAATTAGATTTTTAGGTACAAATGGACTGAAATTCGTCCACATGCAGGCTTATTTCCCTGACTTATTTAATTACTCTATGCAGCAACTGATCTATGAGACTGAAGATATTTATTGGCCCTGGCATAAATACCCATAAAATCATTACGTTTACACAGTATGAATATATAAAATTTAATACATACTGGATAGTTTAGCAATAAATAGTACAGCACTTCTACTTAACAGCGGGTATGACTCTTTAATCCTAATTTGTGACAACTTCCAACCAGGCAAGCATGTGTATAAACTCTCATAGACTACAGAAGCATCCAATTTGTACAACCACAATACAGCTAACATCACATTAATATTAATTTAATTACAGTGCTTCTAGATCAAGAGAAGTCTTTCTGTTACATGATGAAAGCCTGCAGTCTAGAATAAACTCTGGATAGAAGCTCACTGAACTCGATCACTCACGTAACTGCCACTTAGCCAGCGGCACAGGAATGGCTCCATGCTACTGTGGTTAGCAGAGCCCTCCTGTCAACCAGATCAGAACTACTCAGTGGAGAACACAGGAAGTTGTTCTGCATGGCTTGATAAAAGGCAAGCTGCATTCTACCAAAGTGAAAAATTAGGGTTACTTTTTATAATACATGATTTGTAATTTTTTTGCAGGAATTGTAAATCAAACAGAGCAAGTTCTTTGCTGTTTCAATGCTCTTTTGTAAACTCAAATTTTCTTCAGGTCCCTTCCAACTTCCTAATTTAGGCTCTCTGGAAAAATCAGCAATGTTTCCCAAATGTGGTTTTGTTCACGACACCTTCCTTAATATTTTTATGGCAAATCCTTGACAAAAATCAACCACCCCCCCAGCAAAACAAATATTCCTCCCTCATCTCCACAAGCAAACTTACCTATTGGCAAGGAGAAGCAATCAGAAAGCACTGGCTCAGGGAGCTATAAAGAGCTCTGTGAGGCTTCGGTTCTGGAGCTGAAGGTTGAAGACTTGTTTAATGAACCCGAGTCAGAGGGCAGAGGCTACCCTCTGCCGGGAAGCCAGAGGAGTCTGCTGGTGTGTGGAGCTTCCTGGAGCCCCCCTTTGTTCTAAGGAGAATGCTAATGCTAATACCGCAGTTCGAAGGCCTGCTTGCTGGGGGAGCACTGATGCAGTCTGACAGAGCTTCCAGCTTAAATACCCTAATGGGGCAAAAAGAAGCCCCAGAGATGGAACCTCCCTGTGTACTAGTAAAACAAGCCACACGATTAATGTGGAAATCTGAGCAGATGGAAACGTGTAGTCAATTAGTGGTATCTCACCTCCTTTTGAAAGATGTATTCGAGACACCGAGAAAAGAAATTTTCCACTCCTTGTGAATGTCCATCAAAGGAGTTGTGTGTCTCTGAGTTGTTCCACCTTTTCCTCCCCGGTGTGCGGGATTTTCACGGGCAGGCACACGCAGGCGGTGTAAAAAGAGGAAGAAGTTCCTCAGGGCAGTGGAACATACATCAAGGCATAGCTAATGGAATGAAAAATGCTGTGAAAAAGTTAAAGGCCATCGGAGAAAAATAACTAACAGTGACTTATTCGTGTGATAACGTGTTGTGTTTTAAAGTATAGAAGAAGTTTAATTTCAAATTAGTATAATGTTAATTAGTTTAATGCTAATTAGTTTCCCATCGTACTGGGAGAATATAAAGCAAGTCGAAGAGAAAAGTCATTATTATAGGCCCAAGAAAATACAAAATGAAGTTTTTGCCAATCAAAAAGAAACGGACCACTGTTGAATATTGTTGCTATTGGTATATCTCAATAAATCAAGTGTAGGAGCAAAATGATGGAAATTCCCAAGCTATAGTTCAAATAGGCTATGAAAAAGCTTTCGCCAATTCAGCCTCCAAGCTGCACCTCATTCAAATGCACAAGCCTGCAATGTGTGCGAATTTTCTTGCTCTGCTGGTTGTAAAGTTGAGCAATACATTCATTTCTGAGTCAGTATTTGTATTCTTACAAGTCATTAACTGAAAGAAGTATGGTTCCTTTTCGATCCCTCCGTCTGACCCCGTATTGGGACCACTGACAGAGAGCCCGTTTCAGCACCAAGGACAAGTCCCTCCGCCTTACTCTTGGGGCCACAGGACGTGTTCCCCTGATGTTGAAATATAAGAAATAACTTTAGAGTAGCCACCTTCCATTTTCATATATTTTAAGGACCCAATGAATGCTAAAGAATGTTCAGCCGGATAATATAAAGTTTACACTTTCAAACCCCCTGTATCTTATGGAAAAACATAATGGCCCCTTTGAAGACATGCGTCACTGCGATAAATGCATTTAGGTGTCATTAGGGTTAATGGCTCCTACCCTCTCAGACTCTTATACCAGCCCTTTTAAAGTTAATCTAATGTGTATTAATGGTGTGAAATTGAGGAAATTATGAATTGAGCTTCCCTGGGCACAAGCTAAATCAAGGAAGAAGGAAGAAGACAGGTTAAAATTACCTTCCACCCCATTCATTTGCGCTACAAAAGCTGTCAACCCTGCCCCCTGGGAAAGAAATGCTCACTGTTAGTAAGTTGAACTTAAATTGATTTTTATGGTTTTAAACTCAGGTAACTGTCTTTGGTTGGGTCACCAAAGGTTTGCAGTTTTCTTCAGGGAATAAGAAAATATGTGCACCTCTGAAATGAAACTGATATTTTATTCCATGATTTCAGAGAAACAGATACCTGTCACTTCCTTCCCTTTCCGAATTCATCTTACAGATTCAGCTTTGGGGTCACTCAGGATATTCTTATTTTGTAATCTCTCCCTCACAGCATCAGCACATGTCACACAAAAGAGTGGTGTTTAATCAACTTAAAAAATGAGTTAAATATTATGATAATACTATTATTATTCATGTGAAAAATAGAAAAACCCAAGGTTCTGATCCCAGGAACACCTGAAATATCAAAACGCTGGTTCATAGTATCAGGAAGACTAGAATCTAATTTTGAACCATGATTTGCAAAAACATTAAGAATGAGAAAAATATTCATTTTAATTATGTTTGTAGAAAGAAAAGTATAAGCTCACCACTTGTTGCAGTTTATTTAATGTTGATGGGTGACTAAGAGAAGCCAGGACTTTGTAGCTACTCTTTTTGTTTCTCTATCGGGCAAAGTAATCGCCAAACTAAAAGGGTTAGCTCAGGCCAGGTGAGGCTACTAACTTTTTCTAAAACTTTTAGTTCACTTGACAGATAAATTATGTCCAGGCTTTATAATCTCACCTTTTACAAATAGGATTATGATAACACTGTTAATGTTTTTGAAGAATCCTGGATATGAGGAGAAATGCCATGAGGTTAGAAATCTAGCAATTAAATGTATAGTTCTGAGTTTCAAAAGTTAGAAAAGTCTCTAAAACACTGGTAAGACTGAAATGAAATATTAGGCAATATTCTGGGGAAAAATAATAAAAGGATTGTTTCTGAGCACTTAGAAAAGCAAAATGTGATACTTAAAGATCAGCTTGGGCTCCAAATAATAATTTGGGAAAGGCTAGTTGTTGTTTTTCTTCTTTTTTTTTTTTAAGAAGAAAAGACTAGTGGATTAAGACTAGTGAATCTGAGAAATGGTTAGGACAGAAGTCACCAATTTAGAAGCTTACTTAGTCCAGATCATTAACACGCATGAGCTAAGTGGCCCAGTATGCTATTAAATGAAATGATAATGGGCACTGTGAATAAAACAGATTGTGCCCAGCTACCACCACTCAGCCCTAACTTTATTATTTATTTTCCCAGGAAAGCCAGAAATCTGAGATTTTTATATGAATCTTTTTTTTTCCAATTACATTCAATATTATATTAGTTTCAGGTGTACAGCATAGTGATTAGACATTTATATAACTTACAAAGTGATCCCTCTCACAAGTCTATTACCCACCTGGCACCACAGAGTTATAATAATATTATTGACCATATTCCTTATGCTGGTGAACCTTTTTGATTAAAAAAATTTTTAACTGTGACTTTTTTATTCATAAATACTCCTCTGATTTTTAAAACAAAACAAACTACATCTGTAGACTGAATCTAGCCTGTACACTGCCAGCTTGGGACCTGTGGAGAAGCATATGGAGCTCGGTGAGGCATCTGGCAAAGTTTCATGTGGTACCATTATTGAGAATTTCTGGTTGGGTGGCAATAAAAACATTACCATTAGGTGAGTTCTAATTTAATCTCAATGTAAGGATAACTGGGTCTTCCCATTGATGAAATAGACTGCTCTTACACTAACTAGAAGTATTCACCGTAGCCCCAATTTGGCAATTCACATGATCATACGGAAAACCCCAGGGCTGGATTTTGAATTTAATATTAATATTTTCTCATAAATGTGAATGTACTTATTTGTATATATACATGTCTTCTTATCCTCAGTCATTTATTTGAAAATATTTGTTAAAAACCTACTATTGTTGCCCTGGCTGGTATGACTCAGTTGTCCTGGACACGGAAAGTTTCCCGGTCAGAGCACACGCCGGGGTTAGGTGCTCGACTCCCTACAGAGGGCCTGCAGGAGGCAGCCGACGCATGTTTTACGCTCACACTGATGTTTCTCTCTCTCCCTCTCCCTTCCTCTCTCTCTCAAAATCAATTTAAAAATATTTAAAACAAAAACAACAAAACCCCCTACTATTGTCAAGCACTGTTCTAAGTGTTGGGAATAAAATATCTGCTCTTAAAGGCGTTTATATTTTATATTTGCCCCAGTTTGGACATTAAGTTATATGAACACTCACATTTTCCTATTCATTCAGCATAAGATGAAATTCTGTTGGGTAAAAAAGCACATTACACTGTGAGAAATGGATGTTGTTAGCTAATACATTTATTCATTCACTTAAATTTTACTTCTAAATATTATACATACGCCTGTCAAATGCTAAGCCAGATGGGATATAGAGGGAACAGGTGCAGCCTGGGATAATGGTCACACTCTACGTGCACCACTGTGTTGAAGACTCCGGTGACTCGACGGCCCCAAAGTCCTGCATTATCTCCATCCTTTCACAAACCTGCATAAAGCAGAGAAGACGAAATCGTCCGCCATCTGACAGCGGCGGTTCCAGCATCAGGATCACTGCCCCTAAGGAAAAACACCTTGTCTTTGTTTATAAATCGCCGCCTGCTTAGCAGACTGTGATGCACAGGGAGGCGGGAAATAGGGTAAACCACTGACAGGCTGGGAGGAGTCTATTCTGACCCAGTTCTGCTTTTGCATCCGTATTGGTGATGGGAAACCAATGTTGGAATTTGATGTACTAGCAAAATGACTTAAAAAAACCTTTTTAAATTTCAAAATAATTACATATATGTAAAACTATTTTATTTATATATTAAGTCCCTCTGGGGACTTGGGACCAGCCACGTGCTTGCGCAGATCTGCAGAGCCCTCCTTTGGGAGGCCATCAATTCATCACCGAACTTCCCGTATCAAAAGGCACCGCCGCCGAGCCGCGCGGGGACCAGCCGCGAAGGGCGACCCCTGGCGGCCGCTGGGCCGACCTCGCCCGCCGCGCGGAGTCGTCCAGCCCGACCGCCTGGACAACCAGCCACACAGGGACACGGTCCCCTCGGCTCCTCTGCGGAGCGCCCCCGTTTTCCAGGACTTCCTTCTGTGGGTCACCTGTGCACCCCGGCCCCCCCGCCCCCGCCCGGAATGGCGGGTCCGTCTCCGCCCGCCCTGAACTGCGGAGGATCGGGCGCCGACCCCGAGCCCTCGCCGGCGCGGGTCTTACCCGGTCTCTCCCAGGGGAGCCCCATCCCGCCGTCCAGGGGGAGGCACCTCCGCGCGCCCGGGGAGCCAGGGCCGGGGGCCCGCGGGGTGCGCGCGGCTCGGGGAGCAGGGCCAGGCCCGCGGGGTGCGCGCGGCTCGGGGAGCAGGGCCAGGCCCGCGCCCCCCGCGCCCCCCGCGCCCCCGCGCCGGACACGTGCCGCCGCCGCCGCGCGCTCGGGCCTGGGCGCCTCCAGCCCCGCCGCAGCCCCGCCCAGGCCGGGCGCGAACCCGGCGGGGAGAAGGGCGGGGACCGGGGGGCGGTCGCCGGTGGGTGGGGCGCAGCGACGAGGGGGTCCCGCGTCCCCAGCTCCGCACCTGCAGGCTCGGCGCCCGTCCGCGGGGCCCCGCCGCTGGCGCAGCCCCTGTGCCCGAGGCCACCCGGGGCGCGGCGACGCACGGCCCTCCCCGCGGGGGGCAGCGGCTGGGGCGGGGGGTGTGCGCTTCGCGGCCGGAGCCCGCCGCGGGGTCTCCACCGCCCCCGCTCGGAGCAAACCCCTGGAAACCGCGGGGCGCCCGAGGTCACCCCGTAGGCCAGTGGCCCCGGGAAAAGGCCTTTCCCGCCCGCAGCGCGTCCCGGAGCAGCCACGGAGACGCGGCTCCAAAACGGGGCGGAGACTTGGCCACAGCCAGACTTACCACACCCAGTGACCTGGGGTGCCCGGTCTAAACAAGGTGACTTTATCCGAATGTCCTGCCCCTGGGGATAAGCATGGCCACTCCCTTCCCTGCTCTCAGGAGAGGACAGTGACTGGGGTTTCAAAACGAAATAAGCCCTGGCCGGGCGGCGCGCTTGGTTAGAGCGTCCACCCGGTGCGCCGAGGTTGCGGTTTCATCGATGTTTCTCTCCGTCCCTCCCTCTCTCTCTCTCTGCCTCTCTCTGTCTCTGTCTGTCTGTCTGTCTCTCTCTCTCTCTCTCTCTCTCTCTCTCTCTCTGTCTCACACACACACACACACACACACACACAATCATTTGGGGTGTGTAGCTCTGAAGGTTACAAATTAGATATTAAAAGGCCGCAGGTTGTGGCTCATGACCAAGAGCGTGTAGAGGGCGCTGCCAACGGCGCAGACTCCTTCCAGGATGCCTGGAGGACCCTTTACCATGAGTAATTGCACGGAGTTGGAATTTCCAGTTGGATGGAAATTTCCATAGCAGGTCAGATGCGATGACCCCTAACAGGGCCTTGCAGCTTTACATTCTATATTTTTCTATGCTTCCATAGACTATACTTCCGTATTTCTATTTCTATATTCTATAAGGTAAGGCACCCGGATACAGCGCAAACAATTCTTCCCTGGAGGCGGAATCCCCCAGCCCCAGTCCTCTTGAGGTCTTTGCCCTGGATGCTGAGGCAGACACCTAAGGGTCCTGCAGTCACCCTTGCAGGGAACTTTTGCCCAAAGGGTACTTTACTGTCCTTGGCTTAGCAGAGTGGTTCTTATAACTCCCTGTTCTTTTTGGATTTGTTCTTGCTCTGTATTTTTAGGGGCTCCTACCTCCATCAGCTAGATGCAAGATGTTCTGTGAAATTAAATGTGGCTGAGTGGAGCACAAGATTGACAGAATCCTCAATCTGCCATTTACAAAGGATAATTTGCTCAACATTAAATATAAAAAGCTCAGCCTGATGGTTGCATTATAACCAGTGGGGTGTCTTTTCAACCAACATGCTGGGGACCAGCCGTCTACAACTCAACTCCTTTCAGTGATTTTGCCTTTAAGTGAGAGCATCCGAGCATGTTGAATGAGACTTAGTTCGTAATTGTCAGATATTAGTATAATGGATTCAGCTAAAAGGATTTTAGACATTTGGGCCAATTTGGCCCCCTGTTCTAGAAGCTGCATGTGGCATCGTATGAATCTGCCCCTTGAAACTGGAGAGAGGACCGTGTGAAAGCCTGGAACCCTTGGCTTGCTTATTTACGTTTCCCGACTCATTTGCCACCCAACATGCTGGCTGGCATGTGCAGGGCTTAGGGCTGGCCTACCTCTAACAAACAAAAGTATTTGTAGGAAGTTATTAACTCCGGGGTGCACTAAATCTGGAGCTTAATTCTCAGGCTGAAACCCCACACCAAAAATATTTCATTTGGCCTCTTAGCTTGCATTTCCAAGTGTTGTATGAGATTTGTTAGGCAGTTTTTAGCCTTATGTTAGGAAGTGAGCTGCACCTGAATTTTCAGGATGTGTCCTGAACTATCTTCATCCTAGCATGCCAGTCCCTAGGACTGTAAAGGTTTTGGAGTGAACTAACAGGACATTTCTAGTCTCGATTATACAGAGTGTGTACCCACAACAGGGAGATGACACCAGCTGTGGTAGTGACTCAGGCAGCATGTCAAGGTTGGGCCTGCACTTTCACACATTGGTAGAAGAGCTCGTTTACTGTAGCTCGGGGACATTTGTGGGATTCCAGGGCACATACGATTATTTTCGTTAACAGATAGCCAAGGCATGTGGTCTTTAAGCACTATAGGGATGTCTGACCTAGTTTCAGAGGGACAGGACCCTGCTTGGGGTGAATACTCACTTGAGAATTCCCTTGATTATAGTTGTGTTTGTGAATCCTTGGGTCTATGGTAAAATTTTCTTCCACAGCCATGCCCAGACCTAGTCATGGGCTCATCATGTTTTTTTCTTCATTTTTCTTTTTACTTTATTGATTTCTTTTTTTTTTTTTTTTTTTTTTTTTTGAGAGAGGGAGAGAGAGAGGAAGGGGGGGAAAGAGAGAAAGCGAGAGAGGGAATTTGTTGTTCCCCTTATTTATACACTCATTGGTTGATTCTTATATGTGCCTTGACCAGGGATCAAACCTGCAACCTTGGAGTATGGGGACAACGCTCTAACCAACTGAGGTACCCAGCCAAGGCTTAACCACATTTAAAAAAATCTTTTTAAAAAGAACTTATTAGCCCTGCTGGCGTGACTCAGCGGTTGAGCATTGACCTAGGATCCAGGAGATCACAGTTAGATTCCTGGGCAGGGCACATGCCCGGGTTGTGGGCTTGATCCCCAGCAGAGGGCGTGCAGGAGGCAGCCCATCAATGACTCATCATTGATGCTTCTATTTCTCTCTCCCTCTCCCTTCCTCTCTCTGAAATCAATAGATATATTTTGAAAAAATAAAATAAAAATCACTTATTAGCTTACACAGATAATATGTGAATACAATCTTGTGGGACTATTTCCAACAGCGAAGAACTATATTCAAGAGTAAATGATTAGTCTCCCTTTACTTCGCCCTCTAAGCTCGCTCCTGATGACCTCATCCTAAATGGCGTCATTGAGAGCAGAACATCATTTTCTGATCTTTTTAATGCATTTACATTCATGCATATAAACACATACAAATACTTAGTTTAGTAACTATTAAAGAAATCACAGAGTATGCTGTTTTTTTTTTTTTTTTTGGTGTTGCTTTTTTATTAAAAATAAAAAGCAATTATATTTAAACCAGAGACCATCAGGATTTGGGATAGGTCCTTGTTTACAAACCCAGAATTGGAGTTTTCCAAAGGCCTCCCTCACCTGTGGCCCAGACAGTACTATTTCATTTTACAACCCCCTTGCCCATAGTCCTTCGCTTTGCCTCCCAGTCCAGCTGCAACAAGAGGAAAAACATTCTCTTCAGTGCAACAATTTAGAAAGCCTCGTTTGTGTCTTTAGATGAAAGGATAAATAAGATTTTTTAACCAACAGAGTGAAAAAAAGGAAACACTAACAAATATTTCAATTAAGAGCTAAGCATGCATACATAGATAGGCTACTTAGGCAACAAGGGAATATTTGTTGTAGCCTTGGAGATGGAAATGGGATAATTGATAAGAAAAAGGGGTCCTTCTCACCCATTATCCTTTATTTCTAGCAAATTCTAGCAGCTTCCCTAATCCTTCCTTTATGACCACTTGACAACCAAACAGAAGGCAAGAGCTCTCCCCTGCAAGAGCTGAGCTTGATTGTTTACAATCTTCCACCCCCAGGGGTTCTCGCCCCCCACCTTGATCAGGAGAAATGGCCTCCTGCTCACCCTGTCTGGACTCCCAGGCTGCACAGTGAAGGGGAGAGAAATCTCATTTTGGAGACAAGCATTTTCTGTGAACTCTATTAAGCAACAAAGCAGCCAGGCTTTCACAGGGGTCACATCTCCAGGATGTAATCACCAACTTCTTGGGTGCAATATAAGGCCCCTGCCGGAGTCCACTCTTTCCATGTTCATCCATGTGATTATTTCACGATAACAGCTTTCTCGAGGGAGTCAGAGCTGCTTTCTGCACATTTTAATGAGCCTGTCATCCTGCCTCAATTTTTTCCCCTGCTTAGTCTTTAATTCTTTTCTGATTCTTTCACGTGGTGAGCGACATATGTTTGGAAGACCAAGAGGACACAGAGATTTTAAATGTCATCCAGCATAGATGGAAGTCCATTGTCTTTTCTTGAAATATAGCAATAGTGCAATTTCTTGATTTAACAGAGTTAAAAGAATTTTTTATCTGTGTGTTTTTTTGGGGGAAGGGGATGTATAATTTGGCATAGAATTTCAGTATGTTCCTGGATAAAGAAAATCTTTTTTTTCATAAAGAATTGAACATTAAGTAAAGTTGCAATAAAGTGCATCATAACAAACATCTTGTGTAATAAAATATTTCAGAATCCTATCCAAATTCAAGCTTCCATAGCCCTGTTTCTACTAGAATTTATTTTAAAAGACTAGATAATCTATATGTAGAAATAGTGATGGTTCTAACAGCTAATATTTTTAATTTTATTACTTAATATAACAGCAAATACTGAATATGATGATCAAAAATGTGGTTTTTAAGTTTAAGAACAGGAAAAAAAAAAGAATAGATACTGTATGATTGAAATATTTGATTTCATTTCTGTTACTCATACC
The DNA here is from genome assembly GCF_054644295.1 of Miniopterus natalensis. NCBI lineage: Eukaryota > Metazoa > Chordata > Mammalia > Chiroptera > Miniopteridae > Miniopterus > Miniopterus natalensis. Next base: position 10,680,709 of record NC_142096.1, read on the forward strand.
ATTCCATAATTGTTAAACCTGTACTTAATTTTCAATATGCTCAATATTTTTTCCTCACACTGGAGTTCGATTTTTACAACTAAATTTACTCTGGGATTTACTATAAAAGGATAGTGGAATAGGATTTGATATTATAAGTAAGTTTACCTTGGGATTTACCAGGTAAGGACTGTAGCTTAGGGTATATTTTAATGAATTTCAACTACCCATTGATGATTTTTTATTCTACTCTTTTCTGATGGCTTTTGTTGATGAGTGTCTGTGACTAATGCTCCCTGTGGCTTCACCTCTTTAAATTAATCTGGCTCTTTATCCTTTGTAAACATATGTATGATCTGCCTCAATCAGATTTCCTGAAAACAAAGGAAAGTATTCACCTTTTCCCAGGAGATTTACAAATGATATGCATTGAACTAATCCAGTTGGAGTAACATGATTATTTTTGTGTGTGTATGCAAAAGGCCATAGATTGTTTAATAACATATGAGGAAAGGGAGATGACAATTCTCCCGGCTTCTTTGCATCTGGATCTGGGGAAGAAAGTGTCTGTGAGCTGAGAACCCTTGTGGCTGCTAACTCCAAGTCTTTCCTTAGAAATGATGCCTTCTCTTCCTCTAGAAACAAGGATACAGCCTCTAGCTCAGACAAAGAAGACCATGCACTGGCTCGCCTTCACTCACACCTGTCTGTCTAGCAGTGACGACGGCCTTGTAGGCGCAGGGTCCCACTGGGCCACCAGGTGGCAGAACCACGGCCTGGGTGTTCAGGCCAGTGGGCGGAGGGAAGGACATGCCCTCTGTCTGGGCCTGGGTGTGGGTTCCTGAGGCCTCTCACACACCTCTTTGGTGTCTGTTTCAGTTTGTTGGAACTACTATAACAAAATATTACAGACCGGGTGGCTTATAACCAACAGAAATTCACTTCTCACCATTCCAGAGGCTGGGAAGTCCAAGATCAAGTTTCCAGCATGGTCGAGTTCCCGTGAGGGCCCTCTTCCCGGTTCAGTGTTACCGGAGAATTAAACTACCCCGACGCTCGTGGAGCGAGGCTCTTGCGATATCTTTAGAAAATGAATTTTCTAAGATTCACACAGGAGAATGAGATGTGGGAGCAGGCTTTCTTTGGTTGAAGTTACACTTCTCGGCTTCCAGAGTCGCATTTCCCTTGAGCCAGTCCTGGGAGAGGTGCAGCTGGGGCTCCGGCAGAGCCAGAAGCAGGGCCAGTGTCCAGAGCTGCTGGCCTTTGTGGCAGTCGGGTGTGAGTGCAGGGGACCACATCTCCCTGGCACAGGAGAGCCAGGAATGCCGAGAGCCAGAGAGAGAAGAAAGGGGACTTCCTTTGTTTGGAAGTTTTAAATATTCAGGTTTTGAGCACTTGCAGGGGCCACGCCTATTCTGGCCACTGAATTGCTTTCAGGTGTGACTGACGGGCAAGCACCTTCCCACTTCCCTCGAACCTTACTGGTCTATATGGTCTTCCCCTTCCTCCTTTCCTGTGAAATAATAGCCAGGTTATTACAAGGGCATCAAGAGCAGACACTTGCTGTGTCCTCACTTGGCAAAAGAGGCGAGGGAGCTCTATGGGGCCTCTTGTGAGGATGCTGGTCCCCTTCATGAAGCTCCACCCTCATGACCCAGTCACCCGTCAGAAGCCCCACTGCCTAAGGCCATCACCTGAGGGGGTAGGATTCAACGTATGAATTTGGGGGGGGGCATAAACATTCAGACCACAGCAGTGTGCTTTCTTCCTCTGCCTTCCCTTGACGGCGTCTGCCCCTTCCTTGGTTTCCCTCTCTTTCCACGCTACATAAACTCCGTGATAATTCCACCAAAGCCATGGTTTTGTCATCTGATGACTCTTCAAAAACACCTTCTCCCGAGTTGCAGCCTCCAGTATTCAACACTGTTGGATATTTCCATCTGAATTCACCATTGTTCCTCAAAACCACCACATCTCAGATGAACTAATTATCTGTATTCTCCAAACCCGCCTTCTTTTGTGTTTCTTATCTGAGGGAGAGATTGCAGCCAATTGCCGAAAATGGAGCCCTAATGGATTCTTCCCTCTTGTCACCTCCCCCAATCCAGGTTACTAAATTCTATACATTTTATTTCCTAAACATATCTCAGACTCCTCTGTTTTCCATGACCACTTCTACTGCATTAGATAAGTCAGTGAATTACTTTATTATTTTTTGGAGGAGGGAAGTGAGAGGATTGGGAGATGAGTGTTTTTCACAGACATAATACACACTCTTTGTAGATGGGTTAAGACCCTAAACATACTAACATGGCCATATTTCTTCTTCCTGTGTAGCTTCTGTGAATATAACTTTAGAAGATTGTCCATTACTTTGAATTGAATGACTAGCTATTTACCTGTTGATGGTAAGTTCTTTGCCTCAATAAATTGTCCTGCCAACATGATACGAAAGTGTCCTTTTTATGCACATTCTCACCAACTCTAAAAACCATTAGTTTTTAACAAGCTGATGGGCAAAATCTGTACTTGTTTCTCTTGAAGTTATGTTTTCATGATCATCAATAATTTCTAGCATTTTTATACATTTTATTATTTCTTCGTTTTTTATTATGTGAGTTACCTCATGAAAGATTCATGAGGATAGAATAAAATTTCAATACCATCTCCATTGAGTTGGAAGAGCTCTTTAGGTTGCGTATATGAACCCTTGTTGGGATGATTGTGTGTGTGCAGTGATTTTTTCCTTTTACTCTGCCGCTTGCCTTTTCATGCTTTGTCACTCAGAAGTAATTTGTGTGTAGTTTTGATGCGGTCTCCTGGTCTTTTCCTGTGTGTCTCCACAACACCGTCTAAGTAGCCTCTCTCCCGGGGCCTCCCTGCCTTCTTCCTGGACACCAGGTTGTCCCACGGATGTCTTTTCACAGCACAAATCAGCCCTGTTACTTTTGGCTTTAAAATCTCTGGGGTGCCCTGGCTGGTTTGGCTCAGTGGTTGGAGCGTTGGCCTGTGGACTGAAGGGTCTTGGGTTCCATTCCTGATCAGGGGCACCTGCCTCAGTTGCAGGCTCGGTCCCCAGTCGGGCACCTGCAGGAGGCAACCGATCAATGTGTCTCTCTCACATCGGTGTTCCTCTCTCTGTCTCTCCCTCTGCCTTCCACTCTCTCTAAAAAATCAATGGAAAAAATATAGTCAGGTGAGTATTAACAACAACAAAGATCTTTGAGTAGCTTCTCAGTGTCCCCAGGGGAAAGTCTACACTGATGTCAGCACGGCAGAGAAGGCCTTTTGTGGTCCGGTGCCTCCGACTCCGTCTGCCACTCGCCCCTACCAGCTCCCATCGCCTCATGCACCTCATGTCAGAGTCTGTAAACACTTCACTCCCTGTGTCACCCCTGATTTCCCTTTCCCTTGTCTTCTCAGGGGATTCCTGCTCATGATTCCCGGCTCCAGCACAGTGTTATTCTTTTCCTTACTCCATCATGTGGTGCATATTCCTCCTTTGTTGTGTTTTCCCAATTTCTGCTGTAGCAATGTACCTGTAGTCTTACTTACTTAATAGCTTTCTGTAATATACACCCATTCTTAATTTAAATAAAACTAATCATAAAGGAAATTGTATATCTCTGCTGTAAATGGAGATGCAGTGTTGCTTGCAACAGAGTGAAGACCATAAAAATAAAAGCATAACCACTACAGCCGTCTTCCTGTGCCCCATGTACAATCATCGCGCCGGTCAGCACACACTGACTTTTGGAAAGCACCGCTCAGTTGTACCGCTTATCAAATCACCCAAAAGCAGACTTTTAAAGAGAGAGAGATTCTTCTGGAGCAGATTTACAGACCATTGTAGCATTGTAGCTTATAAAAGACACAAATTTGTAAAAGGGTTTGGACATATCATTAAATAATAGCAGTTATTTCTAGTTATTGTCACAGTAAGAACTGTTCATCTTAACCCTGTGGAAATGGAGCAAGTCCTGGTTGACTCACTCAGTTTTAAGCAGTGTTATGAAAAGCTTTCCACATGTTTCTTAGGGCGTTTTTCCTATGGCCTTTGTTTTAATTCAGGAGGGAAAGTAGTAAATACAGAGGAGAGGAACGAGATCAGCAGGGCAGTGAAAGTGGGATGTTGTGCCTCAGGGGACAGATGTTGCAGAAAACTCTGTCAGGCTAAATTTGTTTGATTATATAGTGGGATGAAAATGACCTTAGAATAAAACACAGTATGATATAAATATAATATATGAAGATTTGGGAATGGTCAAGGATTTTTGCTGGGCTAGACTTAACTACCTGTGCCATTTCACTGTTAACAAAAATCGCAAAGGGGGTCCATTATTTATTGTAAAACTGTAAGTATACAATTCACACTAATTTTTATTCTTCCTTCTTGTTTTCTTTTCATCTCTAGGTGCTGATTTCTACATGGGTATGTGATACAAATCTACATTCGAATGCTGCTGCTGTTTGATTTGCTAAGAATGATTCTGCAAAGAAGCTGAACATCTAATAAGTAGAGAGCTAGAAACAAAGAAAATTATTATTTAAAACTTTTCAAGTTTGTTACCCTTCTCATCCTAGGGTGATAAAGTACCAGTTTCTACTAAATGCGTAAAAGTGCTGCCAATCCTAGAAATTTCAGAGAGAAGAGTAAGCATTAGCTAGTACTATAGAAATATAAAAATAGAACTTCGTGACCAGTAATGAAGGGGTGTTTATTTCCTGCATTACACCCAAATGTATAATTTTAGTTGTTCCTTTTCAAATTACAACCGGATACAAAAACCTCTTTTTATTCAGAAAGGATGTTATTAAGTTTTCCTTAAAAAAAAAAAAGCAGCTGTGCACAGGCAGGCCTCAAAAATGGACCCAAAGACGAATGTAATAATATTTTAATGAGATGAAGTCACACTGTTTAACTCTATCCTTCCTTCCAGTTTCATTACCATTCACCATTTGTGACCTTAGGTGGGGAGAGAGGCGTTTAGTTTAGACTCAGCTGAAATTGCACTCAGGAGTCCACCGAGCTTTGGGGCCGATGACGGTTGTCCTTTGTCCTGTTAGTCTGTGATTTCAGCATCTCTCCAGGCCTTTAGCTGAAGAGGGAGATCACATGCCGGTGAGGTTCCCTTCCTTCAGTGAGAGCCACCTGGCAGCCTCAGCAGCTGGCCCTAGAGTGCTGTTGACTCTCACATGACTTCTTGTGCCCAGAAGTCAGTGGGGACACCTTGGGGCGCCATAATTTCTGTCCCCCCCAATTATACACAAAAGTGTTTTATTTTTCCCCCTTGAGGAATGGGTTTCCATAGCTTCCACAAGATTCCTCAAGGGTCCAATCATTTTTAAAAGGTTGAGAACTGCTTCTGTGATGTCTCGTTTTGCTTTAATTTGCAAGTACTAGAGCGACTGCCTCCACATTATAGAGACTCTAAATCTTTTTATGGTGAGATTGCTAAGAGTTCTTTTTTTATATATTATCGCACAATATGCATAGCATAATATTTATATTTGTAACCTTTCGTAATTGCATAATTTAGTGGAATGGAATACTTACACCATGGTGTGTTAACTATCATCACCATCTATACCCAGAGTATTTCATCTCCTCCAACAGAAATTCTGTGCCCATTAAACAATAACTCTCACTACCCTCTGCACCCCGGCCCCTGCAAACATCTATTCTACTTTCTGTCTTTATGAATTTGCCTATGTTGGGTAGCTCGTATAGGTGAAACCATACAATATTTGTCTTTCTGTGCCTGGCTTATTTCACTAAGCATCTATGTTGTGGCACATATCAAAGTTTCATTCCTGCGTACGGCTGGATAATGCTGTTTATGTGGATTGTCCACTTTCGTAATCCATTCTGTTGATGGACACTTGGGTGGCTTCCACCTTTTGGCTGCTGAGAATAGTGCTGCTGTGAACATTGGTGTACGAGCCTCTGAGTCCCTGCTTTCAGTTATTTTGGATTTTATGCCTAAGGGTGGACTTGCTGGGAATACTTCTTTTCGTTAGATTAAAAATTCTAAAGTTAGTTTCTTCTGTTTCGCCATCAAGAAGAGTTTTGCCACAGAACTATTCAAAGCCGGTTGCCATTCCCTGATCAGCTCGCTGACCGCAGCTTCTCTGATGTGAAGCCACCTGGGTGGTCTCCGCGACCTCCTGCTTTCCAGTGACGCCTTCTCTCACGGTCTTGCCTGCAAAACACATAGAAACCAAATCCATCCGAGAAGATCGTTCCTTTTCGATTTATCTCCACTGTAGATCTCATAGACCCTGGTCCCTTTCAACATGACACAGAACTTTTTGCTTCGTGAACAAGATATCCTAAGCAACATTTCTATACAATTTTCAGAATCTATTTTGCAAATTACTTGAAATGGCACCTGTCACCGATGAACAGGGACAGAAAATAAGGACAGGCCATGCCCCTCGTGGAAATGATTATTCCAGACACGGCGTTAATTTGCCAACCCTGAAAAAAGTCAGTTTTGTTTATAAAGACTTTGACATATCCACAGAATTGAGAATTTTAAGTAAATATCACAAGCTTGTGTTTGCTGGTCCCTGGGGTAATGCTTAATTCAAGTTCCTCTGGAGCTCTTTACCCTCAGAAATCACATTAAAGCGATGACATTATGGAGGGATTGGAGAATGGGAGACCAAAAAAAAAGAATTGAGGATGGATTTCTAGTTGGAGCTCAGACCGAGGGGTTCATTCTCAGAGAGAAATGTCATCATTTCTTCATTTCTCTTAAACTCATCCCTAGACCCGTTAACTTTCCCTCACTGCCGTCGGACTTGCTCTGGGTTAGGCCTAGTTCCGTGGGTTTGCTCCTGTTCTCAGGAAGGATGGACACACGGAATCAAAGGCTCTGAAGTGTTGGAAGCCCTGTGCGTGAGGGGGAGAAATATAGGGGGGAATGTACGGGGATATGTTCTAAATTATATAGTTAGCTCACCTGCTTTTACGAGCCAGGCAACTGTGATGCGTTCCTGTTAAAAGATGAAGACAGACGGTCCCTTCTCTCGTGGAGCTTAAACTCACCGCGTAGAGGAGGTGGCCTGATTGTTCTAAAGTTGATGGATCAAGAAAATAGGTTTTAGCTGATTATAAATAGCATCAACAAACAGTAAAATAACTGAAGATGTGACTCATGGATGTAGGGACGGGATTGGAGGCAGCCAGTGCGAAATGTTAGCTTTCACATCTTTTATAGTGAGGCACCGGTAAATAATGTTTAAACTACTTTATTTTTTTTTTTTATTGAGAAATAGGAATAAATATGCATTATTTGGGGTTCAAGTAACCATGAAAAGATGAAGATTAAAAAATGGTAGTGGGGTTGGGACATGGGAAGTCAGTTTCTTTTTCTCTGTATTTTCCTGAATGGTTTGAATACGTATGCATTTCTCTTATAAGAAAAAAAATCAAAGTTCAAACAGCAAAACAAATGCCTTTACAGGGCCTGGAAGTCCTTGGGTTCTCTTATTTTTAACACTTTTTTTTTTTTTCAGTTTGTCTCTGGCTACTCCCCTCTCTCAATAATCAATAGTGTATTGATTATCCGGTGGCCGTTGCTGTGCTGTGAACTTCTCACAGCCCCTCTGCAAGACAGCTGGTGTGTTCTTCACAGTATTCGTCTCCTGTGGTCACTGTAACAAGTGGTCACAACTGGATGGCTTGAAACAATAAACATTTATTATTTCGAGGTCCTGGAGGCCAGAGGCCCATAACTGGGCCGAGGTCAAGGTGAAGCACAGCCAGCAACACTCCTGGAGGCCCTCGGGAGGACCCGTGCCTGCCCCCTCTGGTGGCTGCTGGCACCCCTTGGCTTGCGGTCACCTTACTCCGACCTCTACCTTCGTGGTCACGGTGCCTTTTCTGTGTCAGATCTCCCTCTGCCTCCCTTCTATAAGAATATACGTGATTGCATTTCAGACCCACCTGGATAATCTCCCCATCTCAAAAAATCGTAACCTAATCACACCTGCAAAGACTTTGCCACATAAGGTAACAATCACAGGTCCCAGGACTAGGAACATGGATATTTTTGTGGGTGTGTGGGGGCTACTTTTCAGTCCGCTCTACCTCGTTTACATATATGGAAATGAAGGGATTACGTTCACTTTCCGAGGACACACAGGCATTAAGCTGCAGAGTCTGAAACTAAACCTGTGTCTAATTGATCCTGGAGTCTCTCTGTCTGTCCCTTCTTCTCTCCCATTGTCCCTAAATCATAAGCAGTACTGTTTGCATTGCTGTTTAATTCTGAGTCAAGGTTAAATGTAAAATTCTTAGGTTTAGGGTGCAAAGGGTAGGCAATACCGAGAGAAGGTATTGATGACACACACACTAATCTTGAGGTTAGTGCAACTCTTGCATTTAATTCCTTCTTTGTTGAAGCAGGCAGCGAGGCCGAGAAGACAGATGGGGACACACTCCTCATGGGGATGGGTCAGTGTCTCATGACCTGGCTGCTGCTGGCTCTCAGCTGATCCGTCAGGCACCTCTGCTAGCAGGATTTCCTTCTGCCCCAGAGGCATGCTGTAGTCTGCAAAGCCCCGACCCAGTGTCTCCTTTGTAGATGCAGGGAGATGGGCGCTAGGGCTCAGGGGTGTTATGGTGACCCCACTTTTGCTTTTATGCTAAAGTTTCTAGTGGGCAGGGAACTACAGCAGCAAGAAGTGTTAGCCGTATTGGCTTTGTAAAAATTTTATTATTGATTTTAGAGATAGAGGAAATGGAGAGAGAGAAAAACATTGATTTGTTTTCCACTTATTTACACATTCACTGGCTGATTCTTGTATGTGCCCTGACCAGGATTGAACCCGCACATTGAGACAACGCTCTAACCAACTGAGCTACCTGGCCAGGGCAGCCCCACTGACTTTTATTTAAACCCAAACAAGTTTTTTCACTGCTAGCTTTTCAGGTATAAACACGCTTTCCCCTCTTCAAAAATATTTCTCAAAAACATTATGTTCAAAACCAAGTTTTATATAAAAGTGTGTATTATATTTCTTAAGAACGATGTGTTTGTGTTTAACAAGTGGGGTGAAAATATTTTGGCAAAACAAGCTCACTTGAGGGGAGCGCTGAAGCTCTTTGAAAAGTACCTAAAAGATACAGTCACAATTGTACACAAATAGTACAAAGGCACATGGGGCATTCCTTCCTTAGGGGAAACCACTGAAGGGCGAATAAATTGGCTTGCAACCTCCAGTCTTCTCTTTATGCTTTTTCACGTACATATTTACATTTTCAGTAAATGGGATCATATTTTGGCTGCTTGCTTTTCAAAATTAACAATGAACCCTAGAGGTGTCCAGGATTGGATCAGCCCTGCCCTCTTGTGGCAAGTCTTAAATTTGCGGGGCATGATTTTTTTCTCTCCCAAGGGCTTATTTTTATTATTTTATTTTTTATGTTTTCATTGATTTCAGAGAGAGAGGAAGGGAGAGGGAGAGAGAAATAGAAACATCAATGATCAATGATGAGAGAGTCATTGATCAGCTGCCTCCTGCACACCCCCCACTGGGGATGGAGCCAGCAACCAGGGGGGCATGTGCCTTGACTGGGAATCGAACCGTGACCTCTTGGTTCATAGGTCAACACTAAACCACTGAGTCACGCTGGCCCGCCAGGGGCTTATTTTTAGAATGTTTTGGCATAATGCTGTTGTCATCAGCCACCAACATTTTCAAATAGAATGTACGGACCTCAGTATTAGTTGTACAGGCTCATAGAATAGAAATGGTTTGGGCTTGAAGTTCACAATACTAACAACAATGACGAAAATAACCTACAATGGCTCCATGTGGAAGTAGGAAATTCTTGCTCTTTTGATCAGGGAATTGCTGGAACTGCCTGGCAAGCAATCGTCTGAAGGGGGTTGTCCTTCAATGATGATTTAAAGCATGAAGGATATGAGGTTGAAGACTAAGGATTTTCTTTTTTTTAAGATGTAGAGGAAACAATAAGGATTGTCTAACCCGGTTATTTTATTTTACAAGTGAGGAGACTGAGGGTTGGGGTGATTGAGTGGCTTTCCCAAAGAAAAAGGCCAGTAAGTCGCTCAGAGCCTGTGGGTTTCTGGCCAGCCCTGGCTCTTTCTACTATCATCCACGGCCTTTCCATTAGGGCTCTCTCCTTACGTGGTGAACATCCAATCAGAAAGTATACAAGGAATGCTCTAAGAAGTACTCAGTACAAATGCAAGGAAGCAGAAATATTAGGTGACCCAGCAGAAAGCCGGTGTGATTTGTATCGATGGCTTAAATAAGTCTGAAATGGTGGAACTCAAAAGCTCTTTAAAAAATCCAGTTCAGTCCACTCAGCTTATTGGTGGAATAAATGTGTCTGAACTAATAAACACGAAATTCTTAGCGCACGCAGCAGTGGTCTACACTGTTAAATAAATAATCATTACCATTATATGGTTGGCTCTTTCTTAAGGATTTTACATACATTAACTTTCAGTCCTCACAACAACCCTATGAAGTAGAGCCTATTTTTAACCTCATTTTATAGATGAGGAACCTGAGGCCTAGAGAGAGGTTGAGTAACCTGCTAAGGTCACACAGCTGTGGATCGTAGATCTAGGATTTGACTCCAGGCAGCCTGGCTCTGTCATCTGAGTCCTTACTGTCTTGCTAAACTTTAAAGGCTCATCTAGTGCTCAGGCTAGAAGCCTAGCTTCTGACTACATACAACACACAGCCCCTTCTCTGTCATGTCCCTCTCTATCTCACACTTGGAAACAGGAGAAGGTCTCCCCAGAGTCACTGAAGTACAAATGGCTGTGGATGAGATTGCCTAGGGAGAGCATAGTAAGAAGGGGATCTTGATGAGCCTGGAAGAACTCTACCATTTAATGGCCAAATAAGGAAGGTGGGCTTGCAAAAGAAACAAAGGAGTTGAAAGGTAGAAGGTCATGGAAGGTAAGGCTGAATGTGTCCATTGGATTTAGCTACATGAAGGTCTTAGATGGTTTTAGCAAGAAAGTTTCAGTGGTGTGGGGGGTGATGAAAGCCAGATAGTAGACTGTGTTAAAGAGAGGAGGCAAGGAAATGGAGAATAGAAAAGTTACTGAATTTGTTAGTCAAGGTTCACCAGAGAAACAGAGCCAATTGTTTGTTTGTTTAAAAGAACTGGGTCATGAAACTATAGAGGCTGACAAGTCCCGAGACCTGCAGGATGAGTCAGCAAGTTGGGTGGAAAGCTCATGGTACTTCCCGTTAAGACATTGGCAGGCTGGAGACCCAGGAAAAGCCGATATTTCAGGTAGACTCCAAAGATAGGAAAAATGCTAATGTCCCAGTTCAAAGGCCGTCAGGCAGGAAGAATTCTCTCTCGCTCATGGGAGGGTCGTTCTTTTTTGTTGTATTCTGGCCTCCAACTGACTGGATGTGGCCCATTCACCCGAGGGAGGGTTGTTTACTTTACTGGATTTAAACATTAATCGCATCCCGAAACACCCTATCAAACACATGAGGAATAATGTTTAATCAGCTATCTGGACATCCCATGGCCCAGTCTCGTTGACACATAACATTAACTATCTCAATAGCTGCTGACAGGTCAGACAAAAGGAAGGAGACTGAAAAATATCCACCAGGTTAATTGACACGGTAGAGAGATGGAGACAGAAGTCACACCACGGCTGCCTGAAGAGTGAAACGAGGTGATGGCCTACTGGTGTTCACTGGGGAGGCTTTGCCACGCAGGAGAGGGAAGTGAGAGTGTCAGAGTTAGAGGCGCGCTTGAGGGGGTTTCTTTCTCTTTCTTTCTTTCTTTCTTTCTTTCTTTCTTTCTTTCTTTCTTTCTTTCTTTCTTTCTTTCTTTCTTTCTTTCTTTCTTTCTTTCTTTCTTTCTCCTTCCTTCCTTCCTTCCTTCCTTCCTTCCTTCCTTCCTTCCTTCCTTCCTTCCTTCCTTCCTTCCTTCCTTCCTTCCTTCCTTCCTTCTTTCTTTCTCTCTCTTTCTTTTTCTCTCTCTCTCTCTTTCTCTCTCTCTCTCTCCCTCCCTCCCTCCCTTCCTTCTTTCTTTCCCTTTATCTGTTAATGACAGAGAACTAAAAATTATTTTGAAGGGAGATATCAACCAAAGCTAAAAGGAATAATGCATATTGTATGGAACACCGTGGTAAACCAGGTCATCGGCCTTGGCAGGTGGGAAGGGGCAGGGACAGAGGCTCGGCCTACATGGTCAAGAAGAGGAGCAGCCTCGCGGCGTCAGGCTTCTGCTCGGTCTGGGGTGAGTTTCTCCATCCCGTTGCTGTGCTTCAGAAGGAAGTGTCTGTGGGCTAAATTGTTTTGGGTCTCAGAAGGAACTTACCCATGGACCCCGCGATGGGACGCAGCTCATAACAACGAAGCGGGAGGGCTCACCTTCCAGCTGTTTCATTTCCTGCCCTATCCACTCCCGGGGAGACAGGGAGCGAGGGTTTCAGAGCCATCGGGACAGAGCACCCTGCACGCTGCGAGGCAGGATGCGAGACTCGCTTCCATTGAATCCTTTCTAAAGGAGGTTTTCAACAATGTCCTCAAGGATTTACCTCCAGATTTTTAAAGAAAGTGCATTTAGTTATTCTATTTGGGGGGATTTTTCCCCCATTATAAGTCAGTGTTAGCCCATGAATGGCTTTCACTGATGGCTGAACATGGGGGGATCTATCTCCCCGACCCACAAGCCTGGGCCCTAAAGCCTGAGGCAGGTGCAAGAAGCCCAGTGACGGGGGCTGCTCTGGAGCTCATATCCTAACTGTTGGGGCTGAGACCATGGCTCATTGCCACGGCCGTCAGAATCTCCAGGATATCGTGCTGCGGGGTTCCTTCCCATTCAGTTTTCTCAGAGCAGGCAGGAGTGTTAAAGCTCTTCTGGAGGGGCTCGGGTTAGTCCTGGTAAGAATATCTTACGTGCCTTCCACAGCTTGCATATGAAAAATAACACTCTGACTTCATGGTAATGAGGAAAAGCATATCATCTATTACCAAAGGTGAATACAAAGAGTTAAAAAATGAGTTTTCTGTTTCAGTGCCTTGCCTCCTCGTTCGGGGTTTCACCACTGGAAGAGATTTAGTATCTGAGAAGTAGAAGTCCTGCTTCTTCTCTGTTTCATAGGGGTCGCTGTCACTTAAAATTGACTTCTTTGTGTCCTACCTTCTTCCCAGGGCCAAGATTTAGGTGCAGGAAAGACAGCAGCAGCTTTAGAGGCATTTGGTTATTGAGGTGCCATCTCCCCAGGCTTTGTATTGCTCCGGATTCCTGATTTATTCTCTTTCGTGCTGTCTGTCCTATTTTATTTTTACTTTGCAGCCTAATGTTTTTGATTTAAAGACTCTCATGAAAGTAGGCAATTACTGCAATAGAATAGGAGAACAGTACATTAAAACTCCTGGTCAGATCAGGTCTTCCCTCGAGTTGCCTCAGCCTACATTTTTTAAAGGATTTTTTTTTTTTTTTTTTTTTTTTTTTACCCAAAAGGTGCTTTTCTCTTACTCTTTGTGTGACTATGTATTCTGTCCAGCTGAACGACCTTGACAAGGCACCAAGCCTGACCAGGGCAAGTCTTCCTCATCTGTAAAATGACCTCCTGGTTTGCTGTCTGCTGGGAAACTTCGAGGCTTGAATGAGGCAGCATCTATGGTGTTCTCTGTGAGCTGGAAAGCCTTCTGCAGATGCCTATAGTGTTAATGAAATGCCTACTCGACTCTCTAATCTAATCTACTCTCTTCCAAGTTAGATGTCTCACGATCCGATAGCTCAGCTCGGTTTCCTTGGTCTCTTTGATACTTGCACAACCCCACATCTGTCCCCGGCTCGCCGCTTAGTCTGCCTTCCCCCTGCCTTCCTGGGAAGTAGGTCTCTTTAGTCTGCTGCTGTCTGAGGGCTGGAAGGGGAAACAGAGTTTTGTGACCCCCAAATGTGCCTTTTGGGGATACTGATGGTTTTAAGCTGGTATTTTTTAAAAATGAAAGACCGGAGAAGAGACTTTTACTTTTGCTTACATGTCTAAAGACAGATAATATAGGACAAAATCACAAGATGCTGTGGGTTTGGGGTTTGGGTTGTATTGGGAGGGGAGGGGAGAGTAATAAAATTTCTTCAGACCTAGACAGTTCTCAGGTCTTACCCTGCTTCCCTCTGATTTCACAGGAAAGAAGCCGAAAGGTTTGTTTCACCTTGGGGCTCAGGAGCTGAAACTTAACCCAGGCCAAGATGTTATCGTTAGCCATTAGTCAGGATTGGCTATTGTCAGGGGTTACTGATTGTCCAGGGGAAGGGGTAGGTATACACGGGGTGGGGTGGTGATGATTTTTAAAGCTCTAGTCACAAATCAGACCAAAATAAGTAGGACCCTTGTTTCACTTGCAGCTCATTACCTCTCAGATTGAGCTTCCCGCGTGTTTTCCCCCTTAGGAGAGGTAGAAGCATTGCCTCTGAGTCCATTTGCAGAGACCAGGCCCCGCGCTGCAGGGATCTCAGCCCTCTGGCCCCCATGCCATGAATGCACCACAGCACACAGGGGCCTCCAACACTGGCTGAGCGGCTGAGTCTACTCTGCGTTTGCAACAGGACCTCCTGAGTGTCCCGACGACCACAGAGACGGGAAGTGGAACAAAATATACCACCCAGACTGCCTCCCGGGCACAGTGATTGTTTTTGGCTGGTTACTTTCAAGAAACACCAAACACAGGTGAGGCTCTGAAAACCCAGTAGAAGTTTACCCTTAGGTAAGAGACAGTTGCCTTGAGGGAAATCTCCATTTGTAAGGGTGTCCCCTCTCTCTGCCGGGGAGTGGAAGATCCAAATCTCTAAAAACTCTAATCAGTGGAGAAGACGGAGGCTTGAATCTGCAAACAGCCTTTCCCTTGTTTACTGTGCTTTTCCAGTACCCACCCCCCATAACTGTGCCCCCTCCCCTGCCAGCACCTTCTTTCATCTTTTGCTGGAGATGGGATTTAAGGTGGTGGCTTGGGCTGCTTCAGGGAGTGACTGTTTCCCTGGGTCTTCCTCTTGGGCACAGGAGGTATGTGTTATTAAATTTCTGTCTGTTTTTCTCCGGTTAATCTGTCTTTTATTACAGGGGGTCTCAGCCAAGAACCTAGGAGGAAACATTATTTTTTCCCCTATAATGGAAAAAACTTGTCTTTGAGAAAGAAGTTTTGAAGCAAGTTTTTCGTAAGAAAACTTAAAAAAAAATTGAAACTAGAGACTATATTGTATACAGTTGAGGCTTTCTTTACATCAAGCTTAAAAAAGGCAGGAGATGCTAGTGATTATTGAATCAGCACTTAGAGACTACAGCCCTCTTTTATTAGTATATTTAACTCTGGAGTTTAATAGTATTTTGCAAGAAAGAAACAGTTATAGTGTGTCATTCAATATTTAGGAAAGGGACCTTGTTGAAATGCTAGGTTCCATAATGGAACAGTTTTCTGGGAACTGGCCGGAGCTGGACACTGGGCGAGTGGAAATCATGGAACTTCTTAGAATTCACTCTGTACTTGGAGCTTTGGCTTTCTACGGAAATTCTCTGGACATTAATGGATGTGGAACATTTAAAATCATGTCTAAACGGGAGAGAAAAGAATGGAACTTGTCCCACAGGTAAACTGTTGGGTGGCTGATTTATCACGTCTTTATTTTTAAAGTTCTATTGCTTTGTGACTTCACAGGTCAGAGCTAAGCATTACTATTGACAACCACTAGATGGCAGGAGTGAACAACATACAAAACTCAACGCGGTTTCTAACAGAAAAGCCTAGTTTCCTGTTACCTCCTGCCCTCGCCTCCCCGCCCTCCTTATAAGTGCTTGTCTTCTCCCTAATTCTTCCACTTCCCTCTTTTTGTCCGTCACCGTATCTGTATTTCTAATTATAATTTTAAATAACGGATTCTCAAGAATCACATGGCTGATGCTGCAGACTCAGATATGAAAACCAGTCAGTCCCAGGCCCGCACAATTTAAATACTAAAGCACAAATTATTTTCCCTAATTCAAGAAGCCTTTTACAGCTGCTTTCTACTTGAGCTGGGGATAGAGTGTCAGTGGCTTCGGGGGCTCAGGAAGCCTCCTGTTTCAGCTGGGCCCTCTCCCACTGGCAGGTTTTGGGGTGGGGTGGGGTGGGGGGTGCAGAGGAGCAGGACTGAACCCACAGCCCTAGTACTTCTCCGTGATACTGTCAAGGGGGTGGTCAAAGAGCAAGGTGCTGTGCTGAAGTTATTCCTTTAAAAATAGAAAACCTCCCCCCCCCCCCCCCATACGGCAACACAACCAGGTCCTAGGCAGCACCTGGGGAACGAGCCCCCACCTTCCTAATCCGTTCGTGCAGGAGAATTCATCAGCGTGGGTGACAACCATGCAGGGGCCCCGTGCTTGAGAGGCGTGATTTAGGCTCTCTGCTCTCTCTCCCAGTGATTGTTCTTTGCTCAGTAAATCTTCCCTTCATTTCAAAATTTATCTTTCTAATCTTAAAGGGCTTCTTTTTTGAAGACAAGGGTTCTGGCTTCTTAAGCACAGAGTTTGAATTTTATCCCGTAATCACTCAAAGGCAGGCTTTCCGAGAGCTTCTTGGCGGTCAGCAGGCCTCTTGGGGGGCCCTCCTCGAGCACTGTTGCTAAACCAGGGGTTTTGCGAGGTCCAGCTGTTAGATTTTTCAGACTCCAGGAATTAGGGAATTGAGGAAGAGCCATACCTGTCTCTGTCTCTGTCTCCCTCTTTCTCTTCAAAATATTGGAGATGCCAAGTGCTTTTAAAACCTGCCTTGTGGAAGGGAGGGAATGGAGTTGGCATGCGCCCCCCTTCACCCCGCAAAGTTTCTGTTGCTTGTGTTTGAGTGGAGCAACGTTTCTAGGCACCAGTGTCTCCTCTCTAACAACTGGAAATCCAGTCTGAACTGGATGGAGAGTGTGACAATTTAAATTTTCACAACTTTGCTTTAACTTACCTTTTAATCTCTTCTCAGGCCAGTGTCCTGGCAGGACCCACTATGAGAATACAGAATTTCTTTCTTTCTTTCTCTCTTTTTAAAAAAATTACATACATACTTTTTTAAGCCCCCTTTCCCTGCTGTTCCCTGTATCTGACATGCATTTCCCTCTCTTCTTTGTTAGGCAAAACTCCGTATGTTTCCAGAGCCCAGCGCTACTTTCTGAAACACTGCCACTCCCACCACCAAAACAGCAGCAGAAGACACCAACAGATACGCGGGGCAATTACCTCGTGCCTGGGGATGTTTCACCTTCAGAACAACCCTACAAGGTAAGTGTTCTTAAGTTCTTATTTTTCAGGTGAAGAAACTTAGACCAGAGAAGTCCAGCGACCTGCTTAGGTCACACAGAGAGTACGGCTGAGAATCAGCATTCATACCCCGCACGACTCGGTGTGAACTGATGGTTTTAATCACCGTCAGTTTTCTGATGTAAGATATTCCCAGCAGGCCAAGCGCTCATTGTTCAGATATGACTGTGGATACTGTCTTGTGAGTTTCTAATTATCATGCTAGATACTAAGCTCGTTGAAAAGGGAGACTGTATTTTATCAACTGCCTGGATGTAATAGGTATCAAATAAATATTTACTAAATGAATTGGTTAGAAGAATATCCCTTAGATCCTTTTGAAACTCACAAGTAAGGAATATTTTGAATTTCTGGAAGTGTTTTGGTCAGCAGTATTTATAGTTTGAAAATAGATTCTTATATCCAGAGTTTTCCTATATCCTACAAAGAGCCATGAAAGCCACAGATTTGAGAATGAAGCAGGAAAAAACAATTGGTATCACTAATACTTCTTTGTGAAAATCCCTGTTCTTCCTGCTCACTGTTACAGCTGTTGTGCAGGGCTTTTCATTGCTCCTGAGATGTATACTCATTTTATTTCACCTAGAGATAAGTAAACAACATTTGTTCTAAGTAACAATACTGAATTTTTCTTCGGTGTTTGATATATCTGATACACTTTGCAAATAAATATTTATATTTTAAGATTCTGAGTGGTTCTATCTTAAAAATTCTCTTGCTTCTTGAGTGAGTTCTAAAGGTTTTAATTTCTGACATGGTTATAATTTTACATTTGGTGTAAAACATTTCAAAGATTATAAATCTTGAAACTTGCTTTTGGGGAAATTTCACCTCTAACCCTGTCTTTGTGTTTCCACTTCTCTATATTTTATAGATTTCCATTTTTTATTGATGCACAGTCAGCTTCCAGCACTCTTGATAAATAAAAGCCACCTCACAATCATTCTTTATAGGAAATATTAGGTAAAAATTAAGTAACAAAAAGAGAGACATACACACAGAGAAGTAAGGGAAAAGTACATAAGGAACCTCCTATCCATAACAGGACTCACAGTCGATCCCCTTGAAATCAAATGACATTAGTGAATATAACATGATTTTACTGATGAAAAATTAAAGTAAATACGTTTTCAGGAACACTAACATCCAGCACAACTCTTTGCCAATAACAGGCACTGGTAAATTTTTGTTGCTGAACAAGTAGAGTGAAATGGGCATCTCAGGGCATTTTGCAGACTGATGCCAAGTCTGGAGGAACTTGGTTGGATGGGGGCAGGGGGGAGAGACAGGCAACGGCCGGGCGAGCCGTGTGTCCCGCCCCTGCACGTGGGGCTTTGGACTTCATCTGCCACAGGGTGAGGGACCCGGCTAGGCCTCTGTGCAGAGAAGTCACATGACGCGGGCAGGACTGGAGAAGACGAATTTGGTGCCGGAATGTAGAACCAGGATAGGGAAATTCTGACGGCTACCTAGAGCACAGCTCGAGTAGTAACTGAGAGGTAGCGAGCGCTAAAGCAGAATGAAAGCTGACATTTCTGGCCGTGAGGCCACAATCAAACAATAAAATAAAAAAGAGATTCTTTCAAGTCAGAGAAGCAAACCGCGCGCGTGCACTAATTCATTCCCGTGGGTTCCTTGGGCCGATTTTGCGCATTTACCACGTGCCACACGCACCCTGGGTCTGCCAGGGTCTGAGAGAGAAATGAGATGGGATACGCGCCTCCAAGGCTCCGGAGGGAGGCAAAGAGACAACTCAATCTGCATAAATGTAGGGGACCTTTGTCTCCTAGCAGCGACGTAAGTTTTTCCTGCTAACCCACACTTTCCCCTCGAGGTTGTGCTTACTCGTGTTTGGTTCTAACCCGATCAGGACCGGGGTCCAGCCTGTGATGTGCCGTCTGGGTAAAGGAGGCGCTTTGACAGCTGTCTGCAGGTCTCATTTGCTGCCCTGGGCTCCTTGGCTGCTGGGGAGCTACGCCCAGCAGAGCTCAGGCGGCTGAGGGGAAGGGAGGGCCAGAGGGAGGGGAGGCCCCAAGCCTACAGACACCCCAACTGGCAACTTCCAGAACCGTCCTCACACTGCCTCAAACTCCGATGAAGCGTTAAGATCTCGCTTTCAGGGACTTCAGCGGGTGATAGATGCTCTCGCCAGCATTGGAAAAGGAGAACAGGGTGAACCCTCTCAGCCCACCACTGTCATCATTTCATTTCATCTGAACAGCCATCCACTGAGGAAGAGCGGCCCGGGCTTCTGAAAAGAAGGGAAAAAATGCTTCTTTATGACTCACCAGCCTCTAGGCTCTGTCAGCAACACGGAGCGCCCCTGCCAAATGGAAGGGGTTAGCAGGTGGCAAGCTGTCGGCAAGCGCAGCTTCCACCCCTTCCTCCTGCAGGCAGAGGAGCTCCGGCCGGGCCTCGGCCGGGCCTGGGGCTGAAGGAGGCCCGCGGGCCCTTCCTCCGGCCCGCTCGCTGGCACAAGGTGGGCCAGTGCTGCTTTCGCTGGGTTGGGGGGGGGGATGCTGAGATGCGTGAAAAAAGCACGGATGAACCGGCAACCCTGGGGTGCACAAAGATGCTCACCCCACTGAGCCACACCAGCAGGGCAAAATAAACACGTTTTTGAATAATGTGCCACATTGTTTAAAGCTCTGGCCTTTGGTACTTCTAGAACTTGCTTTTTACCCTCTGGTTTTGGCCATACTTGAGGACAGTGTCCTTGTCTTACTGATTAATTTTTATTATTTATTATTCTTTTATTATTACTTTTTTTTTTAGTTTCCCAGCACTATAAAATTGCTAGTATTTAATAGGCATTCCAGAGACATTTTTGGAAATAAACACGCAAAAGCTTTGACTTTAGATCACAAATCCCTTGATAGCCTTTCTCACGTTTCTTCAAATATTCCCTGTTCATTGGGCATTTACTATGTGCAAGACACATGAATCATTTTGAAAAAACAGAAATTAATATCACTTTCAGGAAGACCAAGTTTAGTCTATTCAAGTTGGATTTTATTTTAATTGTGAATAACCATTTGGGCCTGATCATCCATACATATGGTCTCTGAAATAAATGTTCCAAGAAATTTAATTGAAGACTATTGAAGGACATATGCAGTGGTGGTCTCCTTTTATTTCATAACGTAGTTTTGTTTCTTTCCTTATCTGACTTACATACATTTCTGAAAAGCGAGAATGAAGAGTTCAGAGTTCAAAGGCAGGAGAAGTAATGGTCCCTCAGCCTGAAGCTTCTTTCCATGGAAAAGCATATGGGAATTTCCCCAGGACATACGATAAAACAGAAAATTAGAAACAATAACAAACAAGAGCTAAACGTCATCTCCCTGTTCAGTTTACACTGGACATAAGGCCATAGATACCATCTGCTTGAAATTCTGTTGATCTGGTAAATAATTTCAAAAATCCATGAGGTATATCTGTGCATAACTATATCCTTTGCAACCTCCCTCAACGGAAGGAGCAGAATAGTCCTAATGGATTCAGAATTAGGGTCAGGGTGGGAGTGGGGAGTTGGTTGAATTTATTATCCATTTATGTCTTCAACATCACACTGTATCATTAAATTCCTCATAGAAGTCTTAAGAGGAATTTTAATTCAGTTTTAAACATATGACAGAAAAGGGGCCCAAAGGAGTTAAGATCTGGGACAAGACTATTTCTAAGGGGTGAAAATGACACTCAAGAGTGAATTAGGAAACATCTAATCCATGGATTAGATATGTGACCCTTGAGATCATGGTGGCGTCTGGCAGACCTGAGTTCAAATTCTGACCAAATCTTTACTAGTTATGTGATTTTGATCAAATTAATTAATCTCATTTATCTCAGCAACCTTGTCTTAAAATGGGAAAAATAGCTCCCTTGCAGGAATATAGTCACGCACAGGAAGCATGCTTAAGACCATGTGAATGGCAGCCTTTGAGATGCCCCCCAATGATTCTACTTCTTGGTATTCATGACCTTGTGCTAACTTCATCCCTTGCTTGTGGGCTGCACCTAGTGACTCACTTCTAATCAAAGAATGTGAATGGATGTCATGTCCATGATTAAGTTACAAAATACTGTGACTTCCGTCTTGCTAGCAGACTTTCTCCCTTGCTGGTTTTGATGAAACTGTGGCATTTTGCAAAGGCCCAGAGGCCTTCAGTCCAGTCCTCAAGGAACTGAATTTGGCCAGCAACCACTGAGTGAGTTTGGAAGTGGATTTTTCCCCAGTTGAAATTTGATTACAGACTTGTGAGACGCCCCATCTCAGCCATGTCTGGACTCCTGACCCAACACAAACTATGAGAGAAGTAATGTGCACTGTATAGTTTTAAGCCACTGAATTTTGGGGTAATTTGCTAGGCAGCAATAGATAATTAATACAAACAGTGCCCAACACAAAGTAGTGAGGTAGATGGTAAGGGCAGGCCCTATTTTAGAAAGAGTTTCAGGAGACAGGGATGAAAAGGAAGGTATTCAGAGCCTTTCTGGGAGCCACGAAAAGACTATTATAAACAGAGGAAACGGTATAAGAAGAGGACTTGAGGTTACTCCCTGAGCCTTTGAATCTTAACAATGTAAAGGTTGCTCATGATTAACCTGGTTGGAAACTAGAAATGGAAATTTTGATGAATGAAACAAAGCAACTGACACACAAGATTCAGAAGCTTATGTAATTTAAATGAAGGTACATCTCCCTTTTTTTCTGATGACATTCACTGACTCCAGTGCGGTTATCTGGAGGGTTATGTAAAACGGCACTGCATCGTGGAGGGTATTGTTTTCCATGTGACTCATAACCGGAAAAAAAAAGTCAGTTCAATATTGCAAATGCGTAAATTGATTAGTGTCAGGCTATCCAGCATGTGAGCTGCTTCCTGGAGGAAAACATTCCTTTTTCCCCCTTAAACATTATTATAAAACAAAAAATGAGAATATTTTTAAATCATGGAAAAACACACCCATAAATTTATTCTATATTAACCCAACCAGTAGTATCATTTTGTGTATCTCCTTGAGGCTTGTTTGAATGACATTCTGTAAAAAGAATCATCATCTTCGCCCTCAGAGGCAGAGGACTGAGTTCGTCACACCCTTTGCCGTCGCCGAGGACATCAGTGGCTTGTGCGAGGCCTTTCGCATTTCATTTTATTCTAATTTTCTTCCTCACGCTGATTTCACACCCCCCTTCGTCACGCTAATCTGTGCTCCCGAGACGGTGCATGTGCACGTTCTGGAAAGCCACCCAGTGCTGGTTGTTTATCGGGGCTTCCTTTCGCCTAAATGGTGCCGCACAGGACTCATTCACCTCGCCCTGTGTATTTAAGATGCTTTCTTCATCGCACTCTTCTTTCTGCTCTTCAGCTCCCCTTTTGAGTATTTTATTTCAACTATTATGTTTTTCATACTTGGATTCTACCTCCCTGTGACTCTGTTCCTGGCTCATGTTTTTAATAGTCACCCTGTTTCTTTGAGGATGTATGTTTTATTTTCAAATTTGTATTTAAAATTCTTATTTCAGCCAGTCCTTTAATTTGGCCGCTTCTACTACAGAGTATTGACAGCGTTGTTCCTTCTATGGAACTTGGGCTCCTCCTGTGGAATTTAGGGAGTGGGTTTGGTGAAGAGCCTCTGGTGTTACGGCTGGGGTAGCCCCCCTCTTTCCACTCTCCCCTCCCCCACACTTGACTCGGCCCCTCCTCTCAGTGACACTCGCTCTCTTCCACAGGGCACTGCTCTTTTCTGATAGTTGCTTCTCCTGTGTTGAATCACCTAGCCCAGCGGTTCTACAGCTTCACATGCGTCAGAACCACCAGGCACGATCACAGCAGGAAGGCCCACCAGGGCCAGTCGGAGCCAAATAGCAGCCGCAGGCTAATATCCAGCCAGGGATGGACCCTGGAACTGCTGAGGAGCAGAAAACAGGAGATGCAGATAGTGGGCCAGCACCTCCTTGTTGACCTCCCAGTCCAGCTTTATTCTTTTGCACGTGGATATCCAGTTTTCCCAACACAGGAAATGTGACGTGTCTAGTTTTGTTTTTCTTGCTCAAAATTGCTTTGGCTATTTGGGGCCTTTTGTGGCTCCATGCAAATTTTAGGATTGCTTCTTTTTTTTTTTTCCCTATGAAAAATCCCACTGGGATTTTGAAAGAGATTGCTTTAAATCTATAGATCACTTTGGGTAGAATGGACATTTTAACATGAACACGGTATCTTTTCATTTATCTCTTCAATTTTTTCATCAGTGTTTTATAGTTTTCAGTGTACAAATGTTTCACCTTGGTTAAATTTATTTCAAATTTTTTTTTCTGTTGTAAGTGGGATTATTTTCTTAATATCTTTTCCAGGTAGTCGGTTGTTAGTGTATAGAAACACAACTGATTTTTCTATGTTGATTTTGTATCCTGAACTTCACTGAATTAATTAATTAGTTATAACAGGTTTTGTTAGTCTTTAAGGCTTACTATCTAAGATCGTGTCACCTGCAGTTTTATGTTCTGAGATCCACCAATCTCTCTCTCATTGGTGCAGTTTCTCTAGGATCAAACAAGGGCAGAAACAGCATCCCATGGTAGTCTGCCAGCTTATCTGACCTCCTAATATTTCTACATAGGATTTTCTAAACATAGCACACCTATAGTTTTGCAATGTTTGATTGTCTACTTAGCACCTGCCATTGCTATTTTAAGGTTCACAGTTCTCACACTTACAGAGCATAATGACTGTAGAATGCTGTGATGCGTTACCGGGACAAACTATAATTTATTTAATTATCCCCTACTGTGGGACATTTGGGATGCTTTGCGTTGTCCCAACGTGAGTAGCAGCATTAAATGCATTAACTTTTTATAGCTACAGAAGTATTTTGGGGCGCTTTTCTGTAGCTGCTGTTTCCTAGTATCCTGAAAGAGTTAAGGCAGCTTTCAGAAGTGCTTTAAATCCTGGGAGAATCTGGCTCTTTGTGTCTGATTCATTTTCCGAGTGGGTGGTGTGCCGCTCTAACCTTGTCGCTGACAGCGAAGTTCAGATTTCACGCTGTAAGGAGAGAAGTCTGTCCTTGTGGTTCTCTTTGACTGAAGTGTTTACCTCCAGACAAGGGTTGCACATACGCGTCCATCAACACACAGGTACTCGCTAGTGTCAGTTCCCCTTTGAATTGAAATTGCAATGTGTTTTTTTCATCTGCGCTGTTTAAAAACGATGGCAGTTCTTATTTAAAAGGCACAGGTTGTGTTCCAGATCAATCCTTTCCAAATCTGGTAACGATGATTACACTATTGAGTGCAATCACAATGATCAGATGAAAACCACCTATTTTCTAACTTATTTGTCGAAAATGAATGCTCTGATAACACAACTTTAGTTTTTATGTAAACTCATAGCATTTTGGTAAGCAGCATCTGAAAATAGGGTAATGAATCATCATGGGAGGAAACTTGAGAATCTTTGATTTACAAAAGGATGTTAGCAGTCATTTAAGTCCATCTACCACCCAAGAGGAAAACTCATTTACAATGTGCCTGACGGTCTATCAGTTTTTGATTAAACCTCTCCCATGTCTAGAAGATTACTATCTCATCAGAGAGTCCAGTTATTCTTGGACAGCTGTCATTCTCTTATTTTTTATTGAATTGAAACCTGTCCTTTTTACATCTCTTTAAAGATACACTGACTATATTTTGGAGCTACACAGAAAAATATGTATTTCTTCTTATAGTCCTTTGAATAGTTGAGGGCATCTCTATAGTTTCCTCTTAGTATTCTCTTTCCTATTCTATAATATAAATATTCTTAGGCCATGCAGGCTTTTTAAAAAGAAATTAAGATAATGGTGTCTATATCCATAACCATCTCAAATATATTCCTGGATATTTTCTGACTTGTCCATGTCCTTAAAATAAGGGTTGTAGGGTGGAGAGTGGCTCTCACACACAGTGGAAGAAACCACTTTACATTCCCCTGATCTTGACTTTAGATATTTTGCTTTGAAAATATCTTAGAGGCTTTTTCTAAATTTTATTATCATGCAGGATTTCCCTGTGATATACATATAGGTACTTAGTGTTTCCAACAGTCTTATCCTAGAACATAGCTGCTGAGAGATGGCACCTTACTTAAAAGACTTAGGTATAAAATTGGTAATTATTCAGCTCTTTTATGAGGACTATGTCATAAAGCCACAGTGCTTTCAATAGGGAATTTGGTTTGTAGTAGGAATATTGTTTTTAGTAATAGATAACACATTTATACCTGAGAGCTAACCTTTAATTGCAGCTTGAATTTCATGGTCTGTAATGGGAGAAAATAAAATCTGAACAAGAATTTATCAACATACTACAACTAGAAATAAGCAGTGTTGTGTGCCTAGAAAATTTGTGGTTTAATTATTTGTAAAGCATATCAGACTTAGACTAAAAGGGATCTTACATGCCTCACTCTCCTAATTGCACAAGGGACTGGCCACTTTTAATTTATCTCAACTACCTAGGAGTCATTTGTATTTGGAAAGATTATTTGAGATGTGTTTCTATTTGTCTACTTTTTTGTTTTACTTTTTTCTAGTTCCTACTCTACACAGATCGTTTCGATCATTTTGAACATCTTGATTAGATTTAATTAATATGTTTATTTAATGAAAACAAAACCAGTTAGTGTTTAATGACACTTGTTATTCAAGTTAGCCACACAAGTCAATCTAGCAATCCCCTAAAGATACGAGAATAAAAATCTTTTTTTAAAAGATTTGACTTTTTTATATGATGAATTATATTTTAAGATTTTTTAAATTGTGAAATTTACATACAAATATGTTATATATCTTCCAAAAAACAAAATTGAAGAACTAGACATTATTAGTGCCATGAACACCCTACCACACTCCCTTTTCCCACCATATACACCTCGTGATTCAGCCCTTCTCTCAACAACTGCCCTGCCCCAAATTTAAAGAAAATTAACTGTGATTCTCAAAATAAGTCCTATCAATAGAAATAAATCAATCTTACTAAAAATTCCTGTCTCTTATTAAAAGTTTTATAGGAAATATTTTGTTGTTATTGTTGCCTGTTCTTTTAAACTCAGCCTAAGCTCTTATCATTCTCATGGTCTGTAATGGGAAAAAATCTGAGTTCCTTTAATACAAGTGTCTATTCCTGAAGTTATGGAATCAAAATGAATGTTAATGTATCAGGTAGAATTGCTTGCATTTTTCAAATAGTTCATATCTTAAGTGACTCGTTCCAATGCATTGTTTACAATCTGCCATTGGATCTCTCTGAATTAGGAGAACTCTAGTAGTTCATCTTGAGGATGTCTGTCTTGAATTTACTGCACACTGTTAGTACTTCTTGACTCCTCAGGAAATGCCAACACACACCTTTCAAATGAGCCGCTGGATTGTCCCATGAAAGGCTGTGCCCGCTGTAAGTTTTTTCTTCTTCCTTTTATTGTCACTAGAATGCAGCACTGAAGAGCCATTCCTGTCCCAGTCACCTTCTAAAACCAAGGTAATGGGTGAGTTTTTCATTTTTCTTAGTTGACTTCCTCACAGAGTTGTCACACGCATCCAACAAGCCAATATGTGTAAAGCACTTTGCAGGATGCTGGGCACAGAGTGGCACAGATATAACTATGAGTTATGCCTCTTGAATTATAAGTCTACCTAAAAAATGTGAATGTTTGTTCTGTATCAAAACCATGTGGAGGTGATCTTGGGCAGAATACTTCTGGGTGAACATTTAATTCTGTTTTCAGTTTTGTAAAGAAACTATTGCCTCTGACTTGGAATGAAATGAAATAACTTGAAGTATGATGTCAAAAGAGAAAAATTTGTGAGACATAAAAATGATTATTGAATGTTAGAGCTAGTGGGACTCATACATATGATCTAGGATCATCTACACTCTTTAAAAATAAGTCATCTGAGCCCAGCTGGTATGGCTCAGTGATTGAGCATCAACCTATAATCCAGGTGATTGCAATTCGATTCCTGGTCAGGCCACATGCCCGGGTTATGAGCTCGATTCCCAGTGGGGAGCATGCAGGAGGCAGCAGATCAATGACTCTCTCATCATTGATGTTTCAGTTCTCTCCCTTCCTCTCTCTGAAATCAATAAAGACATATTAAAAAAAAAAAAAGTCATCTGAGTCCTAGAGAGGTTACACAACTTGTCCATGGTTATACAGTTAAAGAGCAGCAAGGTAGGGAGCTCCACTTTGGCTCATTCTTAAAAAAGAACATGATTCTCAACATTTTCCTCTTTACCCCATGAATGCAGTAGATTTATCTCATAAATAGAGGAAAGTATTTTTTAAATGAGTTTAAAAATTTAAATTATATCTATATACTACTTAAAATATTAAAGATTCATAGAGTGAATAAAATATTGTACAGAATGGAACTCCATTGCTCATTTAGTTTCATTCTTTCATTTTCTGCTAAAATGGAGGTATATCAAATTGGGTGACTTTGTAGCTAGCTGACTCCAATTAATTTATATGGTACCCAATTCGAGCCCTCCCACTCTCTGCTCTCTGAGGGCTGGTGTCAGGAATGAAGGCTGGCGTGAAAGTCAGAGCACATGTGTGATCCTTCCTTCTCTCTAGCTTGGCTGGAGCTGTTCGTATAATCACTAGTCTACTCTAACACTCAATGTTTGGATCACTGCCTTAAAAAATAATAACATTCATAAAAAGACTTTGGTTCAGAAGTCCTGCCTCAAATGGAATGATTCTTCTTATATTTGATTAACTGGAAATTCTGAGGTGCAGACAGATTGGGTGGGCATGCAGTTAATATTACTTCTCTTTGCACAGGATCGTTTGTGCTGTCTCCATAAGGAAGTCTCCCTGGTAATGACACACACCTTGCACATCACATTTGCTCCATGGGTCTGGTCCTGATTTTCTTTCCTTTTCTGGGTGTATAATACCTATTTTCCAACTGGTTGTCTATTCATTGTGTGTGCTCCTTTTACTTGGAGTCTCCAGGCAAGTTTAAGCATTCAGCAAATACTGAAATGGGTTTCCCCAAAGTTTAAACATGCTAATGATTCACAGCATCTGTCCAAGCTGGTGCAGCAATGTTCTCATTCTAGCTGAGCAGATTCTGAGGAGTCTTCTTATAGTTCTCAGTTTAATTTCTCTGTTTTCATTTGGCTTAGCAATTTCTATTTATTTTGCTTTAAAAGAGGGAGGGGCGTCAATTCAACAATAAAAACTGTGAGCAATGTCCTGGGGGAGTCACCGAAAGTCACAGAAAAGTCAAAATGATGAGTTGCTAACAGG
Organism: Miniopterus natalensis; assembly: GCF_054644295.1. Classification (NCBI taxonomy): domain Eukaryota; kingdom Metazoa; phylum Chordata; class Mammalia; order Chiroptera; family Miniopteridae; genus Miniopterus; species Miniopterus natalensis. The sequence continues at coordinate 10,709,294 of NC_142096.1, forward strand.
GTATAACAAACTTAAAGAGTAAGTCTATTTTAAGTAGGGATAAAATGAAGATGTGTTTTAGCAAATTTTAATTTATGAAATAAAGTCACTGTAACATTAGAATAATCTAGAAACCAATGAAAGAATCTCTTGAACTATGAGAAGAATCAACGTCAAATTTTTCAGAGATAGATGCCTTTAGGAATTTTTTACAGTGTTTTATTCCAGCAGGAATTAACTTCTTTCCGCCTTGATAAAGGGCCTCCAACCTCTCTCTGGGTTTCTCCTATAGCAGGAACTCTGGGTCTGAAATGAGGTCAGATTTTTAAGTCGCTGCTAAGTGAACATCATTTAGCATTTTCATTCTTCTAAAACAGTTCATCAAGTAATTGCCCTGTAATAGCAGGCAAGCAGGATGAGGCATGATGAAGCTAATGAAAATTTAAAGTCATCTCCATTTTCTGTTGGCTTGGAGAAAGCTTCTGAGAGGAATCACACGCCCCACAGAAAATGACAAGCCTCCTAAAATGATTGAACAAAGGCATGGGGAAAACAAGATAAGTCTTCTGGTTCCCCAAACCATAGCCTTTTCTCAAATTCATGGTATTGGTTCCTGGAATACTTTTTGTTTTCCTTTATGCTAAGCGGTCTAAACATGACAACTTCAAAGGCAAAAAGTCTGAGATTAAGATTCCTGTATCTGCTTTGAATTTACCTTGTCTATAAGTAGGCATCTGATACAAAGATGTTTATGAAACTTGCACTAAAGCTATCTGCTTTTAGGTAATGTATCAGACCTATTTTTTGAATCTGTCCCAGGCGATTTTCTTTTGATCTAACTTTTAGTCCTAAGAAATATTTATGTTTATCAAGGAACGAAGGATATTTTCTTAGTTTGGGTTTACCTCAAATCAGATGGTGAGGCAGGGAAATAACTACATTTATTTTATTTAAGAGGTGATCCCAGAAAGTATAAGAGAAGGTGTGAGGAAATTGAGGAGAAATGAGAAAAGCCAATTACAAGAGCAGGACTGAGTGGGTTACCAGTGTGGACAATTGGGGCTCAATTCCTCTGGGGGTCTTTTGAGAAGCTATGTTGAATGTACTTCAGTATTGTCTCACAAAAGAAGAGAGAACTGGATTATTTACCCATCAACTCTCATCCCTCTTTGGTGTAATTACTTGGAATTTTAGGCTACCTGGCATCCAAGATGAACAAGCTTTTGTGGCTTTGGAGAAAGCTCTCAGACAGAGAAACAGAAAGAATTGACCCTTGAGAGCTCCCCCTCAAGTCCTAAACATCTCCCAAAGGCCCACCATTTCGGGTTAGGTTTCAAAATATGAATTTGGGAGGGAAACAAAAATTCAACCTATAGCATTTTGCCTTTGGTACCTCCAAATTTATGTTCTTCTTACATACAAAGCACATTAATTTGTTTAATAACCCCAACAACCCCAAAAGTCTTAACTCTTTCCAACATCAACTCTAAGGGCCAAAGTCCAAAGTCTCATTTTAAAATATCATTTAAGTCAGAGACTTGAGGTGTGATTTATTCTGAGAAAAAATTTCTCTATGGCTGTGAATCTGTGAGACTAAATCATGTTTTTCCAAAGTACGCTGCTGTGACAGACATAGGATAGACATTCTCATTCCAAAAGAGAAATAGAAAAGAAGTGTTCCTTAAACAAAGAGGCCATTACACTGACGTGGCTTTAAGGTCTTAGTAATCTATGTACGCAAACCAAAACCTCAGCTTGCAATGAGTCAAAGCCAAGGAATGGGAACCTAAGGACAGCCAATCGCACACACAGCTGTAATAAAACAAAATTCAACTGAGTATATTTGAAGATCTAATTGGCTTCTTTAAGCTATTCATGAATCAGGTAGCTTTAATCTAGCAAACAGAAGGGCTTTTCGAGGGATTGTATAAAATAGAACATATTTATAGGAAGAAAGGTGGGCACTTTTGTTAACGGCACTACTAACAAGAGAAAAGAAAGGATTATTTTTAGGCCTGGGCATGTTTTTTGGGAGGAAGGAAACAGAAAAGGTTTCATCTTGCAGACTGCCTCTTCTTCCTGTGGGGGCAGGGAGAGGACCCAGGTGACAGATGACTGCACTGGTGTTCACCCGCCAATTCCAGACTGGTTGGTTAAGATTACATTTCTGGGAGGTATTAATTAAATATATGAAGTTACCATTTGCTGAATCAGAGAATAATGAGGAAAGAGGATGCTTTTTGGGAGAAGACCAGGAGCCTAGTTTTGGACTTATTAAGCCTGAGGTATCTCAAATAGTTGTTGAGTAGATGACTGGATATATGAATCTGGAGTTGAGGAGAGGGTCTGGGACTGGACGTATAAAGGATGAGTTGTATTCCCCTAGATAATATTTAAAGTTCTGGCAGTGGAAGAGATTTCCTAAGAATGAGTGCAGATAAAAAAGAGATAAGATCTCGGGACTGAACTGTATTGTACCACAACTTTAAATGTAGTTGGGAGCTAAGGTTATTATAAATAAAATGGATTTTGAAGAATTGCTTAGCAAAATTTTACAAGTAAGATGATTAAAAAACACCCTAGTCAAATGTTCCCTGGTAAAATAATTGGGGCCAAAGCCAAAAAAAGTTATTATCATTGGTTTTTGGAATTCACAGGGCTGCAGGGCAGTTATTGAAAAATTGAATTTGCATGTATACCCATAGGCTATAATAACTACCTCTGGAAGCCAATTATAAGAATTAGAAACTGTCTAACTCTGTTATTATTTTATTTGAAGAGGAGTTGAAATTTGTTTTATGCTGCACAAAGAACTTGTTAGATGTATATTTCATGAGCCCTGGTTGGGAGGGAACATTTCATATTGGAATATATGAAAGCTTCTAATCAAACATTTATGTCAGCAAGAGTTTTCTTTTGTGGGAGAAAGTTAATGTGATAAAAAAGTAAAAAGGGCATAACAATGCCCTGAAGATGCTAATTCATTCTGAACAAGCTAGGCGGCAGGCAGGAGCCCCAGTAATGGACAAATTTAGGCAACTGGATTGAAGTCAGGAGCCTGGGCCATAGACATAGCCTTTGACCAGGGCTTTTGCAAAGAGCCCCTTAACCTTTCGTTCTCTTAGTGAACTCGGAGTCCACCTGTTACACCTGCTTGGTAACAGTACTGGGGAGTGGTTGCCTTTAAATCTCTTCAGGCACTTTTACATTTGAAACACTGAAGGAAACAATGGAATTTAGTTTAATGAAGATGGGATCTATGATGAGCAATATCCGAAGAGGAGATAAGGTGCTTTAACATGTGCTCGTCTCATCTGGTATAACACATTTGTGGTCAACTTCTGTCTTTTCTAGCTCTTCCAAGTCAACACCCCCTGACAGCCACTGGCGATGGACTTACATTCTCCCTGGAATGTGAATAAATTTCCACAGGACCAGTGCATGGCTTTAAAACCTTCATCAAGGCTCCCCATTCTCTAATTTCCTCCATCTTCTACATGATTTATCGGAGGCTGGAATAAATCTGACATTCTCGGTAGCGATGACTACCGAGCTCTCGATTTCAACTTTGTTCTCTATGTACCATGATTCCTCCTCAGCTTGACTTTGCTCTTCTCTGCCCATAGGCTTGGGATCTGGGGCACAAGGGAAGAACCCTGGTGTCTCAATAGCTCTGAAGACCAAACATCTTCACCTTTTTACCTCTTCCCACCTTTTTGGTCCAATCCCCATGTCTAGGTATTGACCCAAATTCTCTTCTCATTCAGCCTAAGTCATGTCCCAGTTTAGTGCCCTACTTTCAGAACTGGAGTCCTGATCTTAATATACATCATGTCACTAGCTGGACCAGTGCTCCTTAGATCGGACCATACTTCTGCTTGAGGATCTTACTGTATATTTATAGATCTCTTGTAAATAAAATATTTCTTGATTGACAATCAAGTGTTCTACCTTCTTGATTGGAGATGATAGTGCTAATCAGTTCTAGACCCTCTGTTGTGAGAGTTGGGTCCTCACACTCTATGTCTTGACCACATGGGGGTCCGCTCTGGAACAATCCGGAAAACTGTTCTCCAGGCTCTGCCTGCCTTGTTCGGAGCTCAGTGCTGTCATTCTACCTCCTACTTTCCCTCCACTTCCCTTCTGGAATATGTGGGTTTTCAATCATCTAGATAATTTGAGTTAATAAATATAAATATGCTAACATTCACACACTATAAAACTTGGATTTTTAACTAATACTAAATTTTAACTTCCTGACTTAAGTGGAAGACAATTTTAAATCCCTGTCTGAGGCTCATGCTCACTTTCACTGAAGTTGTATCAATTTCACAAGCTTTTTTAAAGTCAGAAACATCTTTTTTTCCCCCTTTTCCTTTGTCTTTAATTTATATTTAGTAAGTACATTCCCATCCGGAAATAAGATTCATATTTACTTATAGTTTTTTTCTGTTTAAATTGAGGTAACATTGCATTATAACATATAAATTTCAGGTGTACAAGATTATAATTCCATGTCTGTATACACTGTAGTGTGCTCACCAGCAAAAGTCTAGTTTCAGTATTGAATTAGGAGCAATGATAGATCTTACGTGTATTCTCCACAAGGAACAACACTCCTTTCCCTGCACTTTCAATCAGAACTGAGAGATTTTTATCGCATTTCCCCCCCTGTAGCTTAAGTTTAAAACTGACTTTTACTGGTAAATTTAATTTTATATAACCTTGGTTCCATTAGTGGCTCTGATTTGATTACCTTTTCAAAGAGAATTGAAGCTATTCTAATGACAGCCTGTCTGAATACTTGACTTTATCACACCATATCTGACCATTACATAATTTTTTAAGATACATGTTCTTTACATCCTAGTCCCAAAGGTATGCCCTTCAAAAGCACAGTACCCTTGTTATTCTGGAAGTGAGAAAAAGCTTTGAGAGCACTGTGTTTATGTTCTCTGATTCCCCAGAGCCTCTAACACAATAATGATGCTTGCATTTATGTATCATTTCATGCATTTGAAAAATACTTCCACATTTTTGTTTTGTTTTGTTTTTAGCATGAATTGTTGAGTTAGACAAACTTAGACTTAAATCCTCACTAGCATCCTCCCATCTATGGGCCATGGTCAAGTTTCTTAATCTATCTGAGCTCATTTCCTCTATATAAACATGAGGAGTGCTACTTATTTAGGAAAGTTGGGGCAGTTAAATCACTTATTGTGTGTGCTGTTCCTGGTCCAAGATTGGCTTTCAGTACTTCCCGGTTTGATGGCAACCTTGGAAGATTAAGAGGAGTTGTAATAATAATGGAAATAAATAACTTGCAAGGACTTTTTATATTTGTAATAGATTTTTTCCCCTCACACATCAGTATAAGAAATGTTATCTTGATTTAATTTTCTAAGTCAAATAAAATCTATCTATGCACTCAACTCTCAGCACAGGAGATAAGGAATTAAAACTCATCATGTGTTTTAGTGTCTTCTCACTCCTTGGATTCCAAGTTTGAAGGGGAAAGGATGCTTTGTGCATATAAAAAGGCATGGGAGGTGGAATGGCTCTCCCTGTTCTTATAGCTCTGTTTTTTTGGGGGGAGGGGAGTTACTTTCCATTTTCCCCTTCACCACCCCCCACACACTGATGCCCTCTGCAAGCTCAGAGGTGCCTTCTCCAATATCCTATTCGTTGACCATAGGCATGGTCATGGTCACTGAAGACCTTTGCTGGTCAGTTCCTGGCCTCCGTGGAGGTCCCGCAAGGAATTGCCATCAGGGACATTACTTGCACTTACAGTATCTCCCCAAACCCCTGGGCCTTACCCTGCTTGAAGAAACTTCTTCACGGGTCTCCTTTCCCAGCAATAGTTTTTATTTCTGTTTAGTCTATGGGCCCTCCCCTCAAATTAAACTTGTGGGGGAATTGTTGCTCATTACTGCTCATGCACAGCAGATTTTACTTGCAAATCTCAGAGGTGCTCAGAAGCAGAAGGCCAAGTTTTGGTTACTTTTGCGGGAGAGAAGGGAACACTAACACTCATTCTTTGCGCCTTTTGTGTTAGTGAAAACAATATACACATTAGTCCAACAACAAGTCACCCTGCAGTGGTTTACTTCTCCCATCACCCCTGCAATGTAAGTGCTTCAGCGACCACACCAGGCTCACTAAGGGAAGAGGTGGATCCTGGCCCCGCACCCCATTAGGATCTGCCCCTTCCTAGGCTGTGGCACCCCTTCACTGTGAAGAGACAGGATCTTCAGTTAATGGTAGTTCCGACCAGAGTCCTCTGAGAAGGTGTTCACTCATCCCTTGGTCTCAAAACATCCAACATGAACATGCCTGACATGTCCCTGGACCTTCTCAGGACTGAGCCCATCATGACTCACATCTCTTTTCTGATTAGTCACCGTTAGAACCTCAGCTGCCATCACCAAGACTCTCATCTCCATGTTGCTCCAAGACTGTGTTCATCTGCCTCGATCGTCTGACCCAATTTTCCTCTCTTCACGGGCTCCCCAAACCCTCGCTGTGTGCTCTGCCATTACAAAAACTCCCTTTGTCTTCATCTTATTTTTGCCCATTTCCATCCCCTTCATCTTTTTCTAAGAGCAACTTGGCCTCCCCTTTATGGTACTTACTCTCCTTCAATCCTTAAGTGGAGATCTGTGCTTTCTTCTTAACATTGTAACCTCAGGACCTAGCGGTGGGGCGAACACTTTTCTCTCTATTCGCCTTTCTTTCATATTGATTCCAATAAAATAAAGCCTAGAAAATGTCATCCAGTTTTAAGGTGTCATCTGCACTTTATCATTCTAGACCAGGGGTCACGGGAACAATGATGCTACCTTACAAAGAGTCCTCAGAACTTATTTCAGTGGCATGAAAAGAAAAGGCTTTTGTGCTTAGGTTGTCATAGGAGCAGAGCCTGCATTTCGATCAAGAAGTGGTATCATATGTCAAAACAGTATTTGGCAACCCAAATGATTTTTGAATACAAAATGAACCCCTTGTGTTTCCATGAGCCTTTCTATCACCTTTGGAAACAGCTTCTTGAACACTTAGATAAAAAACATTAAATTTTTGATAAATTTACTCTGTTAATTACATAACTCTGTTCATAGACGAACAAAGCAAACACGAGGAACAAAGGAACAAAGCAGGAGAAAATTACAAGCAAAGGAAACAAATGATACTCTCATAGGTCCCAGATTAAGTGTAGGAGCATGGGGAGGCCTGGGACTGCAAGTATGATGTCGTGAGGAATTGCTATGGGTTGAGTGTATATTTTGCTAAATGTTGTTTAAGCACAAAAGCAACGTACCCTTTTAAAATAATCTCTAAAATGCAATTTTGGTAGTGGTTTGCTTTCTCAGTTGGAAATTTAAAAATTGAAAAAAATTGGGGGGTTATTGTTTGGAGTTTTGATTGACTACAAAGGAAAGTGTTTTTACCCCGTCTTGCTCTGAGAGGTCCTGGTTCTGGTGGATTGATTCTTTCCAAGACAGTTGTCCCACAGATGCTGGCTTAAGATCTCAGCCTGGGTAGAATGAAGAAGGAACATGCTTTGCCACCAGGTGGAAGCCTGAGGTAATTAACCATGTCAGGTGCCTGTCACCAAGCACCTGTCACCCCAAGCACGGAGGCCCATTTCGTACATGGCACCATTTCCAGACAGCATTAGTTAAAATTGGCTAATCCTCGCTCTGCCTGTATTCTCTCAAACCGATTATGTGGTTTTCTTGGAAAAAGATGAGGTGCCAGCATCAAAACGTGAGGCTCAAAATGAGATGTTTTTCATATTCGTAATCCTCAGGTCATTGCTATATCCGATCTGATATTAGATGAGATTATAAAAGCCCATTTTCATTCTGAGCTGCTCAATTTTAGTAACTATTGAATTTCATACCACCACTTTTTATCCCTGCACCAGCTGTCTACAGGAAACACAGAAACTTAATTATTTGCAAAAAACAAATATTTGCATCCCTTAGAAACCAGAATATTCCATAATTTAAGAATTTAGCAAATATTTTCCCCAAAGCCAGATTTTCACTTAGTTGTGAGTTGCATTTGAAAATAGCAGTGTAAGTTTTTCAAACTGCAATCAGGATCTTATAACCTTTTTGGAGTCTGAACCTAGGTTATTACTTCTCCCTTTTAAAATGTTTATTCTTTGCTCAGTTTTGCCATTGCTTCTGTTATGTGCTATAAAATATCAGGTTGCAAATTGGTAAGCTGCTATGTACTATCTTCTTTCCATATCTGAGTAATTTCTATGCCGTGTGAGTGTATTTGCGAAAGGCCCCCCAATTAAGGTTATTCTGTGGAAGGGGAGCTCGTTTCAGAGTGCCCATAATCAGATTTTATTTTCTCTTGCTTAATCTGCAGTTCTCTGCAAAAGGTAAACTTGATTAGCAACTCATTTGGTGTAAACAAGTTGATTTGCTTTACGGAGGCAGATTTCTCTAGGGCCAGTGCTCTGAGAAATGTAGTGATATGAAACCAAAAAAAACATTATTGTCATTCTTTTCTTATGCTTGACTTGCATTTTAAGGATTACTTTTGGGATGCCGTCCAAGTTAGTAGCATCATGGAAACAACTCTGCTTGCGTGAAACTTTTCCAGATGGCCCTTGAATATCAACCGAGGCTGCCGAGGATGGTTTCTGCCCAGAGGGTCACAGGCCGGAGCCTTCTCTGCGCTCCCCCGGCGGTCAGCGCGTCTCACAGCAGCGCTGCGGGGAGGGCGTGGGAGCAGCGAAAGGGCATGAGGTTAAGAGACAAGATGAGAAAAATCGGACCGGAAGAGACAGGAACCGTGTGATTTCACTCGTGTGGAATATAAAACCGGAAGCAAAAAACGCCAAAACAAACGGCACACCGCTCACAGACGCAGACAGTGGGAGGGTGGTTACCAGAGGGGAAGGGGGGCCTGGGGACGATGAAGGTAAAGGGGGTCAAGCTTCTGGTCACAGGAGACTTGATTTTGGGTGGAGAGCACACAGTGCAATTCACAGATGATGTATTAGAGAACTGTGCACTTGAAAATTATGTATATAATCTTATTAACAAGTGTCACCCCGATGAATTTAATAAGAATAAAAAACAAGGTGGGCTTCGGTCTCTGTTCTGTTACTTTTCTGCTGTAAAACTCTGGGCAAATCCCTGAGCCTCTTGGAGACTCGGCTTCCAAGTTAGTAAAGGGAGGGTGAATGCACCTGCTCCACTTAGCTTTCGGAATTACAAATAGTCATGGATTTCACAATGCTGCACAAAGTTGGTTATTACTAAGGTTATCGATGCGTTGTTTCTCTTCAGGGAGCCAGGCACCCAGGCTGCACAGTCTCACAATTACTTTCACTAAACTGCATTTTCGTATGATTACATTAGCCAGATTTGAGGGATAGTATAAGAAAATGAAACTATTTTCAATGTGCTTTACTGTAAACAAGTAAATAAGTAATGAGGGAATTGTTTACACCTTACACAGTGTCTTTTTTTTTGAGGACCTAGAGGTGTGACACACATTTCTCAGAATATCTGGGTTTCTTTTTAACACGGTTTTGTATTTTTATTTTTTAAGTCATATAATTGATTGTGTTTTCCTCTTCACACTAGCTTCTAGGCAGCTCTGAGTTAAATCCATGGTTTGTATCTAGCAAAATATATATGACTTCGAGACGTGTACTTTAATCTCATCACTGTCTTCAACTTATTGTTTCTGGCAGGTTCGATCCCCGGCCCGGTCAGGGAGTGTGTGGGGGACGACCAATCGACAATCACTGTGCCCCTTTCACGCTGATGTTTCTCTCCTCGCTTCTCTCTCCCTCTCTTTCTCTCTCTCCCCTCCCCCTCCCTTCCACTCTCTAAAAATCAACAGAAAAAATATTCTCAGATGAGAATTAACAACAATAAAATAAAACCCTATCATTTACACCTTTGCTTGAAAATTTGATAGAGCCAATCTTTAACATCGTTCCTGTGCTGACAAGAATGATAGTGAGGCCTGTCTCCATATGCGACTTGGCATAATACCCAGGAGAAGTAAGTGCATGCCTCCTAATGACACAAGGGAAACCTATCCAGCCATCCTGTATAGAACGTAGCGAGCACTTCCCAGCAGCCTTCTGCCATGCTTCATTCAAGTTGTTCTTTAAATGCCTTTGCTGTGCAGTTTTTTCTCATGACCTTCAAATGTCATTATCCATGGCCATAGCTTTCCATGTAGATTTGTTTAAATTGAAAGGCTCTGTTTAGTCTCCTTTCCTTTGGGTATATGATGACTGCCTTTAGGGAGTCTGTTTCTTTCCAATTTTATAGACATAGCTATAAAAAAAAAGGTTGAGAGAATGTAGGGTGCACAAAGTTGATTAAAAAAGGGGAGTAGGCATCTTGAGCGTGGGGTTCTTTTTCTTGGAAGGCTTTTTCTCTCCAACAAAGCCACATTAAAAACCCTCCTACAGAGCAGGTTTCTCAGAAGAGAGGAAAGCAATATTCAGAAAGCCTGGATGATGCAGTCCAGTTAAAGGACTCATTTCCAAAAAAATTGGTAACTGAGGCAGTTGTTTTTAAGAGAATTTGAGGAGACAAGATCTCCATTGCTTTGGTTTTTAGACAGATCTGTGTGGTAACTAATAAGACTGGAAACGAGCAGAACTATAAACATGTCATTCATAAAAACTGTTGGAGTGATGATTGTGAGCATTATATTCAGGAAAAATGAAATGCCTCTGCAACTGAGCGATCATTCCAGAACAGATGTGCAGGGGATGAGAGTCAGGATAGGACACAAAGGAGGGTCTGCCGAAGACACCAGATGAGACCGTGATACAAAGATGATAGAACCAGCAGGGAAGCTTTTCCTCAACCAGAGTTTGCTCAGAGTTTCATTAGATCCTCATTGAAGTAGAATTAGAAGGGAATTTCACAACTTTGGCTTTTAATTTTTATAATTTGTTTTGTGCAGAGCCATTTTATCTGTTACGTAATAGAGGAGCAATTCTTAGGCCTATTAACTTTTGAAAGATCTACAAATATATTTACAACCTTAAAAATGACTCACTAGTTCAAGAATATGAAAGAAAACACCCTTCAAATAAAAAGGAATTAAAACTTAATAAGATATCCACAAAACAGAACATTATATTTCTTGGTTAGCTGCAAATTAACTCAATTGTTTTATATTAAGATAGAAGTTAAATAATAAGGAAAAAATTAAAATACATGTTCCAAGATAGACAAAATAATGAAAATGCTTTCTAAAACTTTTACAGCAAAACTATTCTTAATGTGTAATGTGGGTGTTTACAAATATACTTGATATGATATGCAGGGAGACCTTTAAAAAATTAAGAAGTTTAAAATTAGGAAGTTGTCATAAAACAATTCAGAATAAGTTTATGTAAAAATATCTATGTTTAAGTTTTCACTTCCTCTGTAACCAGTTGCCACATAATTAGGAGATTAAAGCAACACACATTTATTGCTTCACAGTTTCCCTGGGTTAAGACGCAGGGCATGGAGTTGGTGGGTCTTTGATGAGGGACTGACTAGGTTGAAATTAAGGTGTTGGTTGGGCCTGTGATCTTATCTGGAGACTTAATGAATTCACTTGGCTAAGTTGGAGTCATCATGGGAGTGACATCCATCACCTTCGGCATATTATGTAATCTAGTCAATCTATGGCCTTTACCTTTGCTATATTTTATGGGTAAGAAGCCAAGTCACAGGTCCTCCCCACACATAAGGTGAAGCGATTCTGCCAGTGGAGAGTGGTCCAAACATCCTAAAATGACTTATTGGGGGTTACCTTAAGATGTCTCTGGCACAATATTTAAATTTAGTTTTTTCAAAAGAATATTTTGTTCTTTATGGATTCAGTTATTGCCAATTATTTCTTTAGTTGCTTTCGTAAGTTCTGAATTAAACAACTCTTCCACCTGTGTTAAAAGTGGATATTAGAAACAGTGTGGCACATGTTACTGTAGAAGTGATGAGCTGCAGAGAAGATTCTTTTGACCAGAGAAGACAAAAGAGATACAAAACTGGGATCAGAGAAAGAGTTGTTTCTGTTGGGTGTGTGTTATCGTGTGTCCCCCAAGCACTCATGCTCTAAGTGTTCCAAGAGGTTTCTTGGTAAATTTTAATTGGGAGTTTCTCCTGAGGCCAGAGAGCATGTTCAAAGGGTTAGGCTAGCAGAGTGGAGAAGACTAAGAAGAAGGCATCATTTGGGCCTGAAAGTGATATTGCATATTGGTTATAAGCTTATTCTGGGAACCTTGCTATCTTCCCAGAATAAGCTTATATCTGTCTTCCTCCTACTCATGTTTTCTCCCTTCCTGTTCTTTTCATTTCCTCAAGTGCTTGTCTCCCACATTTTGTCTTTCTTGCTCATAACCTTGCCACAGTTTGGCTGTTTTCACATTTTAACTCTCTTCTGTTTGTTTCTCATACTTTATGTCTCAGTCCAGTGGTCAGGCTGCTATAACAAAATACCATAAAGTGAGTGGCTTATGAACAACACACATTAATTTTTCAGAGTTGCAGAGGCTGAAAAGCCCAAGATCAAGGTGTTTATAGATTCAGTGCCTGATGAGAGACTGCTTTCTGGGGCATAAGTGGATGGGGTGATCTTCTTACTTTGTCCTCACAGAGTGGACCGGGTGAGGGATGTCTCTGGGGCTTCTTTGACAAGGGCACTGTTCCCATTTATGAGGGTGTCACCTTCATGACCTCCCAAAGGCCCACCTCCAAACACTGCATTGGAGATTAGGTTTCAACATATGAATTTTGAGGGGACACACGTATTCCATGTATAGGACTGTACAATTTCATCTTCCAAGATTATGACTTTCTGACATCAGTACCGAGAGAGTGAGTACATGTGTGCGTATGTGTGCGCGTGCGTGTTAAGTGTATGTCTGATAGATCTGTGTATAAACGTGGTGAATTACAGTGAGACGTCCTTACAATGGCTGTTTGAATTTATGACCACTTTCACTCTGACATGAAGGTGTCAGGGTCACCTGCCTCATGGGTGGAGCAAGTGATCCTTGGGACCTGCCTGCCCTTGGAAAGAGTCTGGGAGCTGGAGCAAGGGCGTTATGGGAGAGGACTCCGTGGAGGGAACAAGATTCCAGAGGGTGGGGTGGAACTCGATAAGTCACAGAAACAATGGGAAGTTTGTTTTGAGGGACAAAAAATGCACATGTGACCACACAGCAATTTTTAAATGGAAGGTGAGAACAGCTAAAAGGGAGGGCATGTGGGCAATTCTATTAGTTTTGAGCCCGCTGCAATGAAGCAATGCTACATGATAGGTAGTTCCTTTTACATGCAACATAAAACATTGAAATGGCTGTATATGTTCATGGCTTGCAGTTAAAATTCCTTCTCTGAGGAACTAAGCTATGTATATTTAAAAAAATAGTTGCTTCTTTGTAGGAGTGCTTTACGCCACAGCCATCTGAAGGATTTTCAAATTCAGTATATTTTGGTGTCAGAGCAAATAAAACCACATTTTTAATGCATGAACATTTCTAGCCCTCTCCATTTTTACTTTCCCTTCTACCAATTATTGCAGCTGCCTGAGCTACCAGCCTCCTGAGCTGCAAATTAGTGGATACAGAGCTGGCCGCATGGAGTGTTCACATGATTTTTGCCACCTGTCTTTAAATATAACACTCCGGCATGTGTCTCTAAGTAATGTAACAAGGAAATCTCCACCTGAAATCATTAACCAAGCTGGAGTCCACATTTTCCAAACCATGCAGATTATGGAAAGATCAAGAACTAAAGAGGGGAGAAGATAATTCATGTGAGGAAAAGATACGAATATTATAAAAGAAAAAGAAAGAGTGAAAGAAAGTAGGTAATTAATGGGCTAGCAGGAAGGAGACGGACAATTTCTGAGAACAATATATTCCTCCCACTCTGAAGCTGGGGAGCTTAATTTCCTCTCTTTCTTTCATAGTTACTGGGACAACATCTTCAGAGCTAATAAGTTTTATTGGTTCAGTTAAAAATATTCCTTATACTGGGCCTATCCTGTGTAAATATAATTACAGTTGTTTTAGCCCTTTATTAAAATTTAATGTTCTTAGATATTATATAAGTTAAATTATACTATATTTTACATAAACCTTCACAAATAGGTTAGAATCGCTCTACTTTTGTTGCTAACTATGGAGTGAATTAGAAGAGCATTAGAATGCATTAAAATTATGCAGATAGAATTGCCTTTTGAAAATACATAGTTTTAAAAACTGCTTCAATCATATTTAAGCTAAAGGAGACTCTCTGAACTGATTGGAGAAAACCAGCTCTATCCTGGAAAATCATAATGTGGGCAGGATTCAAAATTAATCAAGCTCCACTCTTACTTGCAGGGAGATTTCTAATTAGAAGTTTCTTCTTAGAGAGTGTAATATTATGCCATCAAATTTTAATCGCTTTTTAATATGTTCTGGATATAGACATTCAATTAAGGAAACCCATGTCCAAAATCTTCATTTAAGAGAGTAGATTTGAACCTCTCAAACTAAGTGTGATTTTGGAAACTCCCCAATTCTGTTTCAGTTCCTAAGGGAACATCACAATAAAGTCATTTGCAGGCTAGATAATAATTCTTAAAGGCAGGAAGTGCTTCTTCTATATCAGTACTTTATTTTTTTCATGATGCATTAGAGGCCATAAAGGTAAATCTTTATATTACCTAGGCAGAAGTTGGTAGTTAGGTAGAGAACAAAGATATTATCTTTTTATGAATTGTCTTCATATTTTGGAACATTTTGTCTGTGACTAGAGAATAAATGCAGAAGCTTGGGTTGAGTCAGAAGTTTTAGATGACATGAGAGGATATGTAAAACTAATCCTAATAGCTACACTATCACTGTTGTTGAAATAAGAACACCACACACATAAATCTATTAGAATTTGACAGTGAAGATAAATCCAGAGCTGGAAGACTCTAAGTTGGAAGACCGATGGTGTATCAAGACTGGAAGTCAACTCTCCAATTACTAGGTGTCACTGAGAGAAATATTCCTAGTCCTAGAAAATATACAGAGGAAGATATTTTATGGAAAAGCCCTACATAAAACCAAAAATGAGCCATAAATTGAGTCAGGAGCAAATGGGAACTTGTGATGAGGCTTTTCACTAAATTAAACTCACTTTAAGCAACCTAGGTGGTCATTCATAATGGATAAAGAATGGGTAAAGAAGATATGGTAGATACACACACAAGAGAATAATACTCAGCAATAAAAAGGAATGAAATCTTGCTATTTGGGACAACACAGATAAACCTAGAAGATAAGCTAAGTAAAATAAGTTAGAGAAAGACAAATACCATATGATTTTACTTATATGTGGAATCTAAAAATCCAAAATAAATGAACAAACAACACAAAACAGAAACAGATCCATAGATACAGAGACAAGCTGATGGTTGCTAAAGGAGAGGGTGAGTGGGGAGATTTAAAAAGTATAAAAAAATGTATAGACATGCATAAAAGCTAAACCGATTTTAAAAAATGAATTAATTTTCTAACATCAAAGTAGTCTTCATCATTGATAAACCAGGAAACATTAGAATACTGTTGGGGAAATACCTGAAATCATCATAGAACAATGTTAATAAACTCCATAAATCTTCTTATTGGGCTTTTTCAAGATTTAGAACATTATTGAACTTTCTACATTTGCTATGAAAAAAGCTAAGCTTAGTTTGTATTTTTTTCTAGAGTGTTTCTCATTGATGCAACAAAGGTGAGGGGCTGGCTTTCCTTTTACAAAAGCTATGAATGGGAATATACTTTTCAATTTTTGGACTCAATAGTGAAAAGAAGAGAGAAATTACTTTGAGCAAATTAATGGAGTTATTTTGTTGCTCAAATGGGACAATATTATGAAAGGCAAATAAGAAAGATTTGGGGGTGAGATTAAATTAACTGTGTGAATTTACAAGTAATTTAAACTCTGCTGCTTCTAATTTATTCATAAATAAAGATAATAACACCTAAGTGAACAGGTTGTTGTGATGTATATAGAGTTTGCAAAAATCATCATGTGAAAAACAATAATAAATTTTTGTGGTTGATTTTCTGGAGTTTTTGAGAAAATTGAAGGTGATTCTTCTGGATACCTTGAAATTACAGACAAAGAAGACCCACAATTGGATCTAATTCTCTGTGTAAATAAAGATGAGCATGGTTAAATTTTACAGTGAGGAATGAAGCTTGGGGCACTTTTGCAATGAGCATCCTGCTATTTGGGCTATTCTATCATCTGGTTCACACTGTATTGTCCTGTCTGCTAAGCTGGTTGCACAACTTAGTTGAACATTTATCTAGCAGGGAAGAGGGATATGAAGTGAAAAACCAACTTAATAGAATGACCTTGGGATAAACTTAATAGAATTATTGTTATCTTGGCACATTTTGGAAGGTTCTGGTATAATATGAAAAAAGATATAAATAAAATATTGAAAGATGGTACTTCCCATTTGTCACAGTGGATACATAAGAGCAATGGTAACATAAGATGGGAAACTAACACCCTTTGCCATCAAATGAGATGACCTAAGATTTGGGTGTGAATTTAGGGGTAGACGGATGGAGGATGTTTAGCTTGATTTAGTCTCCAGCAGTGGGTCTACCTCCAACTATGGCAAATACATTAAGGGAACTAAATCAGAGTTTGGAATCAAGCTCCAGCAAATAAGTAAAATATTTCTCTACCTATCTTTGCTCTTTGTACATGCACACCACTGAGGGATATTTTATGGAGGGATCCCTATTTAAAGATAGATCGTGGATTTGAGATCTTAGGTTTCTTATATCTCTGTCTACATACTTATATAGATACATTACTTATCTGTAAAGCAGGGTTTATAATGTCTACTAAACTTCTTTTTTTACCTTATGTAATTGAATGAGATTTTTATGTTGAAGGGGTTTTGAAAAAATTTATTATTCAGTATAAGCAAGCCTAAGGTCACTAGCAAGAGCTTTTGTGAAAATTGTACAAAGAATAATATAAAAATAAGCCCTCATTCGCTGTTCCCTAGCCCTTTGTTTGTGCAATTTTGCTTTTCTTTCAAAATAAGAGGAATAGGAAATGAATTTGCATTAAATATGTTTCTCTTTTCAGAGCTCACTTTCATTGTGACTTCAGTGACAGGAATTCAACCAAGGAGTTGGAAGACTAGGTATGTGAACTGTTAAGAGCAGGGATTCTGGAGCCAGGCTGCTGGGCTTGAGCTTTGTCTCTGTCACTTACTTTGACTTTTGACAAGTCATTTAGCATCTCTACTCCACAGTTCCCCATATGTCAAACGGGGATAATTCCAGCGTTGTGAGGATTAACTGAATTATTTCATGTGCGAATGGTGACTGACACTTCCTACATTCTCACAAATTGTCAACCATTTTTCTTCTTCGTCATCTTATTATGGAAAGGTCACCATTTGTTTTTCCAGGAAATTTATGACAGCCCTGAGCCGGTCATCTGATTTTGGAACCTTTAGAAGAATGTGGAAGGATATTTAAAATTAGTCCCTTTCCACTCCAGAATTGTGGCATCCTGACCCAGAATAAATTAAGACTTCTCCCCACATTATTATTATATTTGAAGATGAGTTTGGCTTTGGTAGGAGGCAGAAAGTTATGTTACAATTTGTTCTATGTGACAAACTGAAATCAAATTAATCCAAGGAGGCTGTCATAGCAAGAGATTGCAACAGCTAGTCTGGTACTGCATGCTCAGCCTGACTAAGGAATATATAACCCCACGATACCCTTGCTCCTTCTGGTGCCCAAGTTTATTGGGTAATAAATATGAATTAATCTCTGTAGCTAGGAATTGAGTCTATTAAACATCCTTCCCTTAGCTGGAAATGTCAGAGCCTTAGGTTCCTTATTGATATTGTGCCTAGAAGTAAGAATTAAAGCTTTAAAATTAAGCCAATCAGTTGCACTTTTGACTGGCAGCTGGCACGCGGGGAGAGACATCCTCCTGTACCTCTCTCTTTGTCTTCTCTACCTGCTTTTCTTTGATGATTCATATGACTCACAAATTGTATACATAGTTTAGATATGAGATAATAAATAAGAACTTTGCCTTTCTTTGAATTGTCTATACAATTAAAATGGTATTGTTATTTATTTATTTCACCCATAAATATTTATTGTGGCCCCTCTCCTAATCATTGGGATATAGTAGTGCACAAGAACAAGGACCCCTTATGGTGAAATGAGATCAAAGACGTGCATATAAAGAGTGATAATTTCAGAAATTGATCAGTTTTGTAAAGAAAGTTAAATAGGACAATGTGATAAAGAAAATAGGAGGGGTCAAGAGAAAGATAGGCTGAATCTCATCTTCAAGGAAAACCCCAATAATACCCAAAGCCAGAACCAATACAGGCTGTATTTTTTGACTACCCAAAGTCAATGACAACAGCAAACTGAAAATTAAAGTTAAGGAAAAATGTTCTCTTAAGTCATTAAAATAACTATAAGGACAAATAGGGAAATCAAATTTGTCACTAGAGAATCCATAGAAAGTAATGAAAATAATGAGCCCACTTATAAGATGCTGCCAAGACTATATTTAGAGGAATATTCATGGCCCTTAAAGCTTAGCTATTTAAAAAAAGAAAAATTAAAAACCTTGTTCTTCAGTTTACACAAGAAGATTGCAAAGGTAAATGGAAGAAAGGATGGTTTTTCAAAAAAATATTGGATTAAAAAAAATCCTTGATTCACTTTGTTCTATACCTAAAAGATAACTTAAACTGGATAATAAATCTAAATGTAAAACCTAAAGCCACAAAACTTCTGATTAAAGTAGAATAGTTTTATAGGTATATACATAAAACATAAAATGTATCAAATTGTAAAACTTAAATATATGCAGTTCATAGTATGTCAACTTTACCCCAATAAACCTGTAAGAAAACACTTTAGAGTAGAAAAATGGAAAAAGAAACAGGATATTATGCAAAAATATTCAAAGTGTATTATGTATAAATGTATTGCACTTAAGACATATTAGAAGTAGAAATTAATGCCCAAGTGAAACCTGGCTTAACATTTCTGAAATGGCGAAAAGTAGAAAAAAATAGAAAATTATTCCTAGACGGGCAATAAATAAACTCACAGAGGGCTGGATCCTCTTAATCCATACTTCAATATAGCCTTAATCTGTAATTCTAGTATTTCCATCACTGTCCATACTCTCTAAGCATCAGTCAACTGAATTATTAACTGTTCATTAAGTTAAGTACCTTATACTTGAAAAATATTTCTATCATTCTCACCTAGCAAAGTTCTTCACCTTGTCATCCTCGAAATTCAGACATCATCTGCCCTGTGCAGACTTCGCCAGCTCTCTCAGGAAGTATCCCCACCCCTCGACAGCCCCCCTTCTTACTGCCATTAGGATCTCCTCTAGTGCAGGCGTTTTCTTCTTACCCTACATCTGTATTTGCATTTCTATTTACCTGAGCTTCTTTGGGGCAGAGAAATTGTTCTATTTATGATCATATTTTCTCCATTGTGTTGGTATGATTCAAATACTAATCATATATGGTACAAATGTGAAAAAACTGAGTATATAGTTGGTTGCCCTTCCGTGTTATTGGTTTCTTGTTCAGTAGACTCTCTGGCCCAGGAATAAATGACAGACAGGTGTCTGAAGGCTGTGAGGGTTTAAGTTTGCCGGGGCTCCAGTAAGAAGAGGAGCCATTAGTGACAACTGAGGTGGAGGAAATATGACTAAGACCGGCAGTTGTTTCATTTCTAATCATCATTTCTGCTTATATGTCGCATGAGAGAAATATCAGTGGTCCCATTCAGGACAACTCTCCTGTGTACTGTTTCTCTGGAAAAATTCGAAAGCATCCTGTTTCGTGAGCTGATTTCTCATTCCAACCCATTTTGAAATATCAGCAATGACACAGCCAGTGCTTCTTTATGTGTCAGAACTGCTCACACAGTTCATTTTCGGAGCGGGCGCTGCAGCTCTGCATCTAAAATGGATTATTAGGAAATGTGTCTGATTATCATAATTTTATGAAACAAGACTAAGCATTTCCTGTCATCTTTGCTGAGATCTTTTATAAGTGGAGATAGGCCCAATTTGTTAAAGGAGGTGGGAGGAAATAAAAACTTGTAAGTTTTAAAACTACATAGGAGAAAGAAAGCAGGGATGATCACAGTTGCTGTTTCGATCGTTAAACACTCCTCCAGGATTTTGTCATTTTTGGTAGGAAAGTCAGTTCAAGTCTGTGAGCATCAGATTGACTCCTTATGTCTAAAATGAGGAGACATGTACAGCTGATGCCTAAGACCTTTTAGGATATGACCTTCTAGGATGGGAGACTCACATGTTCTCTCATCTAATGAAGGAACATCTTGCATTTGATAGTCTTCATCTTGATCCTAATCAATTATTCACAATAAAAATAATAAGAAAAATGAAAAATTAGCCCTGGCCAGGTTGCTCAGTTTGGTGGAGCATCATCCCATACACCAAACGGTTGTGGGTTCGATTCCAGGTCAGGGCAGATACCTAGGTTACAGGGTCAATCACCGATCGGGGTGTGTAGGGGAGGCAACCGATTGATGTTTCTCACATTGATGTTTCTCTCTCTCTTTCAAGTTAATTAAAAAGTATCCTCTGGTGAGGATTAAAAATATCTTTTTAATGAAAAGTTACCTTTTTCTTCATCATTACAGTTAGTTTTAGTAAGTGGCATTAAGTTCACGTTGGGATAAAACAGAGTGCAGGGAGAAAAATATAAAGACTGTTCACTCTAACAGGTTTTCACTTTATGGTTCTAAGAAATTTCAGAATTGTACATAAGGTGTCAAAGTTATGTATAGTACAGTGACTCTGGGAATTCTAAACGATCAGTGTACTGCTAAAAAATATTTCTCCTCTTGGGGACTTTTCTCATTAAAAGTAATGCTTTCCCACAGTGATATATTTTACATCTGGAATAAACCGCACATTCAGAAGTTAGAGAATTACTAATGGGCTTCCAATGCCTTTTCTTACTGAAGTTGAAATGCTATATTCAAGAGGAAATCTTTTAAGAGGGTAATAGAGTGATGGTTGTGTTTGGAAGACAAATGATCTTTCCTCCAGAGTTTAACCGTTTCCAACTTTCCTGGGTCTTCTCAGAAAACTGAACACATGGGCAATGGAAGTGACTTATGCTTTTCACCTTCTACATTAATAACCTGAATGAGATTTGTATTTTAGGGTAAAAATCAGAAATGTCTTAGCCGTAAAATTGCTTTTCACAGTGTTTTCAGAAATAAAAATTTTACATAGCATTTTGACTGCAAGTTAGAAAAGGTCAGGATGGTTGAAGTAGTATTTAAATCCAGAAATGATTTAAAACAATAATAAATGGCATTTTTTATTCAGTAGGTCAGGTAACTTGCAGAGGGAGGTCTTATGAAGTAACATGGAAGAACCATTCATCTAAGAGTTAAAAAGCCTAAGCTTTCCTATAGGCCTGCCCTGACTTACATAACCAAGGGACATGGGTGTTCTGCATGCCTGCTTTGGGCACTGATACCTCATCTGTGAAATGAGCTCTGGGAATTATGACCAAGTTCAAGTCCAGTCTCTGCCAGTATTCATAACTCACCCTTTCCTTTTGGGGAATCGTTTCGCATTTGACTCATAGGTAGTAGAGATTGATGGAAGATTCTTCTTATTATTAAAAATTATTTTAAACTCAGGATATTAAGCCCTGGCCAGGTGGCTCAGTTGGTTGGAGTGTTGGCCCAACACTTCAAGGTTGCAGGTTCAATCCCCGGTGAGGGCACATACAGGAGACAACCAATGAATGCACAAATGGGTGGAATAACAAATTGCTGTCTCTCTCTCTCCCTTCCCATGACATAAATTAATTTTAAGTTCAGCATAAAATAAATACTAAGCATATAGCCTAGACTTAGTTTATCAAAATATGACTTCTTCTTGGAGGTAATATAGTATGCTAATTATCCACCAGAGTTCCTTTTATATTCAAATCCCCCAAAACCTGAGCTGTAATGGAGGTTGTCAATCTAGAAACTGAAGCCAATTTAAAAAGCATTAATAGGAAAAACAACAGCTGTTATAAATAGTGCTTCATATGCCATTTAAACATGGTATACGTTGTTCCTGAGAATGAAAGAACTTGGGAATATAGGAAAATCTAGTAACACATCCATTCAAAATTCAAAAACAAATTTCACTTCAGTTCAGTTTTTCAACACTGTTCTGGGCTTGGTGGAGAACCAGCATAAAGAACACCCTCAGGGGATCATGCAGGCTTCTGCCATTATTACAAAACCAATGTAACAGACTAACATGTACAATAAATATCCATTTATCTTACAGTTAAGCTGTGTTTAACTCCCATAATTCAAAACATAATCATGATAAAATGTGTTCAGAGGAGAGAAAACCTATTGCCATGAAACACAGATATTTTGTTCTTAAGGGGAGATGTGAGGTTGCTTTAAGTTTAACGACCTAGAGTCCTGCCTTAAAATAAGGATTTGATTAAATAGACTTGGTTTCCTATTTTTTAACCTGGAATATTAAGCTTTTATAGATTACAGTAGAGTAGAATTACCGATGTGGCGGTCTTGAAAACTTACTGCTCAGATCTCCAGCTGCAGGAGCACAACCGACTGATGGCTTCATCAGTAGACGGGCACACCTATGAGGGCTCTCAGCCAGGACAACATGACCAAGACACTACCGCAAAACCCATTCTTTCAAGATGCTAGGCCCCTCCTATTTGTTTTTGGATCAAGAGCTCCCTGCTGGCTTGGCTCAGCCTTTCTTTGAGCTGTTGCTACCCCCATGCTTTCTGCCCTGTTCCCTTCCCCATCCCATCTCCTTCCACACGGTACATGGTGCAAAGGCTCCCTCTTCCTTCTCCCGCTTTCTCCCCCAATAACTTTCTTGCATGTAGAGTAATCTTATGTTGGCGTGTGCTTCTCACTGGACCTAAACTCACACAAGTGATTATGAGGGTGGTTCAAGAAAATGGGTGGTAGGACAACAATTTGGGACTAGCTCACTCAGCACTTAGAGGGCAAAGAAAATGGTACCCTGAGCAGATCATCCGTGGCACAATTTGGTGGCTAAATAATCTACCAGTGCAATCTACCTTTCCTAGCTTCCAGGAAATGCCCTTGCAGGGGTGTTATGATTCAGACATTTGAGCGATACCGGGGGGACAATGTTTATAATGATGACAGCCTTGGCTTGTTAGCTCTAAGCCGTATTGCCATCTGCAGAGGAATCATGAGAAACTAAGAGCTGTTAAAAGCTAAGTGTGGGAACTAAGGGGTCTCTTGGGTAGCTTACAAAGAATCCCTAATCTTCTGAGTAGAAGAGCAGAGACAGATGTACAGCAAAATGAAGATTTGATAGCCACGGAGCTCCAGAGACATTTGAATGCTTGTCATCTAAGACACTGGAAACCTGGAACCTTGAAACCTGGAATGGGACATTTGTTTGGGTTGATAATTCCTAAGGAGCTTGGCCTTTTAGATCCTCTGGAATCACCAGAGGTTAAAAAATTAGTCCATCTTTTACTAGAAGGACTCACTCCTATAAGGAAAGCTAACAGGTGTCACTCTCAGGAAGTGTTCTTAGTTTCTTTCCTAGCTTCCAGGATATTTAAGGTTAAATCCCAGCAAATTGCAGCTCCAAGGTTGGATAAGGGAAAAACTACACAGTGAAGGCGCCGTAAGAATTAGTTATAAGGTACTGGGCAAGAGTCAGAAGAGTACGCCTGGGACGGGATTTCCAGGGTGCCTTATCAAGGAGCTGGAATGTAAGATAAGACAAGCAGGAATTCATTAATTTGGTGCTATGCTCTGGAATTTAAATTCCTGGCAAGGACCACAGGGGATGAGATTAACTCACTGCTCAGGTAGCTGTAAAATTCTGGAAAAATTGAGAGCCAATGCTGCGTTCTCAATATGACATAATTCTAAAAGGAGACCAACAGGCCCCTTGGTGGCAATCAGCGACGTTAAGCCCCTCTTTCCTGGAATGGCTAGCAGTTTGCCTTTATAGGGATAGATGCTATCTTGGGCTACGGAATGATCCATAGGCATTGAATTCCACCCAAATTATGTCTGACCAGGGGATCCCTTCCTAGTGGAGGGGTGGGGGAGTAGGTCCCTGGGGTGTGCAGATTGTATCGCACATTGCCATCCTGAAGCAGCTGTCTCCACAGAATGCTGAAACCCCCTTTCAAAGGCAAGTTTCAGAAGTAACCCTGAAAGAATGAGTAGTTATCTTTCAGGATACACTCCAATAAACATATGGAATACGTTCTCTCACAATCAAGGGGATTTTGAAGGACCATCTCATGATTAAAAGAATCATCAAAACAATGAGATATCATTTTCTTACCTTTCCAATTTGCGAAAACTGGTTGAATGAACCCAGTGCTTTTGAGGATGCTGGGGTGAGGGTAAACTCACGTGCTATTTTCAGGAGTTAATTGTTGAAAATTTGGGGAGGATAATTATACTCACCCAAATTTTATATTACATGTCCTTTGACCCAGTAATCCTATGACTAGGGAGTGTTTATAGCTGCTTAAGTACAGGACATTGAACTACACCATTATTTGTAATAGTAAAGCTTCCTGGGGGCTAGCACTTACTGAGTGCTTGTTTGTGTCAAATGCTGTTCTAAGCACTTTACATGCATTAGTTTATTTAATCCCCACAGCAGTCCCATGAGGTGGGTAGTTTGTTATTCCATTTTACAGATGAGGAAACTAAGGCACGGAGAGGTTAAGTCACCAGCAGAGGTCTGGTTAGTGGTGAGGGTGGAATTGAACCCAGACAGCCTGGCTCCAGAGGCCTTGCTCTTAACCATCACCCACATTACTCTTGATAAAGGTGGCGCGGATTCACAATTGCTTAGCCACAGTTTTGAGATTCACCTCGGACAACCGAAAGCTCAGATTATAGCACACTTGATGGAAAATCTGACATAACTGAATTCAAATGGCAGCAAAACCCAAAACAAACTGACATGAAGTTATTTATAGTCATTATTTATCCCATTTAGTGACATATTAATGACTGTTCCACTCCAGAAGTATGAATGTATTTGATCACAGGGTGATGTTCCATACCCTGCTGGGGATGTTTCATAATATATGACAAATAAGCTGCATGTAGAAAGACTAGACGATACTTAGGAGATAAAATCAATAGTGATGGGAAATCAGGAAGGACTGAGGGAGAGTGATCCTTGAAGGGGGACTCTGGATTAATAACCTTCAAACCTGTATGAATTGCTGGAGTTCAGAATGAGTCACCTCCAAGAAATACCTTTGTGGTATGTGGATTGTTTTGAGCTAAAGGCAACTTTAGCTGTGGGCTCAAGAGAAACTTCTACCCCTCCCATAACTACCTAGAAGAACTTAAATTAGAGGCCTTGCCCCTAATACGAGATTATCAGACATAACATTTTTTACCTACTTGTATGGAAGGGAAATTACTAATTACTGAACATATGCCCTTTCATGCAATGACCTTATGAAACTTCAAGGTCCCTTAATACATCTCTAGCTCAGAATGTTTTATCTACCCATTTTCCCTTTCTGTCTGAATCTCTCACACGTGTGGGGTTTCTGATCTCTCATATATGCGAAGTCCCAATACATATGTATGTATTAAATTTGGTTATTTTCTCTTGTTAATCTTTCTCATGCCTATTTAATTATTAGACCCACCAAAAGAAACTTGAGGATAGAGGAAAGTTTCTTCTTTCCCCAAGGGATCATCGAGACATTCACTGAAACAGAGGACATTGCAATGCGATGGGTTTGGAGGAAGCATGAGTTCAGTTTGATGTGCTTTTGAGACATCAGCAGGGATAGCAAGTAGCATCTGGGTATATTGACGTGGAAGTCAAGGACAGGTCTCTGCTGGAGACTGAAATTTATGTTTTAGAAGCAGGGTGTGTGAAAAGCTGTTGACATATCAAGTAAGACAGAGCTTGCTTTCGCCATTTGTAGATTATTGATGATTTTAGTGTAGGCTATTTCTGTAGAATGTTACTGGTGGATTCCTGGGATGAACAGTGAGTGGTAAGGTGGAAACGGGATGAAAAATACACGCAGCACTTTCAAGAAGTTTGGCTCTTAAAGGTGAAGAAGAAAAAAAAAGTGGTAAATGGAGGAGGCTGTGAGGATACTGGGAAGATTATTGAGACTCAAGCATGCTGAAGAGCACACGACGGAAAAGGCGTAATCATTACGCAGGTCTTCTGCGTAAGGGGGGTGGCACAGGATCCAGAATGCTAGAGGAGGGATGGGCCTTAGCCAGGAAGAGGAACAGACATTTACTTGTTTTAGGTGGGAAAGATGATCTCACATGTGCAAATTCTATGTCTAGACTCTTGATGTTTGGAATCAAGGAGATAAAAAGATCCCATCAGATGGGTTCAAGTTAGTGTCTCATGTCATGGGGCATGGGAGTGGGATGCACATGTAGGTTTCATGAGAGGAGAACAGATTTGTTAATTGTGGCAGCTCATTAATGAGACCAGTAGGACATTACCATGCAGGTTTGAGAGTGTATTGAGATCAGAGTCAATGGTATACTTTAGTACCAAATGGTAGCATTTTCTCCAGCAAAGTTTTCTCCTAATATGTCTGTAAAGGTACAGGAGTAGAACTATTCCCTATAGAGACAGTTATGTCCTTTCAGCAGACCTCTCCCTGTTTAAAGAATATTAGCTGCTGGGCCCTCAAAAGTATAGTAGCCCATATCTAAATAATTATTGCAGCCAAAGTACTAAAATGAAAATTTTAGTATAGAGTTTAAACCAAGTTTGGGCTTAGAGTCAAGTGATTTTGATTGGAATTCTAGCTCTGCATTTAGATGGGTGTCCTTGGGCAAATTACTTCACCTTCCTGTGCCCCAACTGCCTCATTTCTTAAAATAGGTTAATGGGCAACACTTAGAATACTGTCTGCACACAGCAAGTTCTCAAAAGATGGGCTTAATGGATAGTAGATGAAGGAGTCAGTAAACCAGGCAGTCTGGCTTCGGAGTCAAGGAGCTCCCATGTTAGCTGCCATTTTTCAAATTTATAAATACCATCTGGAGAAATATGGTTTTTTGAAGCATGCATGTATATTTTTAGCTTGTTCACTAAAAGTCATTGAAGAATAAGTACTTTGGACATATTTTCTGCAGGACTGTACTGGGTGATTTTGTGGATTGGCATTTCTATAATAATATGCTACATCTAGATCACACTCAACTTGGTGGCATGACGAGAGAGAAAGCGTAATGAATGAGGAGGCAGAGGAAAGCAGGCTCTTGCTGTACATGTCTTTTCACATAAGGGCGCTAATCTCACTCATGAGGGCCCCACCCTCATGAACTAATCACTCCAAAGGCCCCACCTCCTTATGCTATTATATCAGGGCTAGAATTTCAACATGTGGATTTGTGCTTGTGCTGGTGGGGGCACAAACATTTAGTCCATGACACTCCTGAATATTGTTTGTGAATTTAAAAATGTTGTTAAGTGAATAACTCATTTAATGAGAAATAAAAAGTACCAAGAATAGACTTGTAGCAGGGTTATCTGCATTTTTTATTCCTTGTGGCCTTTGGCATTAGTGTTGATTGAGTGGTTTCTTGGTTCTCTTAGATTTTTTTTCTATATAGGTTTTGTTTTAGCTCTTTCTGTTTCTTTGCTTCAGAATTTTCCCCAAGGAGTGCTTCCTAACATTTCTTCTCTGCCTCCCCTCCCCAGTTCTCAATGTTTATGCATATTGTTAGTTAAACCGTGGAGCTTTTCAACTTGATTTATGAAGATCTGTGTTTCTCTGTAAGATAATTGCCTACTTTTCAAATGGTGACACAGAATGATAAAGCCTTGGTTTCCTTGAGTACTCAGGGAATGAGTCACTCTGTTCTGCTTATGAGAGTTTTCCAGGGGCATCTAGTAAACTCTGGTTATTCCATGTTCTGTGTTTTAAGCATTTTTGAACAAATATATCATTAGTTTTCTTGTGAATACTTGTGAAAGCATTCTTTCAGTTTGCCATAGAGACAATTTGATCTCTACCAGTATTTTAAAGATACTGATTCTTTCTTGGTAATTTGTTACATTAGTGGAATTTTTAAATTGAAGTATGTAAATTTTTTTTTTAAATGGTGATACCCATTCATCTGTTGAGAGGAAGCTATTATCTGACTTTGGATAAATCCCATAAATGAGATTTTCCTCACCCTTATTTTATTCCATAAATCATAACCTATGTTTATATATCCAGAAATATGTTTCTTTAGGATGTGATACCTCATTTTGTCGTGTATCAGAAACAATAATTTAAAGTGTTCTTTTAGTGCCATGGGGGGGGGTGGTGGTGGTTGTGGTGGTATTCATTTAATATCAATGATTTGAAGCTAATAAAAATGCATTCAGTTTAAAATCACTGTGCTTTTAGCCTTTGCTACTTTGTGCTTGATTTCAGTCCTGTCTCCTTCCACTCACCCGCCTTCCTCACTAAAGGCTCGGATTCGAACCACAGTTTGTTTTCAAAGCGGGTGAGGAGCAATGTTTCATCTTCATGCTTGGTGCCCTGCCCGGTGTGTGGCAAGACTCAACAGAGCATGAAAACCAACGTTATCATTACTGTCTCAACACCGGTAATTTGAAGGAAGAACAACCCTTAATTTAAAAATAAAAGTGAATCAGCACTAAAAATGTTGCTGCCAGCATTCTTGTACATCAGAACACTTTCAACATAATATTTTAAAACTATAAGTTATGGAAATTGTCTTCAGGAGAGCTGAAAAAGAAAAGAAAGAAAAAAAGAGAAAAGAACATTTGTGAAGTTATTATAGGGTAAGCATGGGTAAAGTTTCAGTATTTCGCCATTTCAAAAATCGCTTTGGCTATAACGAAAAGGACATTTTTTCATTAGCTATACTTACTATTATGGACAAAATTGAAATTTCCTTCTGCTGATTATCTTAATCATAATAAAAGTAATTTATTGAGTTTCCCTTGCATATAGTACTCTCCTAGGTGTTATACTTAGAGAAGTATTTGGGTTTTAATTATTATAGGGAAATATTTATATATGCATTTCATCTTGGGAGATTATACTTTTTCTAACACAATGATATAAACACCCACTGTTTAGTGTAGTGTAAAATACAGCATGATATACATAGGTTTCTACTTTAGAAAACTTTATCTCAAGAGTAAAGAATGAATCCAAGTAGCTGACACAATTTTCTGATTTCACTACATTCTCTCTAATTCCCACAACTTTCACCGACACCATTAATCACCTCCTCACTCGGGAAGCTTGACAGTCTCATTATTTTTATTACAATAACCTGCATATTTCTCTTATTATGTCCTTTTAGAAGGTGCCCCTCATTCTTGTGCCTTAAATGCAGCTCCTCCAGGACTACTTTTTGGTTTTCTTTTCTTTTCTTGCACATTTATTCTCAGTGATTGTTCCTGCGTGAATTCCATAGCTTTAAGCTTTACTAAACCACATATAGAGCATTTTACAGATTCTTGCATTTTTTTCTTTTATCAAAAATTATGAAGAATTTCAATGTATCTATGGTAGGTGATGGGGAAATAGAGACGAAAAAGATACAGTCCCTGCTTATTATTCTCTCAGATCCTAGAGAGGAGGATGGACATGGAAACAAACACTCTGCAGTGTTTGTAAGGACTAAATGGGGAATACCCCCAAAATGCCACTTTTCTAGAAGGGTAACTTGAGTCAGGCAGGCCGGCTTCCTGCCAAGGCGGCATTTCCAGCAACCCGCTGGCCACCTGAACCCAGCACTTCCAAACAAACTCACCTTTTACTTCATACCCACTTTCAGCAAAGTCATCCTGGCGTGACAATCTGAACCAAGAACCGTGAAAGGCATCAACTTCCAAAATTAGAATGACTTGAAGTTCCTTAGAGTCTTAACACTTTTCTAACTCAACACCTGCCCTCGTCACAATCAAGGAAACCTCAAGGAAGTTAAACACACATAACAGAGAAACTCCTTATTATGAACGCAT
Organism: Miniopterus natalensis; assembly: GCF_054644295.1. Classification (NCBI taxonomy): domain Eukaryota; kingdom Metazoa; phylum Chordata; class Mammalia; order Chiroptera; family Miniopteridae; genus Miniopterus; species Miniopterus natalensis. Next base: position 10,739,386 of record NC_142096.1, read on the forward strand.
TTGTTATGGGTGTGTGTGTGTGTGTGTAAGACAGAGCCTGTGCACACGCAGCAGGTGGGGAGGATTGGTGTTTCAACTGCAAGTGTGGACAGATGATGACTTTGCCTGGTGCTTAAATAGGAAATTTGGGTATTAGGATGGGTTGTGAGCCAAGTGAGAAAATCAAAGTGAAAGATCTGGGCTTCTAAATGCTCCACGGATTCCAAATGAGCTTAAGAAATTTCTCCCTGAGGGCAATCTCCACACTGGTTTCCCCTGCGCTTTCTGTTTTTCTGTTTTACCTTTTTAAACTTTAATTAACCACTTCTCCTTTTAATTTTTATACTGTTTTGGTTGTGTTACATATTGACCTTCTTCATTTAAAATATTATTTTGAAAACTCTAATAGTATTTTTTTTCAAAAAATTAATAATTATTAATCATTTTCATCAATGATTTTAATTGACTTTATGTCATTTTGGAATGCATATTTCATTTCATATTTTCCTTTACAGGTGTTATTCCTTGATTTTCTTCTTGAGAACCCTAGAACAAAACTTTTTCCCCATTCTTCCATATATTAAATGTGTATTTAATATATGTACATATGTGTGTGTGTTGCTTGTGCACACACACACAAACAAATTATAGCACCAAGTACAAGAGGGATCTCTAATTGGGTTAAACCCAATCGTGAAAGGTAAAACAATAATAGTTAATAGAAAAAAAATAGTTCCCTACATTATAAAGAAAAACTTCTTATATTTTCAAATAATAAACCATAAGGCAAAAAATAAAAATAAAAATGATGAATTGAATTACACCCAAACAAAATATTTCTTTTCAAAAAGGGATACCATGGACAAAGTTAATAGGTAGATGAGACAATGGAAGAAGAAATTTGCAATGTTTAAACCTACCAAAGTTTTAAGATTTCTTAGACATTTCAAATAAAAGCCTGTCTTTAAAACAATCTTATGTATTTTACCAAATCTTTTAAACCTGAAATGTTTTCTTGTACTCTGTGTTGCTGTAGAGAGGACGTAGGGTTAGTTTCTTCTCAGCATTTTCCACAGGTTTCCATAATTCCTCGAAAGCTTGATTCTACAATCTGTTCTCCAGAAACTCTTCATGCCCTTTGGTTACTGGCATTTATTTACGTGGTAACTTAATTGTAATTCTCTCTGGATAGGAGGTATGGATGGTTTAATGGAATTGTTTCCTTTGAACAGGTTCAGTTGTTTAATTCTTATATGAGTAGCTGTGTGTGTTAACAGCCATATTGTGAACAAATTACTCCTTTCTCACAATATGCCCGACTGTAAACGGTATTGCTGGTGGAAGGATGAGCAGAAGGGTGGGTAAAGTAAGAAGGAAAAAATTAGGAATTTTGGTGAATAAAGATGGCCATTTTCCCTCAGTGAGGCTTCAGACCTTGGAGGTGGTGAGTTTCCACTTCTTAGGGATAAATGCCTCTTGTCTATGTTCAAATTTGAAGATTTGAAAAGAGCTTTAGAATTTAAGAGAAGAGCTTTTTTTTTTTTTTGCATTGCCAAAATCCTGCAACCATCTTGGTAGCTACTTTAATGATAGCAAGTAACGGTGATCCATACAGGGGTGGGCAAAAGTAAGTTTGCAGTTGAAAATACAAATAAATAGAATAACTAATAAATAATACAAGAATCAACTCTTTCATGTACTCACAACAGTAAACCTACTCTGCCCACCCCAGTATTAATTTTAAATGATTAGTTAAGATTAGAGATACTCAAACTTTTTTTTAAAGGGCCAGAAAATAAATATTTTATATTTTGTTGGGCAAATGCTCTCTGTTACAACTAATCAACTTTACCTTGGTAGCATATGAGCAGCCATGGACATTATACAGACAGTGGGCATGGCCGTGTTCCAATAAAACTTTATTTACAGAACAGATTGTAGATCTGGCTCACAGGCAGTAGTTTTCAGACCTTTGTCTCAGATATAAAGCACACTGGCTCAAATTTGCTGTGGTTTGTAGATCAAAATTGGTTATTGCCCCTTAAGATCAAGAGTCAGGAACTCAGCAAAGGTACTTGCTTTGGTCACAGAAAAAGAAATGTCTTGGGATAGAAACTTATCTACACAAATAAAGTCAGAGCTTATTGAATGGGAATGTGTTTACAGTGACAAATTAATCCCCTCACAGCATTAAAAAAAAGATAAACTAGTGGGTTTCCATTTCCTTGGAGATTTTATGTAACACAATGGCCTTTTCACTGTGCCATTTTAAGTAATTACCATTAGCACTGAGGCTATTAATTCAGTATAATCAAGGAATGTGAAGGTCAGCTAGCATTACACAGTATCCATCACTAAAGTTTCCCTATATTTCCCCACATTTTATAATTGAGTTTTCTTGTCCGATTTTTCAATATTATTTTGAGATTTGGCTGTTCCTACCAAAATAAAATGAGGTGATTAAAAAGAAATAGCATTCATTCACATTAAAAATTCCATTTAATCTATTTTTCCTGTTACATTAAGCAGAAGAGTCTTTCATTTATTTCCAGGGTACCCTTGCTTGGTATGGGTGAGTGGAAGGGACATTATTGATCTCAGTCAGATTTAATGAGAGCAGTTACTTGTTAGCTCATGTCCTTTTGTTGCCTTTTTCTTCTCTTGCCCAGTGACCCAAACAACCATTATAATGGACTTGCTTTGTACATTTATCATGTCCTTACCGATTCGGCTGCTTTAGAAAGTCAACCATTTTGAGCTTGCAGTCCTTACTTGCACGTGTCTATATATATTTACATTTAAAACATGATCACTCTCCAGGTCCTTAACAAGTGAAATAAAATTGGAAATTATCTGCCTCATATAATCTATGGCACTAAAAATGTCAACAAATTAAAAACTTAATAGGGAAGATACTTCAAAAATTCCTAAGAGCATAGACTTATTACAAACCCCCAATTTAAAAGGGTTTTTTAGAAGTCTCAGTTAATCTCCACACAGTCCATGTTTAAAGCATCCCAGAAAAATAGGTACTAATTTTATGGAATTTCCTGGGGAGCAGGTGCCATAGTCTGTCTGCATTTCATGATGCCACTCTCCTCTAAGGAGTAGTGTACATAGTGAGTCACAGTATATGACAGGAAGGTGGCTGGTAGTTTTCCCATAGCCGTTCTAGCACCTGCAGGTGCTGTGGTAACAGAAGTTACCTATCCTACTTCGAGGTCATGAGATTGGAAGACACATTTATGGTTCACTCCGAAGTGGCTTCACTTCAACAAGGCATCCAGGAGAGGCTTCGGTGACCTGACAGCAGGATTTCTTCCCAGCTTCTCCCTTGGCCTACTGGTTCACCACAGAGGACTGGAAGGCATTGGTCACTTAAAAATGTGCCCAGAGACTGGGTTTCCACGCCGTAGTCCATGAGGTCTACGATCAGAACTCAGCCCTGTGAAGGTATGAAACTCTTCACACAGCCCTGTGAGGTTCTTAAAAGAAATTTGTAGGGAAATGTTTTTGCTCCAATAATATTACAGTTGACATGACAAGTAATAGAATGTCCTTTGAAATACTTAAAACTTGAAGATTCATTAAGTTGCTTAATGCTATGAGCAAGATGAAATTTAACTATTAAAATACTAACAAAAGGATTCTACTTGGCTTCTTAAATTTCCAATTATCTTTATTTTCTGCCCTTTTTTTTCCTGTGAGTAGCACTTTTAAAATTATTTACTGAATGTATTGGGGTGACATTGGTTAATAACATTATATAGGTTTCAGGTTTGCAATTCCATAGTACATCGTCTGTGTATTGTATTGTGTGTTCATCACCCTAAATTAAGTCTCCTTCCATCACCATGTATCCCCTTTACCTTATTCTACCTCCCTCTACTCCCCTTCCCCTGGTCAGCCAGGTCACTTGAGTCCATGGGCATAGGATGCCTACTTTGAAGGGAATCTTTATGTGTAGAGGTTCTGGAATGGTGTTTAGAATTTAATATTGCTGTATCCTTGATCAAATGGCTTCCCCTTCCAGTATCTGTACCCTCATCTTTAAAATGAAAATGACAAAAATTAATTTTCAGGATTATTAGGAAGATTAAATGACTGAATTACAAAATGCGTGCACAATAGCTAAAGGGCATTGATTAAATATTATTTCCTCCACATGCTACTCCATCTTCTTAAAATATCACTTTCATTATCTTGTAGTCATTCCTAAATGTGATGCACATAAATGAAAAGAGAATAAAAAACATCTGACACTGTACTAGGCATGCAGTAGGTTGTTAATATCTGGAATTCCCCCCCTTCCCTTTCTTTCTTGTGGGTTAGCACAGCGCTTTATTGTTACGGGAGGGAGAGTAGGAAGTCAATAGTGAGAAGATGCTATGGAGCAGGGTGGACACGGTTGGGGGCAAATGGTGAGAATAAAAAAAATTTAAGGCCCGGCTGGCGTGGCTCAGCGGTTGAGCATCAATTTATAATCCAGGAGATCACGGTTCAATTCCCGGTCAGGGCACATGCCCGGGTTGCGGGCTCCATCCCTAGTAAGGGTCACGCAGGAGGCAGCCGATCAATGACTTTCATCACTGATGTTTCTCTCTCTTTCTCTCCCTCTCCCTTCATCTTTCTGAAATCAACAAAGACATATATATTTTTTTTAATTGTAAGGAACCCATCAATTGACACTCGGCTTTTATAAAATGTAGGTCAAGCACTCTGCCGGAAGCTATGCATATATTGTCTCCTTTGATCCAAAAGACAGTCAGACCAAGCCAATCAGATCTGGGCTCAAAAAGTCTCTCTACAGCTTGAAAATTGTATAATTGTGGGAAAGGTTCCTAATGCCTTTATCTTTGGATCTGTGTTTCTCATCACTGAAATGATAACACGCATTTTCAGGGGCGTTTTGAGAATTAGGCCACATGCATAAAGTGCCTTCCTCCGAGCAAGGATCTCGGTGTGCAGTGGTTGTTGGGGTTATTTAATTCATGCACTATCACACCCGTGGTCAGAGGGGAAGGTGCATCACTGTCCATCAGTCGCCACCCCGTGTTAGGCACAATTCTAAATACGTCCCCCCCAAGATTTCTAATACCTGGTTAATCAAACATTCACCTAGTTACTGCCATGACGATACTTTGCAGGTGCTGCTATTAGGTCACTGATCATAAAATACTGAGATTGTCTGGTGTTATCCAAGTGATCCCTTATCATTGCTTGAGACCTTCAAAGCAGAGATATTTCTCCAGCTGGGATCGGAAGAGAGATTCAGCAGAGGAGAGAGGAGGCAGAAGGAGAGGTCAGGGAGAGTCAAAGCATGAAAAGAACTTGCCCCCCACTACTGGCAGTAACGGTGAAGAAAGGGGGCCGCCAACCCGGGGAGTGAGTGTGGGCAGCCTCGAGAAGCTGAGGCCTCCTGGCCAACAACAAGGCAAGGGAACTTCAGTCCTATAGCCCCACGGAACGAAACTCATCCAACAATCCAATGAGCTTGGAAGCAGACTCATCCCTAGAATCTACAGAAAGAAAGCACCTTGCCTACACCTTGATTTTGGCCTTTGTGAGACCCAGATCAGAGAACTGGCTGGGCCACACTGCACCTGAACTCCTGACCTGCAGAACTGCGAGGTAACACATGGCTATTGTTTGAATACTGCCTGCTGCTAAATTTGTTGTAATTTGTTATGGCAGCAATAACAAATGAACAAACCCCATGGAGATCATTCAAAAGATTATTGAAAACAGGAAGTATTTGAATTCACTGATAGACGCAGGAGTCATCTTTATCTAATTCTTACTATACCTATCATGAGGTGTCAGAATGGCACACAAATCACACTCTCCAGGGAACTAATAATAATGAGGCCTAAAAAAATAACCACAGGGTATGCTCCCTTCACTCTCACCAGTCTACTAATGTAGAAAAAGAAATGTAATCTCTGAATAGGTCTGTTGTTACATTTAATTTTTAAGATGATTTTCTATCCTAGCAGACAACTCTTAAAACATCCCCAGGTTTTCAGGCAACAGAAGGGAATTTTTACAGCTATAGTTGATGGACGTTTTCAGCCACATTATTAGCAAGCCAACTTTGGTATCTGCAAACAACAGGCACAGAGGCTCCTATGTGTGCTGAGCACAAAAAAATTAACACAAATGTTCCTGACAGCTGAGACTGAACGATTAAAAACTGTGGGAACACTCTCAGCAAAGACACTACCAAAATAGAATGTAATCTTTAATTGGAGGATGACAACTTGGAAGAAGGCTCTCCATTTCCCTCTTCCCTACCTCTAGTGGTCCAATTTTTATTTTATAGTGTACATAGCAATTGTTCTACCTCTGATCTTCCTGTTAACTATTGGTTTTTAAATAAATATTCTGTAGGATTTGTTGACCACTTGCCATCTTCTTGTTTAAAAATAACCTTTCACTGACTTTCTTACTCATCAAGCTAAAGAAAAAGGCTATTTTATCATATTGCTTAAATTTTCAAAATGCTCAGTCCCTGAAACTGAAGGTGACATGCCTCTAATCTAAACTGGTATTCCTGCAGACAGTTCTGAGCATGAAAGTGGAGTGAGCTTAACTCTCATTCATTCATTAATTCTACGAAAGATTATTGAGCAACTACTATATTTCAGGAACTATGTGAGGTGCTGAAAACACAAGGATGAACCATATAGACACAGTTCTTCCACCCTGGAGGAGAAGATATGCAATGAAACACATGGAATGAGAGCTGAATGTGAAGTGAAGACAAAATCCGAAGTGAAAAAAAGTTGAGTTTACAACTAAGGGAGAGTAAAAAAGAAAAAAAAAAAGTTAATTTCAAAGAGCTGGATAAAGAGGCAAAAGCCTGGGGAAAGGCAAAGACCCTAACTAACAGCAGGTGGTACATGAATCTTAAGAAGGTGGGCTCTGGTGAGGTTCCCAGAGGTTCTAAAATTTCTACTCAAGAATATATTATAAAGTGCTTCAGATCTCTCCCCTGAGTGGAGAGAAAGCTATTACATCAATACAGCCTCAAATAACCTCTCTTCATTTGGCCATTTCCAATACAGAACCATTGAAAATGGCCAAGCAAAGAAAGGTTATTCTCAATTCAGTTGAAAGCTCTCCTTTCAGGAGAAATGATGAGTTGTATTAGAGATGACACCTTTCATACTTCTCCATGACCCAGTGGGGCCACGGTAACCATGCACTAAAACATTCTTTGTTCTAAATAATTCCTCTACTGCCTCTCCTTCAGAAAACCAATGTTCTGTATCCCTCATCATAAAGAAAATGCTCCAAAAAGAGGCATCCCGAGCCATTTTTAGTTAATACCAGCAGGTTTTAGTTGATAGTAATTTGAGAATATAGCTCAATAATTTAGGAAAGCAGAATCTGAGGCAATCAGATGTTAGGTTGGAGGAAGAGAGGAGCTGGATAGAAACATTCATAATCTCTTTCCTAATCCTGCCTAGGGACGACCACAGAAGCAGCACCGGAAGGTAGAAAGCATGAGGGCCACATAGCGATGGAGGAAAGAAGCACTTGCATCAGAAACCAGCCACCACCTTCCCTGGGGCGGGGGAAACAGTGAAGTAGGTGTAACAACCACTCAAGGCATGCGATTGCAGCATTGCTGAGTCTGACAAAGGAGGAGACTTCGTTGTGGATGGGGTTGGGGAAGAAAGCGGTGGGAATTGTTTGCAAATATTTTTATACCTAGAGCAAATGCCCTGTAGCAAAGGATGCCAATCTGAATGTAATTCAGGAGGTTCCCAAGAGCACCCTCACAGACCAATGCTTCCCTAGAACTCACAGAACTCAGAAAGCCATTATAATCATAGCTGCAGTTTAAGGCAATGAAAAATGTAGATTAAAATCAGCGAAGGGAAAAGCAGAAAGAGCAAGGTTCCAAGAAGACCAGGTGTGGGGCTTCCAGTTGGCTTCTCCTAGCAGAGTCATGCAGACAGCACTTATTTCTCCCAGCAACAACGTGTGGTAACACACTGCAAGTATTGCCGCGTAGGGAAGGTTCTGTTGATGGTTGGTCACATAGACTAGCTAACCTTAGTCTCCAGACCCTCAAGCTCATACTGCATGGCCCAAGGCCTCAACCTTAAATCACATTGCTAACACAGAGTATCTGACATGGCCCCAGACCCTATGGTAAACAAAGACACTTTCATCACGCAGGACAATCCAAGGGCTTAGAAGTTCTGTCTCAGAACCCAGTCAAGGGCCAAACCATTTTTGGGGCAAGGTTAATCTTTTACTGCACAATAAGCAGTGAGCTAGTGTCACAAAAACTATATAGCCTGAGATCTTCAGGTTGTGGAGGCCTTTGTTTCTGGTCATTCTTTTGGTTATCTGTACCTTTTGGGGGTAAGACTCATCGAAAGCTAATTTTGTAAGTAATTGGTTAAGTCAATATTCCCAGTTATTCTTATAACCCAGCTCAAATCCCATCTTACTCTGTGAAGTCTTTTCTTATTTTAGGCACAGTTCTCTTCTTTCTCTCAGAATTTTGCAGACATCTGTTACCAATTACTTGTGTAGATTTCTCTCCCCAAACAGAGAATAAACTTTCTGACAAGACAATGCATCATTCATCATTGTATCCCCAGGATAGGCCTGGCATATAGTAGGCATTTAAATAGTAAATGCCTATTAAATTAGGTAATTAGTTGATTTAATAGTTACAAATATATTTTAAGCCATCAATACAATATTTAACAGTGGCAGTATTGATTACTTGAGTCCATAGGCCCAAGATGCCTATTTTGAAGGCAAACTTTGTTGAAATTCTAGAATGGAGCTTAGAATTTAACACAGTAGGTCAATTCCCTTATTTTTGTTGTACCCTTGGGAGTAAACAACACATTGCTTTCATAGATTTCATGCATGTCTCATTGATTGACTTTGAAGGAAATTCTGAAGACTATTTTGAGCAATGGCGGTGCCATTACTATAAATGCACAAATTTCTAAGGGAGTTGATTTGATCTTGATGGGGGAACCCTCCTGAATGGGAGTAATGCCTTTATTAAAGAGCCACAGAGAGACTCCTTGCCCCTCTCGCCATGTGGACTTGTAGTGAAAGACAGCTACGTAGGAAGATGGCTACGTGGAGCCAGACACCAAATAGGCCAGTGCCCTGATCTCGGACTTCCCAGCCTCCAGAAATGTGAGGAATAAATGTTTTCCATTTATAAGTCACCCAGTCTGGTGTAGCAACCCAGGTAGACTAAGACAACAGACTTATAAAATAAAGTTTTTTTCTATTTTTTCCCCATGTGATTTTATGGAGAGCGTTAGGTAAAGTAAGGAAGATATTGCAAAGAATATAATAATAACAATACAAACATCGCTTGTTGAGACTTTCTATGTTTTAGGGAAGTTTCATTATGAATCTTCTCTCAAGTTTGTATCAATTAGAATAAATTTGGGGGTTGTAAAAATTATGCAAAATATTAATTCAGAATAATGGCTATTAAAGTCTGTGCAAAACTTAGACCCCGAATATCGCTACTTTCATGTACATTATGCTAAATATCCTACTGGCTGTTGTCGACTAGTTAAAGCTTTTACTTCAGTCACTTAGATGAGGGAGGGATACTTGGTCTAACTGAGGTGAACTAAGGCAGAGAAGCAAAATTCAGCAGCAGAATTAGATCTGCTAGTTTTTACTCTTGTTTTATCTTAACTAAGAGTTTTTTTTAAAGTCTTAAGGTATAGTTTGATTCTTTTGCCAAATTCTTTTTTTCTATAAACAAAACTGTTAGCACTTAAAATATTATACTGGTTATTATTTGACTGACAAATGATATAAATATCATTATCTTACAGGGAAATATGCACCCAGACATTTTTCATTGAAGTATAAGATAATTTTATAATAGTAAGTTTTTCCACAATGTATCACAGCTACCTTTGTAGCTGGAGAAATTATAAATGAGATTTCATCTTTCTGTGCTTCTCAGTAAACATGAAAACCATTATTACTTCCAGATGCACGTGTTTTAGGTAAGTAATTTGAGGATAAAAATACTAACAGTATTCTTATTTCAAATACAAAATTTTAAAATTAACCCTGCATCAGTCTACTGGCTATAATATTGCTGGGAAGGCTTTATTGTTGCTTATTTATAGGAAGATTCTAATCAAGTGTGTCTCTGAAGGGCCACGGGCAATGACTGACAGCCATGTGAATGATAATGGAACTGAAATTTTCAACATGGTTTTGCAATATATTATCCTGTACAAAAGCAAGATGAGGTTTCTTATTTAAAATTCTCTATTAGTATAAGACTAACGTTTTGCCAATTTGTTGCAGATATGTTCCTTTCTGAAAGGCTGCCCTGGGAGTATGACATCTGGTTGATTCAATAATATTTGATTGGGATCCATTTGAGTTACTGCTGACTGAAGTAAAATTTCAAATTAACTAGGCAACTATAAATACCTTTATTATTTCATTAATTATATTGTATTTCAATTATTTGTCTTATGTGTCTTTTTGCCCTGCAAGATGCTGACCTAAATGCAGAGATTCTCCCCCACCTCTACGGCGTATACACCTTGTCTGTCAGATGATGAAGGTCACAGTGGTTACAAAAATATATAAAGAGATTTGAATATATCCGGGCTTGTAGAGGTGCCTCAGAAATTATGCTCAGGTGATCAAGATGAAACTCTTAGAACCAAAAAGAACTGAAAGTTAGTTGCCAGTCATCACTAGAGGCATATCAGGTGAAACCATACGCATTGATTTACGATACTTTTGTGTGTGTGTTTCTAAAAAGTTACTCACATTGCCAACTTTTCCTTTACTTTTTCAGTGGGAATATTCTGACTGCTAAAAAAAAATCACACCACATTCAAAATGAGTAAGATAGCAGGTTTTTTATATTCCTATCTCAAAATAACTCCACAGATGGTCTTCAAACTTTCCAAGAAAATAAACTTTGGGAAGAGATCAAACATAAGATTTTTCAACCTAAAAATACACCTCTTAACCCCAGTGAAGTTACGGATGTGAGGAAACTAGAGATGATATGATTGTGATTTTCACCTTTGTTGGTATCAGTGTTGTCATTTACTGGAGAAAGAGATTGAATTCACAATTTAAAAAAATATACCCTCGAGGTAGTGCGATGATTTACACATGCTCAAGATTGGAACTTTAAATTTTATTGTCAGCATTAAGTCAGCCTTATCACGATCCGCGCCATGCATAGTTAGCAATTCTATCAATTACTGAGGAAGGTGCTATTTGCCAAGTACTTGGCCAGCTGCTCTACATGTTTCCCCCAGTTTAATCTTCAGATACCCCTAAAGGGAGTATGGCTGATGGTGAAGGGCGCTCACTTCATACCTACCCTGACCCCTGCCCCTGAGGTTGTGTGACACAGGGGTGGACAGTGGCCTGTCCGAATCCCCAGCCCCTCCTGGCACTGTGTGTCCCTGCCACGCAACTCAGGCCCATGAGAGAGCCGCGGGGGCATTTGGGAGAGAAGCTCTTCCCAAAGCATTTCAAGGAGATTCTTGCCCTTCACCCCCCCATGTTTACCTGCAACCTGCCCTGATGCCCAGAAGCACAGCAGGTGCTTTGAAAGCAGGAGGATCTCTGGAACATTCCTGGGCTCTTTGCCTTCCTCGCCTGTCCCGCGGCCACTGAGCGGCCGGGACGCCCTTCCTACTTGTTTTCTCCCAGCCAGCGGCCTCCTTGCTCTGCCCTCGTGGGACCAGAGCGACACTCTCGGAATCGCGACCTCTGCCTTATTGGTTACGAGAGAAGAACAGTCCTTTAGGTAGAGGCCGCGGCTGGGTGTCTTACCCAGCGCCCCGCAAGCATGACTGACTCACATGGGCTCTGCTCCCCGCTTTGGAGACGACCAGACGGAGGGCCAGGGGGCTTGTAACTGGCCCAAAGCTGCACAGGTTGGGAGTGTGCTCAGCAAGACTCAAATTCAGCCTAGGGGACCCTGAAGCTGATCTTTACATTAGAGAATTTTTAAAATAGATTAGGCTGAACCACTTAGAATTATCAGTGGTATTTTTATGTGATTCATCCTGATTTGTGAAGTAACATAACAGCACCTTGTATACATACACACACTCCCTCACTAGAGTTTTAAAATCGCATCTCTGTATGTTTTCCGGTCAACTCATAAAATTTGGATTTCATTATTCAGTTGATGAACAAGGAAATACTGTAACAACTAAATCATTTCCAAAGCCATTAATGTTTAGCATATTGCTCGAATGTTAGAATACCTGGCACTGTGCCTAACACTGATGTGAGCTCCAAGAGTATTCATTGAATAAAGAATATTTTTAATTTAGTAACCTCCTTTACAGGTGACTTAGAAAAAATAAAACCATACATTTGAAAGAGGAAAGTTATTGCCTATAATATAGTTTGTGGTCTGAGATTCAGTTATGTTACCCCTTAGAAACAAATTACTAGCTTTACCACGGGTTTTCTTTCCCACTTGATCTAGATCATGTTCTTATTTTAAAACATTGGCTCAGATCATCCACACTGTCAAGATCTTCCTAACATCTACCTTAGTGTTACTCTGACCTCTACATATATCTATTATTGTGTTAACTACAATCTCATGTTAATTTTCACCAATTTGTGAGCTATTAAAAACAATAGCATTATTTTCTTCATCTTTATATTACAAGATCTTAGGTGGCACTTAATAAATATTTGATTAATGAAATTTATTGCCATGATTCAAATTTATTTAATGTCAACTCTACATTTTATAAAGACAAATTTATCTGAAAACATTTGCTTTTAACTTTTTAAATGAGATTTAGTAACAATTTTGGGGGGACTATGGGAAAAGCATCCATTTTAAAGAAAAAGAAAGTTAAAGTTGAATTTAGAAAGGATATTTGAATATGTGGCCAGATATAAAATAATTCAAAAAGGGAAGAAATGAAGAAGTGGGTGGTAGCAGATGTTTCTGGCTATAAGGACACCCAGGCAAAGCACATCTGTGATTTCAATGACACTTCATCTCTTGTGATGTGAAAGCCATGCAATTTGTATAAAGGCAGCTGAAGGCTGCACATGAACAAAAATAAAGTGAAGAGCTTGATGGTTGTGCATATGGTTACATTTTATTCTGCTTTAGAAAGTTCTGCTTTGTTGCAATGCGGTTTGTTTTTTTTTTTTGGTATGAGGTTTTCATCAATGGAATCAAGATCCAGGTCTAAGATCATGTAACTTTCTGTGTGAGAGAAATATTAGATTGATGGTGTTGGGCAAGGCAATCAGCTACAGGCCTTGAGCATCTCTCAAAATTCTTGCTGAGTCTTACAGGCCTTAGGACTTATCCATCCCTTACTGAGCCATCTTTGCAGCTAGTCACAGGGGCAGCAATGCAGGTCAAGGTAAGCAGCACGGCTTCCACATAACTAGACGCTCCTCCAGGAGAGAGGTATTGGATTTCTTGCTGGTTGCTGCACTGTTTACTGCCCACTCGAAAGGTGCTGGGGTCCCTTGACTTCTCCCGGGATGTGGAGGTGGCATCTAGCCCTTCACATTACCTTTTGGGAACTGGGGCAAACGTGCTGAGGCTCATGCTGATTGCTGTGCTCTGAGTTATCAAGTCCTTTTTGCCCCAGGAATCCCCTACCTGCTGTCACTACTACACTTCCAGTCACATAACAAGATGACAAGCTAAATTATCTTGAAAATGGAACAAAAACTCAGATCCTTCTCAGTTTTTGAAAGGTGATGTCTCCTTCATAAAAGCTGTGCTCAAAGGGTACATCCAATTTTACATCAAGGTTGAGCGTATCCAAGGGATCATCTGAATCTAGGGACGTAATTACTGGTCTATGAAAATGAAAGGTAACATGGAGAATGACCCTCACATTCTGATCAATCTGTAAATTTAATTTCTTTTGCCCACACTAAATGAACATATTCTTATGTTAAATAGCTGTTTGAGCTAAGTACAGGGTGGGGCAAAAGTAGGTTTACAGTTGTGAGTACATGAAACACAGAGTCTAGTCTTGTATTATTATTTATTAATTACTGTGTTACTTTCCATATGGACAGCTGTAAGTTTACTTTTGCTCCACCCTGTATGTCATTTAAAGCACCAGATTTCAGAATATGACTTGATGAACCTGATAGGTAAAAGGTGTAGCTGAACCCAAAGAAAGACTGAGTAGTTACTGGAACATTCAGGAATTTTCTCTTATGCATATATAAAAGTCGGTAAGTACATAGTTCTATTCAAAAAGTAATGGTGTGTTGAAGGTCAACCAAGTGAGTAAGGCAATAAAAGTAAGATGTTTTTATAGACACTGGGGGGCATGGTGATACATATAAAAAGGACAGTAAATTGTTCTGTTCAAGCACTAACCCTGTATTTAAGGGCAGCCAGGCAAATAATGAAATAACAGTAAGATGTTTTTATAGCACTGAGAGACATGGTTACTTGTATTGCAGTCACTGCTGACTTGTTTTTTAATTCCTTCAAATGTTGCATCAAATATTCTAGTATTAAAAATGTGCATGTACAAATACAAATATTGAGAGCTGCTAACAAAAAACAAAATTTGGGAATGAGAGAGCAAGAGAAACACAAAAGAGTCAACTAGTTAAGCTTGTTGGCATATATGAAAAGAAATGCCATAAAAAAGTGGTCATTAATTCAGAAACTTTCACAACTGTGAGAGGAGAGTTTCCAAAGTGGGCAGATCTATTTATAAGAACTTAACCATCTAGAAGCAATAGCTATCCAGGGAGGTAGAATTTTAATTAAATGCCTAGAGGCAATCTAAAATGATGTAAGTGAATTTAAAATTTAAAAGGAAGTAATCAGTTATAATTACAAATATAGTTATAGATAATTAAACTGGATTTCTATAGTGATATAATTAAATGAATGGCATGTTAAGGACTTCATATTCTAGTGGGGAAGGAAGTATATAAATGACTGACTGCCCATAATATGCCAGATTTAATGAGCTACTCTAATAAAGGTACAAAGAGGTTTTGAGACGAATTTCTGAATAAAGCAATCACAGAGGGCTTCATGGAGGAACTAGCATTACTTCTCATTAAGACCTGAAAATTCAATAGAATTTTTATAGACAAAGGAATTGGAAAGCGCATCATCCAAGGCACAAAAGTGTGAAAGTGCTGGGCAGGTTCAGAGAAGACTGAGTGGTTAGGATTGTCAGTGGAGTATTGGATTTAGTTTTATTAGTCAATCTTAAAATCTTTTCTATTTATCCTTAAAAATTGAGTTAGGCCCACTTATATTTACTGATATGATAAATGTTTGGCCTCTGTTCTGCCATGTAATTTTATGCTATGTGACTAGGCTTTTATTGGTGATTTATTTACCCACACTCTTTTTGGGGGTGTATTTTTTTTTTGTATTTTAGGAAGATTTGTATTTTTTCCTAATAAGTGCCTTTGTACTAAAATATGTAGCACCCTATTCTCTCTTTCCCTCCCTCTCCCTCTTTCCACTCCCCCTCCCCTCGGTTTCTCGCCCTGACTCTTGTCTAATGGTTACTTACCATGAACAATACTAAAACTATCAGGTAAACCCTCTTTCTTCCCTCCAGTCCCTTCCCCTTCCATACCTCACCTACGGTAATATCTTCTTACTCAGTGGTAAAATATTTAAAATAATTTTCACTCTTGATTAATTGTTAGTTATGGTTGTATGAATGCTACCTTTATAGTTGTTCCAGCAAAAACTTCTTACGTTTCAATAGGTAATTTTAGGTTTGGCAACACAGAATAGTCAGTAACACTTTCGTCACTGTGATTTCCACCCTTCCCCTGAGCCACTGAATGAGGCCTGAGACACTCGTTTCCATGAGGAACTCCGAACACCCTGCGACAAGCCACTTCTTCTCTCAATAAGCGTATTGCCCATATTTTCCAACCAAGTTGTCAGTGTTACATCATCATCGGTTTTGATACTAGATTTTTCAACAGTTCTTCGGTGGTGCCAAGTTCCTGCAGAACTATGCCTGTCATTTTTATGAGTATCACTTCATTCCCCTCGCCTCTAAGGGCAGTGCTGGGTTTTGAATTCATTTTACTAAATCACAGGCTAAGGCTCTGACTAGCAAAAGATTTCTGGTATGAATAAACAGAAAAGGGATTGTATAGCCCAGCTCGGGAAGGGGCCATGCTTACTAACTAGTTTATAGTCGCAGTGAAACGCCGCAGTGAAAATGCCACTGACTCCGGGAACCACAAAGGGCTCAGGTCAGAATGCTTACAATTTTTATGTCAAGTTGAATTTAGGCTTTATAGCTCTAGATGATTGGGTGATGATGTTGGTGTTGAATACACCAACTTCAAAAAATCAGATGAATATTTTAGTGTTAGAAATGGTTGGTGATATGTGATTGATTAAAAAGAGAGGGAAATAGTTAAAATCAATAATCAACGAACTATACATCTATATGGAGACAACATGTCAATCACCATCAGGAAATGTTAATTGAGATCAGGATTAATGAATCCGTTGTATGTATATCTGGTGTTAATATATGTTTAAGATGTCTGAATGAAATTTTACATAAAAGAACCATATGTGATTTTTTAAAATAAAAATTCTAAGTCTTAACTTCATATCCCCAATTTAATTATCATTTTATTAACTTGTATTATGTGACAAGCTGTCAAAGCTATTGGGTTATAACCCATTTAAATTAGACTGAATAAAGTAGATCTTTGAGGAATCTGTTCCTCTATTCAATTATTTTAATGTGTAATGCAAAGAGACCATTGATGTGGCTAAGGGAGAATCAATTAACCTATTAAACTTTTAAAGCTTGTGGCAGGAAGCAATTGTTGGAGATTTAGGAGGGTAGAGTAGGAGGCAGAGCATTTAGAAATGAAAGAGATAGACTCAGAGAAAAAAAAGAAGACAAGCATGCCAGGAAACAAAAGCAATGCAGAAATATCTTGGCAATGAAAAACTGTTAAATGTGACTTTAAACATTTTATTTCATATTGGGAATGGGAGTGAGTGAAGAAAATAAATATTTTTTGACATTTTATTGTTCTTGAAGTGATATCTCAATTTTGGAATATTTGTAAGATTTTGAATAAATTCCATTTTAAACACAACCTTTTAGGATAAATGTAGATGATTATTATTTTGTGAAATATTTTAATGATGTATTATAGCTTTGATATTCAGATTGGAGTCATTTTTTTTCTTAGCTACATAATCATCTCATCATGTCAACCACTGGGAATATTATTTTCCTCCCCGGTTTTCATTTGCAAATTTCATTATAGCATGATATGGTTACCATCTGGTGTTTCTTATATAACATTATACTCAGACTTTTCAGTTTTGAAATAATAATAATATTTCAAAGCAAGTGGAATCCTTTCTGAGAATATGATTTCATGTAAGTAACACATTTATAAAACAAAATATAATTTAAGGTTATGGTTATTATACATATTAGAAATATGCAGATGAATTGTAAAACCATATTAAATTTTAAAACCATCTTGGTTTTCAATAGTTTAACATGCAACTTATCAAGTTCTTTAGATTAGCTTTTTTGCTTAAAATTACATTGTCATTTTAGTTGTCTTAAAGCCTTAAAAGCTCCCTGATTTTTTTAAATAAATGGATTAAAAATTTGTCATTTTATAAGGGTTTTTTAAGGATCTCTAATAAGTAATTATAATTATTTTGTAAACTTGTAAAGTAGGTTTTCAGAATGAAAAAGCATGTGAGTTTGCCTTCCCTTCCTTTCTTCCTTCTTTCCTTCCCTCTTTTCTTTGTTTCCCCCCTAATATTATATATTTAATACTCTGTACAATTTTGCCTTGGATTCTACTATAATTTTGGTAATAAATTTTCACTTTTAAAATTACAGTTGTGGATGTTTCAGTTGTAAACATCGTTTTATTGATCTAGCAGAAAGCATATACATCTAAAGGAATTAATTTGTATTTAATTCACTCTTAAGGCAACTTGGGTCCAGGGCAAGCACAATGCTGGGCCCACGGTTGGGAACCAATAAGTATCTGTTAAGCTGTGCTCAATAGGCATTATTTGTTTTACAGGCTCCCTTAATGTTGCTGCTCTACATGTGTAATAAATTTCCATCTTTCAAATGCTCTGAATGTCTATAAATGGTCTTATATAAATTTAGTCGGTTGTATTTTTGGTGCCTGACTGACATAGTGACTTCTTCCACACTCAGTATTTGAGAGGAACCCCAAACACAATTCCTTTACTTTTTTTTTTTTTTAAATATATCTTTACTGATTTCAGAGAGAGGAAAGGAGAGGGAGAGAGAGAGAGAGAGAAACATCAATGATGAGAGAGCCATTGATCGAGCCCGCAACCTGGGCATGTGCCCTGACCAGGAATCGAACCCCGATCGCCTGGATCCTAGGTTGATGCTCAACCGCTGAGCCACGCCTGGCTGGGCTCCTTTACTTTAATAGCTAAATTTAGAAGATAAATTCATAAACAACTGAGTGTATGGAGTACCTGATGCAGTGTGATGCCTACAGAAAGGAAGGCCCCTTCCTCCTTGGGGGAGGGTGGTGACAGTGAGAAGGGGTAGACGGAAGGAAGGCATGGAGAACACGGACAGTTTGAAAAACCCAGTAGTAAAGCAGTAAATGATGCTTTTTCATGTAAGAAATCCTTTTGAACTGCAAAGTTGTTTTTCGACCACGGCTTCTCCCAAAGACAGAAGTCTATGCTCACAAGTCTTTTTCAGGAGCCTAAAAGCAGTTCACTCATCCTTTCATTCATTTATTTGAGGAAATTTTGCTAAACTGCCAGTTGAGCCAATGCTCTGGACCAAATGTGACCCACAGGTGAGGAGGCTGAGCCAGGGGTGCCGTGTACTTTCCCATGGGAATGGGGGTGAGTGGAAGGAGAGAAATGAGATGGCAGCTGAGCTGGGGGCCGAGTGGAGCAGCGATGTTTCTAAAGTGGAGGGAGGGAAGTGGAACAGACCTGTTAGAAAGCAGGAAGGTGATTATATAAAGAGAGATCCCTGAAGGGAGCAGTTTGGAAAAGAAAGGTTAGAGGCAAGCTAGAAAAGCAGGAGCACTGCTTCCTCTGAGGATAGATAGCTTTATCTCCAGGCTTCAGAAATCCTTAGATCAAAGATATTTTTTACTTTGGGAGAGAATGGAAATACAAGAGTTAAAAAAAAAAAAAGGTGTTACTGAGTATAGAAGAGGGAGAAAGTCACCTCTTTAATTACGAGGAAATGAGGTTGATATTTTGGAACCATTATTTGCATGTAAATTGCTTTTCTCATCAAAACATGAGTCTTAATTTGCCATGATACAGAGATAAGGTTATAACTTCCTCTCAAGCAAGTAGAGGAATCTGGTTAACATAATTATAATATTGGTTTGCAGAGTTTTGGAGAATAAAGAAGCATTTTAGTTATTTTCCCACTTTTATTTCTGTTCTCTAATCAAGTTTATTTTTCCTTCCCAATTTCTCTTCTAAAACTCTCACGCACAGAGCAATAATGAGAGAACAGTTTGTTAAAAAAACAAAAAACAGACATTATGGGAACGTGCTAGTTAAGGGCATATTCAGTTAAAAAGAAGAAGAATTATTTTTATATTCTTTCTTCATTTGACCAGGGTCTTTTCATTTTAAAAGGTATGCTCAAATACCCCCTGGCCATATCTGCTCATAAGTGAGTTACAGCAAGAGTCTCAGTTGCTCAGAGTGAGTTGATAGCAACAGGAATTTGTACCAATCAGAGCAGAATGTTAGCATTCCTATGGGAAAGAGCATTCAGTTATTTTGCTCTAATTTTTATAATGATAAAATTAGCATTAGCCATTCCATAGATCACTGTATCAGTCTCAAATGTAAGGCTAGCCATTAGATTAAAATATTTATTCTTTTGCCTCTATAAAAAGCATTATTCAGAACATCGAATGAAGATGGGTAATGGTGTAAAGTAAAGGTGGCTAGGATAAACATTGTGACGGGAATAACTGGAGTTGAGCATATCTTGCAGGGAAAAGTGTATTTCTTAAAGAAGGGTTTCGCATTAAATCAGAGCACTGTGGTAATTAAATCTCTTGGTTCTTAGATTGTTTATACTCAAGGACTACTTTGAACTGGAACTTGGTACAATCACAATCTTTCGAAGCTCTAATGTGGACTGTGGCTTACAATGAAGGAAGAGCATAGCAAAACCATGCCATAAACATTGTTTCCAAATTGTCTGTAAATCTGTCAAAAGAATAGTAATAAAGCTTTTAGAAATATTATCATGTCTTACTGCGAGTAACAAAAATTCAACTCAAATGAACCTACGCAATAGGTCTTTATTGGGTAATGTCACTCGAAAACCTGATTATGGGCCTCAAATGTCCTAAACACTAGGGGTCTGTCTTCGTCTCTGCTCTGGTTTCATTTTGTACATAGGCAGGTGGCCCAGCTGAGATGGCCCAGCAGTGCCAGGCTCAAGTCCTCTGGGGGTGGCGACCCCACCGAGGGGAGGGGACCTATTCGGGAGTAACTGCTGGCCTCTGTCCTGCACCCATAGCCTACAGCACAAGGCCCCTGAGGAGAGGGCCTTAGGCTCAGTCTGAACTCTGTTCCCGCCTGAGAGCGGACTTGTGGTAGCTCCACGGGATGAGCTAAGTGCGAGAGCAGTGCTTTTTGTTCGTTTGTTTTTAAGGAAGCAATGATAACTAAGTTTAAAAGAAAAATAGAAAAAATAAATTTTCAGCCTAAAACTTATAAATTATATGCCAGAATACTGTAACTATCATAACAACGAAATGTTTCATGCCATTTCTAAAATACAGCATATTTATTTTTCATCAATATCAATAAATACATCGTGTACTGAGCATCTAATATGTGCCCTGCTTTTTACATACATTATCCCTACTCTCCACAGTGAAACCGAATGATTCTATTTTTATTCTTATTTTGAGAGAAGGAAAAATGTTGTCATGGCAAGACTGTGATTAAAATCCAGATTTATCTTGCAATATACCACCAAGGTGCAGACTTGCAAAGGCTCTTGCTTTTCAATGTACCACCAAGGTGCATCTCAATGGAAGGTTTGTTAGCTCAAAGAGCAGGGTTAATAACTATCATAATCAGCACAGTTCACCAGGTAGCTTCTCGTGGGATAACCTTGCGCAAGCCTCACATATAATTTTTAATTAAAAAGAGCAATTTTCACATATTAAATTTAGAGTTAGGTTGCACATAAAATAGTGGTGACAAAGAGTAAAGGCAGAAATATTAAAAACAGCATACATTTTGTTCCCTGTGACTAACACAATATTATTTACAGGTCTGGTTGCTGTGGTGATGGTCTCATATGTTCATCTTCATCCAGACACCCAACAGAGATTTGCTAGCAGTATAAATAAATTCCAAATTAAACATTTCATTTCAAGATGTCCTTTAATTTTCATGAATACAGAGAGCATTCAATTATATATAACTTTATTACACTACTACTCCATTATTGGAATAGTAAATTAAGAGATGTATTTAAATCTGTAGCTTTCAAAGATTATATTTAGAAGAATGGATTCTGTTTTTTCCCTGGTTTCATTTGGTTTTGCATATTTCTAAAACGATATGGCTTTTTTCCCTTCAGGCTGGGAGGCTTGTAAGCTTTCTTAGATCTGAGAGCACAGTTGCAACCAGGAACTTCTCAGTTTAAATTTTTAGTACAGTCTGAATATAAAGAAATTTATTGGGAAGGTAAGATCTCTGATGGGCAGCCAATGCAGAAATAAATGAGCAGAATTTTAAGTTGAATGAATTACGGCTAAGATATCACTCCTCTCTCTGTATGAAATTCTTAGTCACTTGGAGGACTAGTGTTTTTCTGCATGTCAAGCTTTCATTATCATTAGGACCTACTTTCTTTTTCCATCCCATATGGATATTTAATGTAGACCTTGTTACTCACCAATGAAACTTTTTGGTATTTAAAATTCAAGGCTGTTGTCAGTTAAGTCACTTCTCTTCTTTTGCCACTGTCATAATTTCCTTGCATTGATTTTGGGAGCTAGATCATTTAAATGTGCCATCTGCATCCAACTGAATGAGTGATGGACAATCTTCATTTATTTTCATGTTTCTGGATGTTTGGATTAATCTATACACAGTATTCAGTTATTTTGACAGATGGTATAAATTTTTTCTCTGTTTCCTTTGATCCATATCAACTATTTAATTGCCATTGCCCTTGCCAAGCTTAAATTTTTCTTGTCTAAGTTGTCATCAGTATCTGAAAATGTTGAATTGATCAGTTTATGTAGAAATTAATGCTTTATAATCTAATAACAAAATTATCTAGTAACGACTTCCAAAGGTTGTGATGGATAAGTTTAATTAATAAAAGTGTGAAACATTTCTAAGTCTGTGTGAACACAGCCCTCATTTCTGCATAAGGTGAATTTCAGTAACAGTAGTCAATTTAATGCCTTCCTAAGTAATAATATTCATGGACTTATAGCATTTGTGTGCTGGCTGTGTTTTTTATAATATACAGTAAAATAATTAATCGTTAAAATTACAAAATTGTCATATTCCACATAAAATTTTCTGTGTACCATAGTGGCATGTTGATTGCATGTTAGAACATGCTGGCTTAATAGGTAGAGCCCAGATTCCCAGATTCCAAACATGTTAGACTCTCTATAATTTCATCCCAGCCCATTTCTAGTCCCATCTTTACTTTTTCCCTCTTATATACACATTTTCCATGAATTTCTTTATGTTGTTTATTCTAAAAAGAAGTTTTCCCCTTCAACTTCTTTACTTAGAAAACTTTCACACCATTTTCTACATACTTCTCTTGGATCAACCGCTACAGTGCATTGTATGTAGCTGGTTGTTACTACGTGTCCTTTTCATAGACTGTGCTTCTTGAAGAATGTCTGTCCCTTGGCTTTGGTGAAGCCGAGTCTTAAAGACTTACTGTTTATTATGAGTAATATTTCCAAATACCAGGGTGCATACTGTCTACAAGGTTTATGAATGCGGATGTGGCCTCGATGACGCGGCAGTGCGTCCAGTTTCTCCACCGCGAGTCTTCTGTCGCCCTGTCTACACTGGCGTCTCCCAAGGGAGCCTCCGTGCACAGTCAACACGACGCGTGTCGGGCTCTACTCTGTTCTTCAGGATGGAGTAGCTACGTAAATTATTTGGGATTTTTCTGCATAGAAGATCTGTCTCCTATCCCTCACTTATTAATTAAGTCAATCGTTTATTTATATCAGTACAGACCCATGGATATTTATTTTATACTTTGGGCAATGACACAATGCACTTGATACTTTGTTGCCTCGGCTGTTCTAGCTCCGCCCCTGGGGGCTCGTACAGAGGGCTCCTTTGTCTTTTTGGCAGAGGCCCACAATATGTGTTTGTCTTGCTTTCTTACTTTCCGGCACTATACAATGTTCCTGGCTTGTCTTGTGTATTTCCTGCCTCAGGTCTAGAATCAACTATTTCTCCAAGGATCCCTGTGTGTGTCTTTTTTTAAATCGGAGAATCATGTTTGCTATTAAAATGATAATAAAGAGGAATGCTATACAGGCATTGAAAATGGCTCCAGTATTTGTTTCACAAAAATGACTGCTTCCATGTCTATGGTCCTATTTTGTTTGTCAGAAGCATGGAACAGGCTGACAGGTCTCAGAGGGAAGGTGGGAGGGAGGTGGGGAAAATTAATCAGAGAACTTATATACATACATGCATAGCCCATGGACACAGACAATAGACAGGGGAAGGACTGGGGTGGGGTGGGAGCCGGGTGCAGGGAGGCAAAGGGGGGAAAACGGCGGACCTCTCTAATACTCTCAACAATAAGACAAATTAGAAAAAAGAAAATAGATGTCAGTAATGTGTGAGAAAGAAGATTTTATTAATTGAATTATCAAATACATCTGCCAAAATTTCTCTGAAGCTTTAACTACACGATAATATGATGAATGCCAACTGAAGAGAGAGGATCTGTTTGTCCATGCATTGAGGATTTTGGAATCAAAAAAATTGGTTTCTTTGAGTGATTTTTAAAGCATATTTTATTAGTCTGTGGAAAAACTAGCATAGAATAATTAAACAAAAGGGGAAAGTGGAAGAGCACTGTTAAAGAATTTGTCAAATATCTGTTGAGTGTACATCTCTTAGAAATTATTACGAAGTTCATTTTTCTATCTTAAAGTTGAAAAAGGGATCTCACTGTTATGAATAGAGATTGTTCCAGGGAGCAGTTATTTTCCTTCGTTTGAAAGCTTTAGGACCAGGAGCTCCTGTGAGGAAAGACGCTATGAGTACAGCTGAAGGTAGAAGAATGGCTTTTATTTTTACATTTTCATTCATTTATCCGTTCTTTCTTTTCCTGATGGCTGGTGATCAAGGTGGTACTATTGGATGTGAAGGAATTTCTCTTTTTTGTTTTTTTTTTAACTTTAAGAGCGAGGCCTATTGAAAGGGGTTTCCTATAAAGTATAGTTACCAAGTTACCACAGCAACCGCAACTGTCTTTTACTTTCACATGTACCATTAAGCATTAGTTGACAATAGTAATTATAGACTAGTTTAAGATAAAACATTTGCTGCACAGCAAAGACATGTAGAAAGATATGGTTTTGGGAAAATTGTCCTGGTTTAGATAAATCGAAGTTACTGTTTAAGGGAGATTTGACTTTCTTACTTAGACGGATAATTGAAATTCTACCTATATATTCTCTGCGAAGTATTTAGGTGATTTGTGATACATGTCAGGGAACAGTTTCTCTCCCATAATTTTAAAATCATTTTTTTTAAATCCAAAATTTCTCCTCCCACTGTGTGTGCATGTGCCAAACTTGTAGAAACGTCTTTAGTTCAACTGCTATTTCTTTGGAAATAATTTGGTTGAACAACAGAATGATGTAGAAAATGCACACATTGCCCTTAGCTTGTTTTATAAAACCTCTTACACTATAGACTTAAAAGAAAGTGGTGTAAGGTTTCATATAACTGGAAGAGCTGTAGCTCAACTTGGAACATGCAAAGGAAATCCAAACGTTAACTTATTTCCTGTTATTTCAGAGTTAGTTGCATCATGTTGAAAGCTCCATGAACCCAGCTATAGTGCTTTTACAGGAGTTACTATGTAAACATGAAAGTATTTTTCAGCGTCACTGGATTATTAATAGTGCTCATTAAAAGAGCATCATACTGAGTGCGATGTTAGCGGTTCAGAAATGAAAAAAATGGGATTTACATTGTTTTAAATATCCTCTTGGAATGCCATTTTGTTAATGCCATTTTTTTGTTGTTGTTGTTGAAGAATAAAAGCATGGTAATGAAAAAGCGGTACAGCGTAACTAATCCTGGTGCGCTTGGGTACACAGCGATGACAAGATCTCTTTTCATCGTTTCCAGGATCTTTGAGGCCGGCACAAGCAGGCTGGAACTGTCTTCCTAACCCTCTCGGGTGGTGGGGGCAGCGGGGCGCGGATGGGGGGGTGACCCCTGGCTGCTGGCCTGGGCCAGCTGCACCGAGGGGCGCTCTCTCCCCCCACCACTCCTCTTCCTAGTTTCCCCTCAGGAAGGGGGCCCATGGGGTCCATGGGGGGCTCCTGGGCATGCACGGAGAAGCAGCCCCATGCAGCTCCAGGGCCTGACCATGGAGGCCGTGCAAATGCGCTGCTCAGAAATCCTCTGGCAGGAGCGTAGTTCCCTGCAGCCCGAGGTGTTGCCCTTCCAAGGTGGTAATGCTCCCATTTCTAAAGGAGGTGGGCTTTCTTCATGGGCTGCTTTTGCTCAGGACCCTCCACCCATCTGGCTAAAGTGTCCTTAGAACTGGGCTGCAGTGAGAGGCTGTTTTAGCCCAGCCTTGCTCTTTTCCTCTGCTTCACGTGTGTCAGGCCTGCGTCACGTCTGAAGGGGCTCCCCCGTCTCTAGATTTCTCCTCGTTACCCTTCCAGGCCTCTCCTCCCAGGAAATGTCTTGCACATAAGAGACAGGACGGTAATCACCGGCCCAACCCCTTCTCGGGAGACTTGGACTAGCATAGAGTCCGGGGGAGATGCCGGGCGTTCGGCGCTGCATGTGCTAATCGGGGGGTGTTTGCTGGGCGTCCAGGGTGGACGCTGGATAGGCGGTCGGACACGCAAACCTGGGGATGCAGAAATGAGAGGAGAGGTCCAGTCTGCGGGCAGAAATTAGGAAGCGGACCAAGTATCGCTGGTAGTTAAGCCATGAAATAGGGTGACTCTATCAAGGGAACAGTGTAAACAGAGAGGAGATGAAGACTGGGATGGACTGACCACTTCAGCCAGAAAAGATGAATGAGCAGTGGGGGCGGGGCGGTTAGGGCTGGGCGTCCAGGCAGGCAGGGTTTGGAGGCAGAGCGCATAGGAACCTTGTGAAGGCTGCCGCCGGCCCGGCAACATAAGGCACGAGAGCTGGTGACCGGGCTGAGCAGTGATGGGGTGATTTCTGACTTGGAGTGACTTTTTAAAAAAAGAGTGGGGGAAAAAAGTGAATATAGAAACAGGGAGCATGGATCTAGAAAATGCTTTCCAGAGTTTTGCCTTAATGGCAGAGTCGGGTGCTTCCTAAAGGATGGAGTAGATTCAAGGAGTTGTTTGCTTGCTTTTGTTTTTAAGACGGGAAAAATTAAATCATGTTGTCAGGCTGCTGGGAAGGATGCAGTGGGAAAGGGGATGGTAGTGCAGGGAGAGGGGAGAGGCTTTCCGAAGCACTGTTCTCGAGTTACACAGAGGGACAGGATGGGCCGGTCAACCCTAGCAGCAGGAGGGAAGGCAGAGCCGGCAGGCCCGAGGGGATAAATGAGGATAAACATGGGTGCCGGCCCTTGGAGGAACGCTCTTCCAACTGGCTCTATTTTCTGAGTGAAAGTGGAATCTCGGGGAGGTGCTAGAGGTTTGTACTTACTTAGAGAGAGCGGATAGGTGCCAGAATTGCACTGTGATTGCCCAGCAGCATTAAGAAGTCGCCAGGGCTGGGGCATGAGTGTGAAATGAGAGCAGTCAGCGTACACTGTTTTTCTCTGTTGTCATGATCAGCTAGCTCTTCGGGGACAGGCAGACGGAGGCACCGGACTGAATGAACCAGGGTTTGGGTTTTACCAACTGTATAGGAAGAAGGACCACAGGGCAATGGAGCTGAGGAGTAAGGGAAGTATCTTAACATAAGGCAGGTAAAGACGTGAAGGCGGTGAGCATGCAGGTTATCTCCGTACCCCAAAGGCCAACCACGTAAACAACGGCCAGCGGAGTTTAGGAGTAAAACTCTATGTGACATTTTAATGCTATATATCAGCGTGGCTTGGAGAGAGGTTTGGGAGTAGAACTGATAAAATATGATACAGTCATATACTAAAGCAGTATTGCCCCATATTCATTTCTTATCACCACTCAGCCCTGGCAAGGAACCTCTTGGGCATTTCCCCCCCTAATTTCTACCTCATTAAATTTTAATACTATAGATATATTCTACATCTGTTAATGTATTGCATGTATATGTGTTTTATGAATGAAAGAGTAAGATATTTTTGCCCCCAAGAACCAGTTTTCATTCCATTGTTGGCACTGTTACATCCATTGAAAATGCAGGTATTAAAGTGAAACTCCATATGCTTCTTCGTTTTAAAAATCTCATTTACTAGAATATTGGGAAACATTAATTATTAAGAACTTTTGGCTTTAATTATATAACAGAATGTCTTGGAATTTTATTATCATGAATGTCCAAATGCTGTCAAAATGCGGGCAAAGTTTGAACATTTGTTATTTCCCCCGACACTCAGAAAGTTACCCATAATATTTTTTAACAAATAAAAGATCTTCAAGTTCATCCAGTGATATCATTCAACATATAATTCTCATTTCATAAAATAATTTCAGTGCATACATTTAAGATGATCACTACTTCATCTTTACATGTTCATGATTTTAAAGACGTAACTTGAACACGACATCAATACAGAGGTGTTTAAAGACCATCGAACTTCCATGGAGTACTAAGAGATATCTGCTTCAAACTCCACACGTGGCCCTCAGAGGGAGGGGGCAGATGTGTAATCCTCGAAGCCTTTGTGCAGCCTTCTTCCACTGTAGCCTGAGCAGTTTTGGGGATTCCCACCCATGATAATAATGCTGGAATACAGGGCTCAGTCCATTTGTGACCAGAGTTTGCACCAGAAGGAGGAAATGACCAACGAGTCAGGAATTTTCCCTTGTAAAAGTAGTCATTATATTCAACAACTTCGACAGATGAAGAAAGGAGTGAGTCATTTACTTGGGGAGTATCTTTAAGTAACAAAGTTGTTCAGTGTGTTCTTAATGTTCACTTATCTTTTCTCTGGGCTATGCAGTTTAAGGCTATTTCTTTTTTTAATTAATGGTGCAAAAAAAACTTTTAAAATTAGTGATACATAAAACTTTTAACTGTTGTATGTATTGCAATATTTTATATCTGACGTGTCTATTAGGCTAGTTGTATTGGGCTGTGTTGAATGCTTATTTTTGAGACTCAAGTGTATCAAAATCTTGGGCAGTAGTTTGGGGGGGACATGAACTATTCTAGTGCACTAGGCAATGTATCAGCAAAAAGGAACACAGGGAGTGCTCAAAAGAGACTTCTCAGCAGTACACGGACAACCATATCAAGGCTTTATAGGTCGAGTTACTTTCACACAAGCTTTTGTAAATAAACTGAAAGTTACTTCAAAACCAGAAATCGTCCCCTCCACTGCTCCTAGTACTTGCTCTTTCCCTGCCTTTCAGTCGAAGCATCTCCATGATGCTCCGGGCATAGACATCTCTCAAGTTCACGCTGATGTAGGAGTCAGTGGCTATATTCTTGGTAAGCTTCTTCAGAGCTTCGCGCTGCCGAACAGCTGCCTCCTTGAGCTTTAAGGTAAAATAGCAAGCGGAGAAGCGGTCGTTAATGATAGCGATAGGCAAAGCCAAGGCAAGGATTCCCGATAATATACACATGAAGGCGATGATTTTGCCTGTGGTGGTGTCTGGTCTAATGTCCCCGTAGCCCACCGTGGTCATGGACGTTGTGGCCCACCACCACGCACAAGGGACACTTGTGAAGGTTGTGTCCGGAATGCTTTGCTCAGCAAAATATTCCACAGTGGAGAATATAGAAATGCCCACAGACAGAAATAGGAGCAGTAGGCCGACTTCTTCATAACACTGGGTGATCGTCATTCCAAGTGAGCGTAATCCTGCAACAGAACATCTGCTGTCAGTCACTGGCACCCCTCCTCTCCTCCCTCTTCTTCCCAACCTTCCCTCCTTCCCTGCTATCTACCACAAACGTGCATTTCACATCTGTGTCTCCAGCACTGGGCAACGTTCTGGGGTATATAGGTGACAAATCATAACCCTTGTGTTCAGGACGCTCATAGTCTAGTTGATGGGGCTGGACTGAGAAGGCTAGAAAGAAATATAGTTAGATCCATTCACTCACTTCTGTATTTGTTAAACACCTACTATTTGTACAGAAAAAGGTGAGGAATGAAATTAAAAAGCTAGCAGGAGTATCTGATAGGAATGGATATTTGAGTCTGTACAATGGGAGCGTTGGGTGTGGAGGGTCACTTGGGCGGACCTGCATTTCAATGCATTACTTCAACACATTTTTCTAATGCTAATTTGATGTTGTCTACTCTTCCCACCCTCCCAATAAAGTTTAACGCCACGAGCATGAGCGTACCATCATCCGAAAGCCAGAGGCAGTGAAGGACATATGCCATGAGAATGAAGTGAAGCAGGTTAGGCATCGGTGACAAAACTGACATGAGAACATCACATGTACATTCAGGGGATAATCCTAGAGATCTGCCAGGAGGGGTTCCTGAGCTCCTATGACACCCATGGAGATTCTAGTCCTTAACACCAAAGCTCTAGGAAAATATCTCCTTGAGTACATAGAATTCCTGCATTCCTGTAAAGAAGTAGGCCTGACTGTAGACTAGTCCTCCATTGCAAAAAGGGATGGAGGACTGGAGCCACTAGAAATTCCCTCGCTGTGAGGCACTGGCAAAGTCCTCATTCCTGTTCCGAGGGTCCATCGGGCCCCGGGGGACAGAGCCAGGAGAGGCCCTTCCCATCTCTGAAGAGACCAGGCCTTAGGGAGAGCGAGGTGCGACTGTGATGGGACTGTGATTTGACTAAGGTACCTTCCCTAACACTACAGAGATACTGCTAAGTGTGTACACACATTTTGAAGCCATATCAACCTGATGTCACAATGATACTGTCTCTGAAGTCCAAAGCAATGCCTCCTAGAATCATATAAAATTTTATTCACTCGCAGAGACTACTTGCAGTGCACTAAAACACTACTGGTGCTCTCGTTATTTTGAATTTTGTTCTTAAAACTTTGAGGTATTTGTGAATTATTTACCAGCTACTTTCACATATTGGTGAATATTAACCTTGAGGTTTAACTTCAAAATAATTTTTTTTAGAATATCTTCAGAATACAATTTAGAAAACTGGCCTTGATGTGTCCGTATTGCATCGCATTTCTGAAGTAAAATGACAGACTCTGAGGGACAGCACAGTGTTTGGGGAGGCTGTTTTCATTTCAGATGAAATCTAAACAATTGTGTAAAGAAACATAAAGTGGTCTGAATTTCTCCATGTAACATCTATTAACTCAGATAATTCTCAAAAAACAATATGAGACAGATGTAATTATTACTCCTTTTTACGGATGAGTAGACTGAGGCATAGAAAGGTAGCGTCTCTAGTACAAAGCTACAGAGCCAGGATTTAAATCGAGGCTCTCTGGCCTGCCATTGTTCTAACTTATTGCATAATACCTTTCAAGGTATAGTCACAGTTACTACATGGGAACATATGTCATCTATGTCTATATTTTGCTAAATGTAATGCTTAGGTTAAAACTGTCCAATATTTGTTCAAGTGTCCATATCTTTTTAATAAATGAAGGCCTCATTAATACTTTGTACTTCTTTAGAACTGAAAAAAAAGTTTGAAGAGGTAACATTGTGGAAATTACTATTATTTTCTTTTTTCCTTTCTTTTGGGAAAAAATGTAGTCTTTACTGGTTGATTTTAAACTGAATCCTGTGAAGAGTTTATAAATACTAGAAGAAAGCATCCTATTACGTGTGTCAGAAAACAAAGAGTAGTACTTCTAAAAGTTGTTGGAAACCCCATTATCCAATCCTTGGTATGTGAGACTAGCTAGGAAAACATATTCCCAAAATTATATTAAGATAAGCCCCAATTACTTCAGTGATGTGAAAAAAATACCTGAGGTTAATTTCTCCCTATATCTATAAGGAGAGACAACTATCATTAATTTCTTTTAGGTGATCAGTCAGGCACATATCTAGAGAAATAGATGGTAAAGGACTCTCTAGCCAAATTATTTCTATTCGTATGTATTGCATTAGTATGTATGATATCGATATGGCATCCTACTCTGTTGTTTCTCAAAGTGTGGTCCAAGAACCACCTACATCAAAATTCCTTGTGAGCTTGTTAAAATTTATGCTCCGGGACTCAATCCCAAATACTGGGAACTGACTCTCTAAGACTGGGGCTCAGAATTTGCATCTTAACAAGATTTTATGGGATTCCTCTTTTCATAAAGTCTAACATAAGGTAACACACATGTAGCTCAGAACACTCAACAGGTACAGGGCTGGCCCCTGAGAATCACTGCCCTCAGGCAGGCAAGGGTCTTCTTTAATGGATTTGTGTGATTTCCCCTGACAGTGGCTATAATTTTCAAGTACAACTGTGTGTTGTGTGGAGATTTTTCTAGGGAGAATGCTCGTTAGATGGTCTAGGCTTTATGATACACACGAAAAGCTAAGGCCTTCTTGTTACTACCTCTCTCATGCATCCCAGGTCATGGACAAGAAAATTCTCAGATACTAGAGACAGCATTTAATTAGTGCCTTCTGCTTTCTTCCCAAACAAATATTTCCGTTGCTTCTTCAAAACTTAGGAGAAGGCCACCAGTTCCTAGTCATCTCTCTTTCTGTATAGCCAGAGAAGCCTCGGCAGGACAGACTTTCTCTTCTGCCAAGGAACACGGGTGGCAAACACTTTCTTGGACACAGAAGAGAAACTGGCTTATGTCCCTAACTATCATATATAATTTATGCATATAGTTAATGTGCTGTTTATGCATCTTTTATTCGGAACCTTCTAGAGGCAGAGTGTCTTTAGTTTTTGTACATCTTCTGGGCATTGGGTTAAAACAAAGTTTTTGTACATCTTCTGGGCATTGAGGTTCACAAGTGGTCAAATTATTTCTCAAATGCCTTATGGAGAGAAAAGAGTAGGAGAGGCACTGTTTCCTTTATACCTGTGATAACAACTTGAAGGCTTAGCTTCTCAACATTTTGGAGATCATGGTTGGATAGAATATGGGAGTTGGTATTCGGAATATCAATTCAGAGTTGCTTCCCTTGGACTGTGGGTCAAACCCCTAACACTTAAAAACAAGGGCAAGTTAAAAAACATCAATGAAATCTGAATACCTGTGGAATGTCTGCCCAGCTTTAGCATGCGCAGAGCCCTGAGCAGCCTCAAAACCTGGACGATGCGCCCCACGTTTTCCAGATCCTGTGTGGTCTCACTCCCACTCAAGCTCTCTACCAGGAGAGTGATGTAGAAGGGCAAGATGGCCAGCAGGTCTATGATGTTGGGCACCTTTCTGAGAAAGAGGCACCTGTCCCGCACACACAGGAAGCGTAGGACAAACTCCCCCGTGAACCAGCTAATGCAAAAGTACTCCAGGATTTCCAGCAGCTGCAGGTCCAGCCAGCTCAGCTCGGCCGACATCAGGGCCATGTTGACGATGGACACCACCACGAAGATGATGGAGATGACCCCGAAGATGCGGGCAGCCGTGGAAGACCCAGGCTTCTCCAGGACGTCCCAGAGCTTCTGGCGGACGGCGTGGCAGTGGCCCTGTGAGAAGTCTTGTTCACTCGCAGGCTGACTTTCCTGGTCTTCTGCGTCCTTCTTAAAGTCTAAGGTCTCACTCAGCTCTTTTCTTCTGAAGTATCTTTTAGAGAAGACAACCTGGTGATTAGTCAACTTTTAAAAAATACAGCAGTAAAAAAGACAATTAAACTTGGTAGTGAGGTTTTGCTTCTTATTTTAGTTCAATGCAGAACACGTCCGTTCATGGCTTACCCGGGCTGTCTCTGGCCCACAGTATTCTAACTTTATCACTTAGCCTTATTATTTTTAAAATGGCACTTTTGTGGCAGGAGCTTACACAAGAGGGTTTATACATAGCAAAGCTATTTAATGCATTTACTCATTTTCTTGTAACAAACCCAGACGTTTGCCACTGGAACTGTGTGTGTGTGTGATGGAAAGGCCGTCAGGCAGGAATGACAGCGAGAGAAAGCCAGCAGCGAAGTCATCGTCAGAGCCAAGGAATCAACCTTCTATCTTGCGCATTTAAAGCAGTTCTCCAGCTACATTTTAAAATCGAGTGTCCTAGGTCTGATAAACGATAATGCTTCATATTGAGACCCGCATCCCTATACACACCTCTTTTGGAGCACAGCTTTTGCGACTCCTTTAGTCAATCACCAAGTATTTACTGCAGGCCTGGCCTCCCTTGCCTTGGAAAGGAGTTGGCCTATGTCCATCCCCAAAGGAAGGTTCAAAAAGTTCCACCCGAAAGTTGGCTT
This sequence comes from Miniopterus natalensis, assembly GCF_054644295.1. Classification (NCBI taxonomy): domain Eukaryota; kingdom Metazoa; phylum Chordata; class Mammalia; order Chiroptera; family Miniopteridae; genus Miniopterus; species Miniopterus natalensis. The sequence goes on from NC_142096.1 coordinate 10,773,090, forward strand.
GACCCCTTCCAGCCCGCCACGGCCACCCTGCAGCTCAGAGGCGGCCAAGCGGTCGCAGGCCTGGGCTTAGCGAGCTGGTGCAGAGCCTCGGCCGGCGCCCGGCCGCCCGCCCCGCCCGTACCTGTCCCTGCAGCAGGCGTCGATGCTGAGCTCGTCGATGCCCCAGTACTGGATCTCCTGCAGGAAGGAGAGCGCGCACAGCTGCTCCATGACGTGCAGGCGGCCCGTGCGGTAGTAGTGCAGCACGTAGCGGAAAGCTTGCGAGCTGCGGTCGAAGAAGTACTCGTTGTCCACGGGGTTGGCGTCGTCGCAGAACTCCAGCGGGCTGGGCACGGCGGCCAGGGCGCCGGGGCGCCGGTACGAGGCCACCACCACGGCCAGCTTGCCCAGGCGCGTGTGCGGGAAGCAGGACAGCGCCTGCTGCGAGAGCACAAAGCGGCTGCCGCCCACGTTGACCGTGAAGCTGTCCCCGAGCGCCAGGGGCTCCCCCTCGCCCTCGCTGCAGAACACGCTGGACTCCAGCGAGGTCAAGGAGACGCTGTCCAGCGGCGAGTCCGGCGGCGCCCGGCCGCGGGGAGGCAGCTCCATGCCGGCTGCCGCTGCCTGGGGGCGCCGCAAGGTGGGGGCGGGGGCGCGGCCCCCGGGGGCAGCCGGGATCTCCCGGGCTGCCGAGGGGGTGCCTCCCGCCCGCGCGCCCCGACTCGCTCCGCCCTGGTGCTCGCGCCCCCCTCTGGCCGCCAGGGAGCTGCGGGCGCGCGGAGGCTGCGAGCCCAGCGCCGGAGCCGAGGCTGGGAGCCGAGGGGTCGCGCCCCGGAAACCGGGAAACGCTCGGGTGCGTTTCTCTGGCCCTCCCCAGACTTATGCACCCCGTCCCGGCTGTGTAAGGGAGGTCCCGAGCCCGGGAGGTGCAGGGATGGAAGCCCGGTTATTTGAGGGGCGCGGCGGTTGGAGGAGGGGTCTGGAGGTCGGGGGGGCAAGCGCACTGGGCGGGCGGGATGCAGGCGAGGGGGCGGCCAGGCTCCTGCGCGCGGGGCGCCAGGAAGAAAAGTTCAGGAAGCGGAGGCCGGGGTGCCCGGGGCGCGTCCCTTCCAACTTCTTTCACCGCGGCCTCGGGGGCTCGGCGGGAGGCTCACCGCGGGGGCGGGGGCGCGGGGCGGAGCAGGGCGCCCGGCGACTCGCTCTCATCCTAGTCTGACCGCCGCGCGCCCCATTTCCTCCTCCGGGCTCTCTCGGGGTTTGACCCCCTGGGTGAGAAATAGGGATCCTCAACGACGGCTTTTAGTTGAAGTCTCCGCGGCGCCTAGAACTTGGGGTCGCCCTGGCAGCTCCGGCCCGTGGCGAGGCGCCCTGCGCCCTGCGCCCTGGCCATTCGCGTCCCTGCAGGGCTCCCGCAGGGCAGGGGTTCCGCGCGCGCCCCTGGCACGAAGCAGAGCTGTCGTTTAAGGAACGGGGAAGGCGACGAGCAGGGACTGGAGCAGGGGCTGCGCAGAGTTTAGGGGTAACGGCGCCCGGGTGCCGGGAGAAGCCGAGGAGCGCGCCCGGGCGAGGCGGGGAGCGCGCCCACGGCCCCTGGGAGCCGCGCCCCGGCCAACCTGTTGGACACCGAGCGGCGAGGGGAGGAGGGGCGGGCGACTCACCTGCGGGTCCCCGCGCGCGCCGCTGGCTCCCCGGCCTTTGTCTGCCGCTGCGGGGCTGCGCGGGAGGCGCGGCCCGGCGGGTCCGGGGGAGCCGCGCTCTCGGCTGAGCGCGCCGAGCTGCTCGCCCGCCCCACCCGCCAGCGCCGCCGGCCCCGGGGGAGGCTGCGCGCGGCCGCCCGGCGCGCTCGCTCCGAGCCGCTCGCGGTTCCCGCGCCAGCTGCGGGGGCCGGGGGCGGGGGGAGGCGAGGCGCCGGGGCGGTGCGCCGTGCGCCTGGAGAGCTCCAGGGCTCCCGGGCAGACCTGGCTCCCCGGCCCGTGCGCCCCCAGAGGCGGGGGCGGGACGCGGGGACCTTTGCGCTCCGTCAGTCCCCGAGCTCGCGGTCAGGGCCGCTGCGGCCGCTGCCCCGCGTGGCGCTGGTCACGGCGCTCGCTCCCAGCCGGGCTCGGGGAGGCTGCGTGTTCCCAGCATTTATTGAGTGCTTATTTCATGCCAGGAAATTTTAGGTCATTCACTCACCCAGTGCCTTTTTTGACCCTAATAACAATACTATGAAGTACCGGGATACCCATTTTACAGAAGGGGAAACTGAGACACAGGGATGAAGCGAATGCGCTTTACTGGGTCGGTCACACAGTCCAAATTCAAACCCAGGCCGAATGGCCACAGGCTGCCCCCCTAAACACAGCGCCTGGAGACATGTCACTTTTGTGCGATTTTAAAATAAAATCGAAGTGTGGCTGCATTTATTTATTTATTTTTCAAGATTCTAAAGAAGGGCAGGAGTTTCATGGTGAGTTCTCCCGGTCTTTCAGCAAATGTTTTTGAACTTCCATTAGGTACTAGGCACTATCCTAGGTGCTTTAGACAGATCCATGAAGAAAATAGACAAGATCCCTGTCCTTGTAGCACTCACATTTCTTTTTTCTGTGAGAATAAAAGAGCCACTTCAGTGAAACTAAGAAATAAAAAAAATAAAGTAGCAGTTTTTGTAGGCCATGAGTCTTCTGACAGTTATCTATTTGGTTAACTTTTGACTCTATAAAGAACTCTTCCAGGCACAAAATATGGAGGCGTTAAAATTAACCTGGTAAATAGCTCATCCTTATGATTAGGTGCTGTGCTGTTCATTTGTTTAAGGGAGCAGAGCTTTACCTTACCCCGGGAGGAGAATTCCCCAGACATCTCAGTTACAGGCTACGTGGGCACTGAAAGAGGCAGAGTCCACAGCTCTGTTAGGCCTCACCCATTACCTAGGGTGAGTAACTTTATAATTAGCAATAAAGTCTGCCCTAGCTCTACAGATAGCGCTGAGGAAGGAAGGAACCCTGTGGGGGAGAATGACAGCCTTGGGTGGGAAGGGAGGGCTCAGGCAGGGAGCCAGGGATAGCACAGGATGACTGTGGCTGCAGGTCCCCCGCACCGCCACCAGGACCCTGGCCTTCAGCTACAATGATCGTGTCCTGTAGAAGTAGCGATGGCCATAAGCACTCGTTAATAGTAAGGCCAAAGCTCGGCATCTGACCACATCACACGATCGGGCGAGGGCAAGGCAGGTATTGCCACCCTCAGGTACAGAGCTCAACGCAGGCTCACGGGCCCGAAGTAACTTTCCCGGGCACACAGTGAAAAGGTGAAGGAGTCTGTGAAGGGACTGAAACGAGGGTCTTCCTCATTCCAGATTTCATCTCGACTGTTAGGATCCTAAAAGTTTCACTTAGGCTTTAATTATGATTTCCACTGATGGAAACAATCCTAACGCGAGAGAGAATGCCTAGTTAACTGGGAGCGTATAAAGACAATGACCCACTTTAAGATACAGAGTCTCTTGGGTGATAGAAATCCCCGCCTTCTTCCCGGCCCAGCTCCCTTAACCTGCTGTCTCTCTACTTGCCGTGGATTGCCCGGGTTTGAGCCAGAGAACCCAAAAAAGACGGTGTGGCAAAGGGGCGGAGGGGACCGAGTCTCTTCAAAGGACATCCTTCCCGGTGTCTGATCTTGACCTGAGATATACCCTAAAGTATGTCAAGAAGTAAGACAGGAATTGCTGATAAGAAGCTGGGGGTGACGAGGTCTTGCGTTTGATTGAATTCCTATACAGATCGGGATGACAGTGATTGTCATGTTGGACTCAGCACGGTACTGAGATGTGAAAACTCCACAACCTAACGGCTTTGGGTGTATTTCCTTAGTCATCAGATGCCATATTCAGGTGATTTCCATTAACAGTCTTGTTATGAAATGCTCTACTGGTATTTGGCTTTATCTACCAACTCTTTGAAATGCCAAATTGCATATTAAATCTTCAGTTACAACTAGTGCTTTTAATTCTTCCAATGTTCATGAATATTTCTAAATTTATTAATGAACATGTATTTTAACAGTCCTGTTTTAAATTGGGTTAAAACAAAAATCACAGCATACTTTAAATGTCTGACTCTCTCGATGATAATTATGAGACAAAAGTTAAAGGTCATTTGAGTACATTAGAAACTCCTATTATTAAAACTCTAGAGCAGCCCTGGCCGGTGTGGCTCAACTGGTTGGGTGTCGCCTCATGCACCAGGAGGTTGCCAGTTCCATTCCCTGTCAAGGGCACATGCCTGGGCTGTACCAGGTAGGGGGCATGCAGGAGGCAGCCGATTGATGTGCTCTCACATCTATGTTTCTCTCTCCCACTCCTTTCCTCTCTCTCTAAAAATCAATAAACTATTCTTAAAAAAAAATCTAGAGTATTTTATTTGTTTTTGAAAAAATAATGAGAATGTATTAATATTAATATTCTATTCTCCTTTTCTGAAATTTATAAGCATATTATGTTTCTGTGGAATTATTGTCATCTTTTATATGAATATTTAAAAATAAATATACATATATGATCATAAATCATTGAAACATTTTTTTAGGAAAATGTACACACTTTGCTTATTTATATCCAAAATAAACTCTACATTTATTTAAACAATTTAAATAGGGGAAATATAATAAGTGAATAATTTTGAATCAAGGGCTTTATATAATTCAGCTTGAGTAAACTCCACCTTTGCATTTTCAATGCTCTTACTGCACACTCATGCATTTACACTCAAAAAATCCCTTTTCATTACTCATTAACAATGTGAAGCATAGTTCATGTGAAGTGTGAATGCCTCTCTTCAGCTGTGTATGATTCCCTCGAGACTGACAACCAGATGAGCTAATTGCAATGCTGCTTTTAAAAAATGCCTTTAGGTACGAACAAATGACTCTGTCCCCAGTCCTTTCATTGCACTGGGGTATGTTTAGAGGTAAAGAGAAATCTGACAAATTCTATCTATTCATCTCTCATGTGCTTTCTAGGTGCTTGGAATAAAACCTCCCAACTGTATAACAGCCCACTCTAATGCAGAATTTAGCTTAATGTGGGCTTGTTCTGGATTCCTTCCAAGGGGAGGCAATTATCTTTGGAAGTACCCCAAAACTCGTTTTTTCACCTTAGTCTGCTAAAGAGGTCATGAGCTGCATTGATGATGGTGATGATGGGGATAGGACTATGATAATAATAGCTGCTGTCTTCACCTAGTCAGCCCCTGCTCCGTCTTTTATTAGCCGTGTGACATTAACAAGTTTCTTAAGCCCTCTAAGTCTCATTTTCCTTATCTGTGAAATAGGGGTAATAATAGCACTTACCTTATGTTATTGTTTTAAAATTAAATGAGGCAGTAATCTATGTAAATTTTTAGCGCAGTGTCATTCTTGCTGTAACTTTCGTTAGTACTCTAATGTTCCAGGGATGTTTTCCTGAATCCCCCCCTTACTGAGCACTTACTATGGTGGTAGGTACCCCATTAAGAACTTATCTCACTTTATTATTATTCACATAACCCTATGAGGAAAGTATTATCATCATTCTTACTTTATAGATAAGAAACCAGAATCACAGTGTTGAAGTAATGTCTCAAGGGTCATCTGAAAGTTGATATAGACTTGAACACATTTGTTTGACTCAAAGCCTTTGAAGGTCATTCATATGAAAATAATGTGACGGTTAGCAATCACTACGAGAAATACTCTTCTCCTTTATAAAAATCCTTTATATAAAGAGAAGATTTCTATTCTATGCTTCAAATAATTAAGAGGTCCCTATGCTTTACAGGTCATGAGCAGCACATTGCTTGTGATTTCCCATTTTAATAAATTGGGTCTTTCTTCTAGCCATCCTAAAGGAGGTAGTTGGTTGGATGGGGCATTAAGTGATTCTCACTATGCTACTATGATATGCCAAAGTCACAGTCAAAACTTTCCTGACTTACCAAGAAAATGTGGAGAATCAGGCACTTACTGTTCACTAGATTACCTCCTATAATTATGCTGAAATTCAACATTTATAAATAAGATTTAGAAGCAGTGGAGCAAAAACAGGGCAAGTGCTGAGCTCATCATGTTCTGAAAGCTGTTAAGTGAACCCAATATTGAATTTGAAAATTCCAGTGAAATCCTTTTTGCCCGGCTCTATTGAATTCCCTTCTGTTGATAGAGAGGCTGAGTCATACAGAACCATTAAAAACTGCTTCTCATCAAGTATATGTGATTTATTAATATTAGGAATAAAATTGCATTTAGACTTAACTTTATTTTATTCAGTACTTTCTTTCATTATCAAGGAACTGTAAACTTGAACTTTTTCCTGCAGCTGGAGGACAGGTCATCTTTGCGCTCCATACAAGGATTTTTGGGTTGCATTTCTGTGATTTTCCTGAAATGCACTCAAAATTGAAAAGTTTTCCAATCAGTAAATATTTATAGAAGTGTAATTTTGCAAGCTTTGGGGGTGTGGTTAGATGTATGGGCAGATAAAATAAATATCAGATATATCATTTATATATATATCATATATATGATATACACACGCAACATATACACACATGAAAAAATAACATTATAGTCAGTTTAACAGTGAGTCCTATGTCAGTGGATCACATTGTTATTACTCTATGCAAGAAAACTAGTGAGCTATCAGAAGTGATATAAGGAAAATAGTAGAGATAGGTAAGGAGAAAGAATGTTTCTTTACAAAATAGTTCTTAGTTATATAGTGTAGTCCCTTTAAATTGTACCATTATGGTATTTAAAATATGATCTAATTTTTTTAAAAAGCATGAAGTGACTTTTTAGAAAATACATGCTGAAATCCATGCCAAAATATTTTTGTTAACTGGATTATAAACCTGAATAGAATACCTGTCATTGTAATCTGAGTTTAAGCATCATTTAAACAAATATTTTATGTATTAAATTCATTGCACACAAATGGGATCAGCCCAGTTCTGTCTGAGGTCAAAATCACTGCTTTTTACCTTTAACCATATGCTCCACTTACACTTTTTCACTGGTTCAAAAGCATAGAAAATGGGTTTTCAGTCAGTACACATTCATTTGGCTGATTTGAAAAGAGAGCCTTGGATCAGCGCATGTATTCCAGAGTATATTTTCTCTATACAGTATAATTATATTGCTGAGAACTGAACATACAAATTTGTCATTTTCAACATAAAAAACAGCAGTGAGCCATATGGCTTCTCCTTTACACCACTGCATCTGATTGACGGCTCAGATATAGACCCGGCCTCCCAGTTCTCTGACAAACAGATTTCCCAGAAATATAAACCAAATGGGAATCCAGAGGGAAGTCAAAGCAGAGAAAATATGTGCTGCTTAAAAAATAAATTCTGTAAGGTCGAATTTATTCATTTTAGTAACGGGATGTTTTATTCTCATGCAAGCAGCAGGGAATATTCGGCTCAGTATCACTTAGGGTATTTTAAATGAAAATAAGTCTCAATTAAATAATTTGGGAAAGAAGAGAAATAAAACGAATATGGATTTTTTAGGAAATCATTAACTCAGTAATAGGGTCAATATTTACAATGACTCTAAGCCATGTGCATTTTACTTTTGATAGCAGAAGCTTATGAAAAATCAGGAACAGAGATTACTGACTATACAGAAGTTTTGAGGATAAAAAGCAGTCTTATGGATGAATATGTATTTATATGTGTTTATAGAACAGGTATGTTAATTTGTGTTTTTTAAAAATTAATTATTCCCTCATTTGAAATTACTCAATAAATAGAAAATAATAAAAAATAATTTTCAGCATAAACTTCAAAAATTAGTTAATTAGTTATTAAATTACTAAATTAGCAAAATAGCTAATTTTTGGTGAGCTTCACTTCTGTTAATAGCATTACCAACTGGCAACAAAGGTCTTTGAAAAATATTTATTGAATAAATAAATGTAAATAAAAATTTTGATGGACTTGAATGACATAAGGTGCTTGAATAAGACCATGATTGAAGAGCATGTGGCCTCTTTCAGTGTTGTGAACATGGGTAGACATTGGCTGCAGACAGGAGAAATGGTGATCTATTTTCATCTCCTATTTGAATGAGTCCCTGTGGCAATGAGTCACAAAGTGAGTGGTTCTCTCTTTAGTGAATTGTTGGAGATCACTTTCTTATATAATAAGTACTGGATAAGGGGCACTATTAAAATATTTGTTTTCAAGGTTCCAGATTTTGAAATATGGTTATGATAAAAGGTGGCTGACCCACGCTTCAAGGCAGCATATGGGCTATATCTATTGATACTGATAAAAATTAAAATAGAAACTTTAAAAAAATAGTTATTAAATCATTTAAAAGTTACAACAGCCCACTAATTAACAAAATAACATATTTTTGAAAATAAAAATATTTTCCAATACTGCTTAATTCATGAGAATAATTACACTGTTTTACAATTTTTATTTCTCTTTTATATCTGGCTTAGAAGACAGCCAGATTTTTACATCTGTTTCTTCATTCAAACTGTCGCCATTTGATATTTTTGTCAAAGTTTATGAAGAAAATCTGGTAGCAATCAGATAGGTAGCTGGAAAAAAAGAGAAGCATTTAATTGCTTTTGCATACAATTTTGTATATTCTTTTGTGCAACCCTAGAACTTGACATGCTGGTCCCAAAGTGGAATCTAAAACTGTATCAATGAGCTTTTTCATATTTAGTTCCATTAAAATCTATTGGTCTTTCTTGCCCTTGGACTGGCTTTTTTTTATCCATGCATGATTTTATGTCATGCATTATTCATTTGGAAAATGTTGGTTCCTTGGTTATGCAGATCTCCAAAAAGTGACACATTGAATTAAACAACACACAAAAAAAATCTCATTAGTTAATATCACCACCAATTTAATCAGAAAACTTCCCTAATCTGATGAAGGAAATAGACATACAAGTCCATGAAGCACAGAGTCTCCCAAACAAGATGTATACAAAGAGGCCCACACCAAAACACGTCATAATTAAAATGCCAAAGGTCAAAGACAAAGAAAAATCTTAAAAGCAGCAAGGAAAAGACAGTTACCTATAAGGGAGCACCCATACAACTGTCAGCTGATTTCTCAACAGATACATTTCAGGCCAGAAGGGAGTGGCACGAAATATTCAAAGCGATGAAAAGCAGGAACTTACAACCAAGATTACTCTACCCAGCAAAGCTATCATTTAGAATGGACAAACATATAAAGAGCTTCCCAGACAAGAAAAGCTAAAGGAGTTCATCACCCCCAAGCCAGTATTACATGAAATGTTAAAGGGTCTTCTTTAAGAAGAGCAAGGAAAAAAATAATAATAATAAAATGGCAATAAATACATATCTAGCAACAATTGAATCTAAAAAACACCAAAATAAACATACAAGCAGAACAGAAACAGACTCATAGATACAGAGAACATTTTGACAGTTGCCAGATGGCAGGGGGGTTGGGGCAGTGGGTGAAAAAGGTGAAGGGATTAAGAAGCACAAATTGATTGTTACAGATTAGTCATGGGGATGTAAAGTACAGCATAGGGAATATAGTAAATAATATTCTAATAACATGTATGATGTCAGATGGGTACAAGATTTATTGGGATGATCACTTAGTAAGTTATATAATGCCTAATCACTGGGGTGTACACCTGAAACTAATATAATATTGTACATCAACTGTAATTGAAAAATAAGAAATGATTAAAAAAAGAAAAAGACAAACAAAAATAATTCAAATTGTATATTTTTAATTGGAATATGATCTATTTGCAAAGTTACACCCTCTTTATAACTATTTTACAGTTTCAGTTTATTTACTTTTGCTGTGTAGTTTTCCCCCAAAATGCATTCATTAATGGGTATGCTTTGCCTGATGAAAGCAACACATCTGAATTGACTTTTTTTTTGTAGAGAACAGTAAAGGACTTGCATGATGAATACTTCTTGAGTTGTGAATTAATATGGAGTGATTCGGGGTCAGTATAAGTTTTGGAGATGTTTTAATTTGGGAAGACAAATTAAAAACAGTGAAGTGTGAATTTCCATACAAGTTGCAAAATCTGCAACAATATGCAATACTTGCATATACTCTAAATGTGTTGTCCTGCCTCGCAGCATGCCCAAGGTGAACTAGCTGTTTATTGACACCAATATCATAAGAGAAATCCATGTCATCTTTTAGATTTTTACATCTGATTGACCTTCTCTATCTGGTTCTCTAATAAAATGTCACACTGAAAATAAAAATAACCTTTGTCAGATACCGACTTATTTTTGAGGCTTCTAAGAGATAACAACATTGTTTGTTTTGAGTTAATAATACATATATTTTAAATTTTCATTGTTCACAAATTTGCTGACTATTGCTGTTCATTTGCTTTCACCTTAGTATTGATTTAGGAAAATTGGGGTGAAGGTGCATTCATAGTTCAAAGATACCAATAACCATAGTTAGGTCATTTGCAGAGAGTTCAACTCAGTATCCATCTATGACACAGAAGGGGCAGGAGCATTTTCCCCAAGACAGATGAAAAGAAAAAAAGAGCAATGACACCTGTCAATTGGGACATCCAACCTTTTTTTTGGTGATGAAACTTTCATAAATTTATGGGGATTGGAATATTTGAGGGTTAAGTGAGAACATACGTAAAATATGTTAAAAGTCATAAAGTCTTTATCATTATTTTTCTTTCCTGGCATAAAATACAAAGGTGTTACTGATATCTAGTGACTATAATTTGTATGTTTGACCAGGGTAAAAATAAAGTAGTAAATTCTCAATAGTCATTGTCCCCTGGAGCACATTGTAGACACAAAAAGCAGTCACTTTCCTCATGATTTTAGCCAGTTAGAGTCTGTCTTCTTTTAAGATCGATTTTTAGACACAAAAAAAGCCAGTTGGTCTCTGATTCCTGCACACCTGGCATGATTAACTGCTGTTCCATCTAAGCATCCAGCCAATCTCTTTTATTGCCTGGAACTGAGATTCAGCACGCCCTTAACAATATGTGTTCTCTTTTGCTTGCTTTGCCTTTTGATGGCCCTGCTTTAACTCACCATAGATCTTGGATGTCTGGGCATCCTTACCGCACCCATCCTTCTCATATTTTTAACCCAGTGGGGTTTGAAGTTAGATTAGGGCTGCCTAATTTCTCACTTAGCAACAGGCCACTTATTATCAATGGGTCTGTAAAGTGTGTTTGCAAGGACAGTCCTTCCTTCTTGTTTTTGATGGTGAAGGATATGAATGGATATAGTTTTGGATGAGCCATTTCTATTAACATTTCCCAAGTCTTCTGGAATCCTCTTAGACTGTTAAGAAGTGTTTTGTGAAAAATCCTAATCCTCTCTTTTGTCAAATATGCTGCATTAAAAAAAAAATTCAAGAGCTTTGTTTTCTCTCCCAAATGTTTTTTAAATTCATCCCCTCTTCCAGTTCTTCACTGTTATTCTCATCTATCAACTCCTGGTATCTATTAAATGCTTCTTTGTTCCACTCTTGAATTCTACCAAATTCCTACAGGCTGGATCATGATCTATAAAAATTTTAAGTCATATAGTCTGATCCCCTAATTAAAAGCCTTTATTTCCTTTTCATTACACATAGAATGACGTTTCAATTCCTGCCCACGGCTTTCAGGGCTTCTGACCTCTCCAACCAATCATTTGCAACCACATGGGCTGCACAGTGAATCTGCTGATAACCTGTCTCCTGTGTCTTATTTAACATTAGTTACAAGAAGAGGAAAGAAAAGTCTTCTTAATGCCTAATTCTCCCTCATCTCTCTGCAGTACATCCATATAAGCCTCAGGAAGGTAGTGTTCTTGTCTGTACTGTTCACATAATTAGTGCTAATAAATACAGATTATGTAGACAGTGACTTGTCAGAAACTTTAATATACTGCTGTGCAATGGAGCAGTTCTTAAAACTCGGGTTTGAAAATATTTGTGAGTATATATATTTATTTATTATAAATAAATATATGTTGCATTTATTATAAATATATATATACACACAAATATTTTCAAGTATTTATTTATTTATTTTCTATTTCTCAGGCCAGAGCTGAGGATATTACCTTTTTTTTTGATAGACTGGTTGCGGGACTGGTTTATTGCTCTCTCCTAAAATGTTGTATAGAAGTCACCTTTTTCTGGCAAATGGCAATGCTTCTTTTCTCCTGGTTTATATAATCTCTAGAAGCCTTTAAACAGGATTATAACAGAGAATAGGCTCAAGTTCAATGTTCTTGAATGCCTTTAAAACACTTAGAAATGGTGAGGAAAATATTTATAGAGATTTGCCTTAAAAATCTCCATTATTTATAACAACTTATAAATAACTGATTATTTATAATCAGTCCATTATTGTAGATACTCTACATTTTATTTGTTAATTTAGTCAGATCAGTATCAAGAAATTCATTGAGATCATGCCAAATTGGTCCAGGATAGACGTTTTTAACCAATGCACGTTTTGGTGTATATTTGCTGGCCTATGTTGATGGACTTGACAAGAAAGAGCCTTAAAGCAGCTCCTCTTTTGTTTACTGTGAAGATGTTTTTGAGGATGCTATCCATTCCATTGCACAGTACTCTCTCTAGGGGGATCTTTAACATTCCCTTCTTTCTCAGGCAGAAGAATAACTGTGGTCAATGGATTGTTTTGCTCATGGACACTGAAGTATAGCAGATATATTCACACATATATATATTTAAAACATTACAATGAATATTTATAAAATGTTTACTACGAGTTAGTTATCTTATAAAAGCACTTTATATAGGCTATTCCATTTCATTATCCCAACAACCCTATGATGTAGGTATTTCTACCTGTATTCTTATTTTGCAGATGAAGAAACTGAGGCACAGAAAGAATAGGTTGTGCAAAGCCACACAAACAGAAAATATTGCAACCAAAATGTGAACACAGCCTAACTTAAGTAGGCTGCCTCTCACACAGATCTAGTTTATTTTCCCAAACTTTATTTTCCTTTTGTCTTATTTTTTATCTGCTCAAGCAATCTTAAATTGTTGTGGGAAATGGTGGAATATAATAAAAGGGAAAAGTTAGGCACCAAGCTGCTTTTCCTTATGAACAGTACCTCATACCACAAAGCTCAAATAAATTTATCCGTAGGAAATCAAGTAGAAAGTTTTAGAAAGTGCATCTCTGTTGGAGTAAGCTATTTACAAACTATTATTTTTTTCGAGGTGAATTAATCTGGATTGTGTTGCAAATTAATTTCCATTTTGGGGGTTACTTTCTCAAACTAAACCTATAAGCAACCAACCTAACATGTTATGTTACTGAATATTAACTGTGCCTTATAGTATTATATTTAGTCAATTATGATGAATGTTTGGCATTTCTATGGCTTTCATTGAAAGTAAGAGTAACTAACAAGATGTTCTAAGACATACAAATGAATGAATGATCTTTTCAGTTTATGTCCATAATAAGGGCTTGCATGCAAATTCAAGACTTCTTCCTCAGTTTTACCAGTCATGGATTTTAATTATATGTTTTGTATATAAAATCTAGCCATAATCCATTTTAGAATATGAAAACAATGTATTAAATACATGAGTGATCATGGTTTAAATTCCCCAAATTACTGCTAGAAAGCTTCCCTAATTTATCAATAAGACATTTGCTATTTAAAAGTTTTAGAAGATTTATATGCACAGAAATTCTCACTAACTACAGTTTATTGAATATTCACCTTTAATGATAAAAAATGCCCAGTCAGAGATCCATTAATTATGTGTAATATATTTGGCTAGATTAACAGCAACAAATTAATAAAAGGTATAATCAGTTTCTTTTTATCCTAGTGCCTATTGCTACTATCTTGGTTTAAACTATCACTGTGTTTCTCATGGATTATTATAATAGATTTCCCTGCCTAAAGTTTCACTCTTTGCCAGTTTCCAGCACATTCTCTAACTAGCAGTCAGAGTGGTCTTTCTAACTGGTACATAAACTTATGTCATTCCCCTGCTTAAAATCTTTCAAGGGCTCAGGACCCTTTCTAAATTCCTTATCAAGGCTCACAGTGTGGTCTAGGATCCACAGATCTCTCTGGTCGCATCCCACGCTTTTTCTGTAGCCATCCTAAACACCCGACCTCTCAGAGGGGCCCTGTTCTCCCTGTGGGTAGGCCTTTGCTATATCTGCGTACTCTGTGTAGAGCTGCTTCCCTCTTCCAGTTCCATCTGCCTGACTCTTTCATGGCTTTTAGGGTTCAGCTCAGGTTTTTCCTCTGTTGAATCTAGATTCGGTGCTGCTCCTTTGTTGTCCCATGGCCTTCGGGTTTATCACATCAGAGCCACTGCTTACCCAGCTGTCCTTTCCCAAGGGAGCCCGAAACCCACTTTAAAGAAAGGGGGTGTTGCTAGGTGACCATCTTGTTCTCTGTCATTACTCTAGAGATCAGCACTTAATAAGCGCACAATATTTGTTATTTTTTCGGTAAATGAATGGATTTCTAGATATGACAAATGTCATTTTTATATTATCTTTAAATACTTCCTTTAAATTGATCAGGTTATTGGCATGACCCTCAATTGTTCTGTCTCAACTTGAGTTCAAATTCCAATTCTCGTTATTACTAGTTGTGTGTCTTTGGGCAATTCTCGTTATTACTAGTTGTGTGTCTTTGGGCAAATTAAGCAAAGTCTTAGTGTCCTCGTTTTGAAAACATAAAACACTTGCCCGGTCGGGTGTGGCTCAGCGATTGAGCATCGACCTAGGATTCAGGAGATCAGGGTTCAATTCCCAGTCGGGGCACGTGTCCGAGTTGCGGGCTCGATCCCGGGTCGGGGGCGAGCAGGAGGGGGCCAATCTATGACTCTCTCATCAATGATGTTTCTATCTCTCTCTCTCCCTCTCCCTTACTTTCTGTGAAATCAATAAAGATATATTTAAAACACACACACACAAAAACCCCATAAAACACTTAACATGGTCCTTAAAACATAGTAAGTGCTTCACTTTATATCAGGTTTATTTGTTTGTGTTTTGGTAGCACAGGTGACAGTAACTCTGGCTTCGGGGTCAGACAGGTGTGGGTTCAATTCCTGACATGGCTTCTTATTAAATAAACAAGAAGCCAAGCCTGTTGGGAGTCAGTTTTTTCCTATAAAAATGGAAATAATAATAATGCCATCATAACAAGTTGCTATGAGATTTTAAAAAGATAGTGTAGATAAAACAGCACATACCTGGTACTCAGTGGGGGCTTAATAAATATTAGATTTTATTGCTACCAAATCCATCTCACTCACTAGTCCCCCAGTTCATTGAATTCACAGATCTTTGTTTCATTCACCTTTGAATTCCTAGCATCATTTCGCATTGTTACCTTGCATATAAAAATGTGTCTATATGTAAAATAAACCCTGAAAAGGGTGAAGCAGTGAATTGTTGCTGTCCACTTACAACTTCGTGTGGCTTAGTGCATTAACCAAGCTGGGGTATCTAGAGAGACTGTCTTTCTGGAGCGTGTGGAGACATTTTTCCAGTGAGGATAAACCTATCTGCTGACACGATCTTTAAAGAGAGGGGCATCAGGAGCCGAGAAAGAAATGCAGCAAGGTTAACTGGGAAAACTTCAAGGAAAAACTTAACCTAATTTCAATTTCAGCTATGATTAGCCTTAGAGGTAGTTTCAGTGCTAATCCAAGGAAACAGAAAAAAGGAATTTTGTAAGTAGACCCGTCTTGCATGGTATTATTGTTTGATAAAAGGGATTCCATAGAATAAGATGATTTGGTAAATAGGCCCAGTATGTGTCTTAGAGCTGAGTTTTATTTGAATAGACTAGACAATATGCCCGGGAGGATAGGCATTAATTAGTAAGCTATTAGTGTTAAATTGTTGCTAATTGGGTCTCTTAATTGAAAGGAGCTAGAAGACTACAGAATGGTGTCGACAGCACTTTGAGACAGAAGGAAATTAGAAACAGCTCTTTTACATCTCATCTTTCAGTGATAACAGGTTTGTTTTGCTTGAGTAAATTAACTGTTATCTGAACTTCCTGCCCCTGTTTAAAAATGATAAGTATGATATAGGAGTAAGTGAGAGTTTTCGCCGAAGTTCAGTTTTGAATACACTGCATTGATGCATAAGAATGCCGAATATTTTCACAAATTGCAGTTAAAAAACGGAAGTTTTTGTTAGTTCAATATTACTCATATAAAAATACTTCTTGATACTAATTGTGAGTTTGTAGAGGGAAAAAACCAATAATTTGATATGAATATACAATTTAAATATGAACCTATAGTTATAATTCTTGACATATAATAAAATTGAAGGCAAGTTCCATTTCGGGAATGATAAATAAGAAGCTCTGTGGACTGTTTCCAAGGAAACAAACATAACTGGTGAAATTATTTTTAAAAATCAACAAATTAAAGTCTCTGGGAATTGTCCAAAGTGCCTAGAGAAAATGGAGAAGAAACATTTACTCAAGAAAATCTGCTAAATCTCTGTAAGAAGAGTGAGCTTGTATGGCACTTGAGCCAAAACCCCTCCTTCCCTCCCTGTCCCAACCCAGCTGGGGTGATGGTGGCTCTACTCTGAGCAGGTGTGGCCAAGAAGAGGGGTCTCCTTCTGCTCCTAGCTTGAGAGTTTGATTCCTTATTGGTAATGTAGAGGAAAGCAACCGATCGATGTTTCTCTTTCTCTCTCTTCCTCTCTCTCTCAAAATCAATGAACATATCCTTGGATGAAGATAATTTTTTAAAATTAATTAATTAATTAATTTATAGATAATTTTTTTTTAAAAGAATGTTTGATCCAACTACTAGAGTAATACTACACTCATGTCTTCTAACCATGAATCTTCTTTATAATCCGCTCACCCCCCATCCTGGAGAATGACTCACTTTGACTATAACATTCACGGGGCAGAAAGTATATACAATGACAGATCTTAGATATGTACATTGTAATTCGGCTGCACAAACATTGACTTTTTACTTTTGCTCCTGATTCTAAATTCCCAGGGAAAACTCCACTTTAGGCCAAGTAGGTCTACCCTTGGTCCAATCAACTAAAGCGAAGGAGGGTAGTGTCATTGTGTACAGTGGCTGCTAGAATTCCTCTGCTATTTAGAGAGAATGGTTCCTAGGAAAAAAGCTGGTGACAACCAAGTGAGAGATTAATTTAACATTTATTTGTCCAATTCACAATCATTAGGCATTTATGCTCAACTGTTTTATTATAAAAAATGCTACGATACATTTTCTTTGTAAATATAGCTATGGGCATATATGTAAATCAATACTGAGGATAAATTTTGGAACTTGGCATAATAAGTCAATGGAATGTATATTTTTCAATTTTATGGTGACCACATTTAGACAAGGTTAGATTCCCATTAGCAGTGAATGAGTATAAATGGGGTGACACTGAGGATTATTAATTTTTTAAGGCTTTGCCTATCTAACTGGTGAAGGTAATTGGTAAAGATAAAATGTATTTTCTACAATTTTATTAGCTATTAAATCTTATAAAGTTTATGTATTGAATATAAAAGTATATAAAGGCGGCCCCTTGCATCTATTCAGCTCTCTTGCTTTTAGATCCTCATGGGTTCTATGCTTCTTAAGACTGAATTTCCAGAGAAAACACAACTAACTCCTAATTTGGAAGCTTACACACTAACCACACCAATCAATCTCTGTTTACTTGCATCACTCCTCCCTACCCCCAGCTTTGCTAACTCCCCTATATTTGTTGGATATCTTTCTCATTAAATTGTTTGCTCCTTTAGAGACAGAAATTGTGTTTCATTTATCTTCATAACTTTCTTAAACTCAGTGTCTAACACAATGTCAATACATATTTGTTACGTAAACTAATTGCTTGTATGCGTCAGGCTAATGGACTTTCAGGAGATCTGGGTCTTTAGCCTGGCCACTATATCTGTCTTTATGGCAAGCAAGTGCTTTTTTTGGACCATAGTTTTCCAATACATACTATCATACAGTTCAACTAGATAATCATTAAAGCTTTTTTTTTTAACTTAAAATTCTATAATAATACTTGGCTTTTTTATTACATGTGAAAATATTCTGTATATATTACAAAACAATAGAATTTAAATATGTTGTCTAATTATAAATTTCCATCTGACAAATCTACAGAATTCAAGCGTGGCATTACTTACAAAATGGAATATTTTAGGGAGTTGTCACCTCTCTGCAGTGTGTTAGCCCCATCTAGTGAATGATTAATGAATTCTCAAAAGCCAGTTGCATGTGAACCGTTTTAAAACTACTCCTGAATCATATATCATCTTGTTTCCAGTCTTCCAGCCTTTGCTATTCCAGATCTCGCCAAGGTTGAAAGAGAAATTTATTGTGAGGTTAGTTTGGGAAATATATGAATGCCTGTGTAGAATAGATTCACTTTAAGAGTGAAACAATATGAAGAGTGGTTATCTATTTCTCAAATTCCACCTTTGATTCAGTTTCTATTTTCAACCAAATATATAAATGCACACAGTTTAAACAGTCATATAATTATATAAGAGACAGGCTTGGATAACTTTCTTTTCCTGCTCACCTTTTGTCCCAGGAATTGTCAAGTTTTATCATTTGCTTGATATTCCATGTATTTGTCACTAATTCAGCCTCAAATTTGCTACCTATTATAAATCAAGGCTGTGGACACATCAGGTATCCTACTTTTTATATATTTCTGAGAAAGCCTTTCCCTGGACCTTCTGACCTGCTCCAGCTGGGTTTGGTTTTACCTCCTTGCCTGGGACACAGCTTCATCCTTGATCTGCCTTAATTGTTATCCTGAGAAACCCTCTCTCTTTTTTCCCTATGTTGGGTCTCCTGTCTCCTGTATCACATGTTTTCTTTTCTCTTGATTTACTCATATTTTGAAGAAATATACCCTACACACAAAAAGTGCATGTGAAATATATTTTTGAGACTTAGTATGGTGAATATGGTGAATTGTCTGCCATTCAGCATTAATTTCAAACTACTTTTAGTGTGCCTGCAGACTGGAAAGCTAAAACCACATTTCCCAGACTTCTTCACGCTAGGACCCTAGACGTACTGTAGTTTGTGCCAATGGGATACACTCGTGCAAGTTTTGAAGGCCTAAGTTGGGAAGATGCCATCTTTTGATCGCGGAGGCTCCCTGAGTGTGGTGGCTTCTTGGTACCTGGCATTTAATACCCTGCACTATTGCTTAAAATTAACTATGGTGGATTCTTTCCTGCACTGAGTCTTTAATGATTAATGTTATATGTGTTAACTTGGTTACATATAGAATTCTAAATTTAAAATAATCTTTGTTTACAATTCAAGTGTTTCTTTCATAAAATATGAAGACACCTTGGCCCCTGCTCCAATACATGTGACTTTTTCTCCCTCTTCTCTGGGAGCTAAGGAAAACTATTCTTTGTTTCCCGTGTTCTGAAAATTCAAGGTAATTTACCCAAAGTTATCTATTTTTGTCTATCATGCTGTGTTCTTGGTAGGTCCTTTCAATGTGGAAACTTATGTTTTTATTTGTTGGAAAATTTCTTAAATGTTTCAGTGATTGTTTCCTTTCCCTGGTTTCCTCTGCAATTTTTGGGTTATTGGACTTTTTGGTCTGGCCCTCTAATTTAGTTTATCTTTTTTTCTCTTATTTGTCATCTTTCTTTTAAAAATTTTGTATAGGAGCTATCCTAAATTTTCTCTTTTAACTCATGTATTAAGATTTAAATTCTTTTTGCTATTGTATTTTTATTTCCAAACACTGTGTTTTAATCATCAAATTGGTCCATTTTGATAGCATCCTGTTCTAATTCTATTATTATAACATTTTCTTGTCTGTTTAACATATCCATATAATTCATGCATAGACTCCATTTCATTTAAATTGCTTTTTCCTTGCCTTTCGATTGGGCCTCTACATTTTAGTAGAGACTTTCTTTAAGTGTCTGGTAATCTTAGGTGGCTGCTTGTAAGTAACAGGGAGGAATTAAAGGCTGACTGGGAGCTCTGAGGATATGGTTGGATCTGTCCACTGTGAGCATCACTGTTTATATTGCTCAGAACAGAAGCTACGTATTTCCCTCTTAGAGGGTCAAGGCCTAGAAGTCAGCACCCTGGGGGAGGAGAGGAGCGTGTGGGCCAGAGTCCCAGCGCCTGTATTTCTTCTGAAGTAGGGGCCCTAAGAACAGTGCCCCTGCCCTGGAAGACACCACGTGTTCTCTCTCATCTCCTATTGCAGAGAGTAAAACCTCAGTTTTTGAAACTCTGGGGGCAGGGATCTGGATATTTGATTGTTTCTTCAGAAGCTTTTCAATCAATCTTCCTTATTAAACACTCCTTTTTAGCCCAACTTCCAGAAGGACAGTTCCACAGCCCTCGGGCGATTGTGGATTGCGTTGCTTTCCTCACGGTAGTTTAAGATTTTACTTTCTCAAATGCATCCACTTTTCAGCTTCCAAAAATTTATTGGTTTTGTTCCCTCATTTGTTCTCTTCTATCTCGTGGATTTCTCTTTTAAAATAACTTCCTTTTTGCAGGGATTTGGGAAAGAGGAAAAATAGATATGTTTCCTCACTGCTTCATAATTGATTTGATCCCATGTGTACTGAACTGATTCTTGAGACAATACATAACCTCACAGATGAATGTAAATGAGTGTGTGTGTGTGTGTGTGTGTGTATACACGTGTATGTACATACATAATGTGTATATGTGGGTGATCAGTTGTGATCTTGATGCCAGTGGAAAATACAAGGGTGGGCAAAGTAGGTTTACAGCTGTTCGTACAGAAAAAGATGTGCAGGTCATGATTATTGCAATAGCTTTAGTAACTCTGTGTTTTGCGTACTCACAACTATAAACCTACTTTTGCCCCCCTCCCCCCTGTAGTTTGGAGAGAAGGACTGTGATGCTGAGTAGCAATAATGAAGGAAAAATTGGGGAACAAAAATAATTGATCTAATCCTTGTTTTAGCTACTCTCTTTTAGAGGCTTAGGCACTTTTGGAAGTTTTTTTGTTTTGTGTGTGTGTGGTTTTTTTAATGGCCACATTGGTGCACTTTCATAAATTAGCTTTTAAGGTATTTAAGTACTGGACCTATAAAAATTTACCAAAAAAAGCAATTACTATGTAAGATTCAGGTGATTTTAAGGGAGACAAATAATGTGGCCAGAGTGGAGAAAAACTGTCCATTTGTTCATCCATTCATGTGCTCAGCAAATGTACACTAACCTTCCATGAGGCCCGGGAGGTGTAGGGGTGGACTATGCCCTTTGCAGGGTCAGGAAACGGGAAGGGGGAACTGACGTGGGAAGTGCAGAGTGGAGAAGATGCACCGAGAGGGGCAGGAAACTCCTCTACTTTTGCTTACAACTCACTGGCCAGGCCTAGTAGCAGGACCCCACCCTTCCTCAAAGGGCCTGGAAAGCGCAATCCTCCTATGTCCCTGGAAGAAGACTGGGAAGCTTTGGGTAAACATCACGAATGACTAACACTCGTGTTTGTGGCTCTTCTTCATTGGAAACCACACCAGAGGATTATGGGACAGGCATAGTTTCAGCAAAAAGAACAGAAACCATACCACCTGGGATAGTCAGGGGGCTAGAACAAAAACGTGTGGAAAACACTGAAGGCATCATATTAAGCGAGGTACACAAACACCAGTATTAATACTTTAAAAAAAATTAAATTCCAAAAATATTTTAGAAATTATTCAAACTGGATATTAGAAATTACCTATGCTAGGATAAATTTGTATGTGGTATAATATGGAGAAATTTTAACTGTACAAATAATTTGTGATAACTAGCTACTGAATATATTTTTTGGGTATCAAAAATCAATAGAATACAATTCAGAATAAAATTTGAAAATATTCTTAAACTGAACAACTGTTAATTAAATGGTAATCAATTTTTTTTTTTACTTTCAGTTGCTTATAAATTAAAATGGGTGGATTGAAACTGTCAGTTTTAAGGTAAAAGACTTCTGCAATTTTCTTTCTGTAGCATCTCCTATTTTCTAATAAGATTCTATTCTTATCACTTTAAACCACTATTGCCATTGACTTCAGGAGGGATTACAAACAAGTGAATGGCAGGTAATTTGCTCAACGGTGTGTGGCTTTGTGGTAACGTGGGAGAGAGCATATCTCTCTGAACACCTTATATTTGCTAAGCATAACAAATCTGGGGCACTCTGAGCCTCCTTGCAAAATTCTACCTGGTTTAATATGCCAAGAGCTCACTGCAGACAATGAATAAAGAAAGAGGAGTGGACAGGGTGGACTATCAGGGGGGTCCAGCATTATTAGGTCTGGGTGACTGAAGGGCTCAGTATGAACGGTGTGTTGTAGATGTGAAGTTAACTAAAATCTGTAGCTGAAAGGCAATTTATGACTATTTGAAGAACCCTAAACAAAAATCACTCTCCTGGTGTTCATGTGACGGGATTCCTAACACACAGGCTGCTCCTTCTCGGTGCCCTTTGCTGATCCTTCCCTTCTTGGCTTCTGAATTTTAGAATGCCCCAGGGTTCTCTGTACTTGGGTCTCCTATTTTCTCTCTCTGAGGTGATCCTATTTAAGCCCCTATCAAACTCAAGGTGAACATCCAAATGGTCTACATGTCTGTGTATTAGCTCCACCTGGCTATCACATAAGCACTTAAAAATGAACACATCTAAAACAGAACTTGAATTTCTTGCTCCTCCCTTCAAAATAAAGAAGTCTTTCCTATTATTTAGCCTGGCCCCCAAACATTACATCAATCTTTTACTCTTCTTCACCACGGTCTACATCAAATCTATCCACTGATCCCTTATCTGTTGGGTTTCCCATTGATACCGATGTTGAGACTTAGCGTCTCCACCGCTGCCAACCTCGCTGAAGCCACCGTCGGCTCTTACATGACTCGCTGCCACCGGTCTCCTCCTCCCGCAGCAGCCCCCCGGTTCCACTCTTGGTGTCCTCAAGTCTGTCGTTCATCCTCGTGGCAGCCAGAATGATACTGTCAATCAATCCTCCGCTCAAAACTAACACATTTGCAAGATTGCTCGAGTCCTGACAGCATGCGTTTTGTGTAAATAAAAACCACGGCCTTATACAAAGTAGTATTATATACTTCACAGGGCATGATACACCCAACATATCAGGGAACGTGCGTCTAGACTGGGGACGAAACAAAGAGAAACGGAAGTGGAGTCTTACATGGCCCACCAGGAAAATGGCACATGGCCTGAGGAATGTATCAGCTCAACCTTTTGGAATTCGCTGTTCTAAAGGAAAAAATCAATCAATCAATCAATCAATCAATCAAAAAGATGGTATATATTTTTAGTGAATAGTCTGTGACGTTTCATATTTTACTTGAAAATATTACACCCAAGTGGGCACATGTTAGCTTTGCTATTATTATTACCTTTTACTTTCAATCTAATTGTTCTTGTTCAAAAGAGAGATACGCGTTGGTGGAGTAAACCAGTAGAGAGTATGTATTTGCAACTTTCTTCATTATTAAAGCTTCTGGAACCTCAAATTTTAGATATACGCCAGATTTAGAAGCTCACCCTTTCCCGTTCTATTTTGCTTAAATTCTCAAAATATTAAAGGTCAGCATGTACTTTCACTAGATTAGAGTATAATACATTGAAAAGTAAAATTACATTTAAAAGCTTGCTGCTTACAGTCTCTGAAGATATAGGCACAGAATGAAACACTGGATATTACCATGTGTATAAGTACTGTATCTGTTTATCCAAATGGCAAAAAGAAAAAATGGTATTTGAGTGCCATGTGAGCAGCTAATATAATGAGCTAAGTTCTTAAATTCTGCAATAAAATGTGTAACAATTTTAGTCTATAGATTTGGGGCAGGGAAATATATGCATCTGGGCACTTTGAAAATTGCTGAATTTTATCATCGCAAAAAGCTATGAAGAAATCGAATCTGTTTTGTTTCAGAGTAACTGTGAGATGAGGTTATTGGCTTCAAGGGGAAATTAAATCCCCTTTTCTAATAAAATTTGGTATCAAAGAGATGTTTCTGTTTTTATAGGCACTCCTATGCCTCTTACTTTACTAGTGCAACTTTAATAAATAAAAGTTCATGAGTTGAAGGAGATTGCACAGGCCGTTACCTTTTTAAAATGGGAAGGTTGACTCGTAGCTTAAGGTTCCTGGCTTGCTAGCTGGGGCTTAGCTGAAGATGAGTCTCATCTATGATAACCCTGTGCTTCATTATAAGATGTGGTATGAAAATTAAAGAGAAATATCCTCAGGATAGAAAACACTAGCAGCCGTTTATTGAACACCTAGTAGGCAGTAGCTCTGATATCAGGTACTTCATGGAAAGTGCCTTTAATGAAATCATCATTTGCTACTTATATGTATATCATTGTTTTAAAGAAGAAGAACTTGTGGCATGGAAAGTTTTAGTGAGTTTCTCACTTTCAAAGAGTCAGAAAAAGGGAGGTGAAGGCTGAACTTCGGTGTTTGGTGCCCCAGTAAATCACTAAATCAGCCCTACTTGCATTTCTCGACATTCCCATTTATCTTTGTTGGACAGAGATGATTTTACTTTTGCACAAAAATAGCAACAGATGAAAGTCAAGGTCTGAGACAAAGATTGTATCAGATGCCAGACATTTAAATAAAAGTGAAAATTTTAGTTTACCATTTGAAAATGTTATCACTATTATATATTATCTCCAGATATTTCCAAGTCAAGGTGGAAAATAACTCCTTACACAGCCTTGGATTTACGAAGAATGAAATTTTCTTTTCTGTGCACCTCTCTGCAGCAAGGGGTTCCTGGGCCATATCTTTAACCCAAATCTTCTCTTCTATTTTGGTCCACAGCAGAGACATAAATGTCTCCCTTTCCTGGACCTTGGCTGAGTAGTGTGTCACTTGCATTAATCCATTTTCTGCTTCAAGTAAGTACTTGACTCCTGAGGTAAGAGTAGAAGAGTCCAATGCTTTAATTTTTTAATTCTGTTCTGAATGAGACCTGGAAGAACCCTGTGCAGCATTCAATTAGGATTTAGATTGGTGGGTGAATGTTCATGTGGTGAATGACACAAAATAGTATCCTGGTAACAACACTGGGTTGGGCACTGTGGGGTCTGGTCCTGCTGTCACTTGCTGTTTCAGTCTTGGATGATGGTGAATTGTATCTGGGGCTCTTTTGGTTCATTTGCACAATGCTGGGGCTAATGCAGCTCAAGTGATTTTTCACATATGTAAAATTTTAAATATATTACAATTAAGTGAAGATCCTTAAAACAATCACAATAGCCCAGCCGGGCGTGGCTCAGCGGTTGAGCGTCGACCTAGGATCCAGGCGATCGGGGTTCGATTCCCGGTCAGGGCGCATGCCCGGGTTGCAGGCTAGGCAGCTGGTCAATGACTCTCTGATCATTGATGTTTCTATCTCTCTCTCTCCCTCTCCTTTCCTCTCTCTGAAATCAATAAAAATATATTTTAAAAAAAATAACAAAAACCAAACAATCACAATAGATGATATGTTTTACTGGCATAGTCATTTCACTGAAGAAATTCTAAAAATATATGAGGTATTCTTTCTTAACAGAATCAATATACTATTTTAACAGTTTTTTAAGAATTGGCCTCACAAAGATGACCCTTCCTCCTTGCAATTATGATCAGGTAAAAATTATCAGGTAGAAGACCTACCATGGAAAGGAGATAAATACAACAAAGAAAGAAATAAAAAATTACTTTGAGGTTGTGACCCGAAATTCCAAGATATCAAACAAAAATTCAATGGAGTAAATATATTAGAGTATTTCCCATGTTGTCTGTAGACCACCTACATCAGAATCTCCTGGGGTTTTTGGAAGAAAAGTATGAGTCAAAATGTGGTTTCCTAGCTCCTACTTCTGAGACTTGAGTCAAGATCTCTGGAGATGGGATACAGGAGATTGCCCTTATGGTCTTTAATGTTTGACTGTCAATGCATTTGGTTTTGAGATTAATCCACCCCATCCCATACCTTTCTATATATCAATTGCACACATTTATAAAACAGTAAGTATATACAAGTGTTATTTTTATTCTATTTGGAGATACTAAGGGTTTTAACTGAAGTGCCAATATTTCTGCAGCCTTAGCTAAGAATTGTAGCTTTGTGGTTAAAATGTGTCTCATTGATAATATTCTCTTTTGAGTTCATGAGTGGGGTAGGGGGAGCCTGTTCTATTCTGTTTGAAAACATTAACAGATATTTTCCAATTTAAAGAAATTGACTTTGTGAGCCTAATTCAGTTGGGCGAAATATAAGAATTTAAAAGTGGAATCCAATTATCTCTAACTTGTACACTTTGTTGAAGAGGTATTAAATTGGAAAAACTGAGCTTCTGAAAGCACATTTAAGTTTCCTGTTGACAATAAATGCAAAATAAAAATAATTTGAAAATGAAAACCTTGACAGATTAATCATATCTCCTTCACAATTGAGGTCTTACATACACACAAAACTAGACTCTGTTCCTGACCTAGTCATTAATAATACCCTTCAGTCTGAATTTTTTTCCTGTTTATTACTAAGTATAATTCCATTAACACAAAATTCTGTCACTAGGTGGCTCCGTTTAGCTTTTTAAAAGCAGTCTTCTATGAAAATCTGTTCTGGGAGCATTTCTGTTTTCTTATTTCATCTCATATTTTTTTACCTTTGTGATACATACAGTCTGTGTAGCTTAGTTGCAAACCATTAGCTGTCTGAAATTAGAGCCTATGTGCAATGTGCTGCCAATTCCTCTCTCTAGTCAACAAATAATGAAAGGTGACAGATGACAATTCTACAGGACTATGGTTATTGGCTGGATGCCATTGCTCAGTGCTTGGATCCTTAGCAAAATTATTTCCAATCTTATTTTCTCATTCAGAGCTCCATTTGAGTACCAAGACATATTTCCTGTAGTGAGAGAAATCCCAAGAAAGTCATGGGCAGAGGGATGGATTTCTTTTTACGTTCTGAGAAATTCTTGGTCGGAGAGGATTGGTGTGAGCTACTGGAAAATGCCACAGACTTGGAGTTGAAA
The DNA here is from genome assembly GCF_054644295.1 of Miniopterus natalensis. Classification (NCBI taxonomy): domain Eukaryota; kingdom Metazoa; phylum Chordata; class Mammalia; order Chiroptera; family Miniopteridae; genus Miniopterus; species Miniopterus natalensis. The sequence goes on from NC_142096.1 coordinate 10,800,157, forward strand.
TACTTGAAGTCTAGTTTGGTGTTTTTGCAGGTAGTAAATTCAACTATCCTTCCTGAATCTCAGTTTTCTCATCCTTCAAGTTGAAGAGATGGACTAGATGATATTTGTAATCTCTTCTAGTTTTCCTTGAGATGGGTGATATGCACAAAGGGATTCCTTAAGCAAAAGTGGCCTCGTATGTGAATATTTACTTTCTCAGGTTATATACTTCTAAGGAAGAAGAAATGTCATAGATTCTCTAGCTCCAGTGCCCCAAACAGTGCCTGGCACATAGAAGAAACTCAACATTTACCTTTAAATGAATAGACAAACTGCCTAGGAGTACTGAATGAAGATCTCAGGGCCACATTGGCTCTCCACAGCCCAACTCGGTCTTATTCTCTCTTTGGGTGTCTAGTTTCTACCCTTAAAGTCACAGGTGCCCATTGACGAAGGCAAGTCATATTAGCATGCATTTATTGTTTCTGGAAAGGAAGTGTAGATTTCTTTGTCCATTAACATTGTTATTTGCATTAAATAGTTGTCATTGTAAATTCTTTGAAGGCAAAGCCCATCTGTAATAATAGGTTTAAAGTCCTGGAGCATGACAGTGATGTGGTTGGCTAGAGGCACTACTTAAATCGGCTGGCTCTGAAGCTGTTGGGCCCAGGCACAAAGGAAAGAGCCTATGAAACAAAGTCCTAAGTGAAAGTGAGGTGTGTTGAGAGAGGGTTGAAATTTGGTAGAGTAGTGAAAAGATGCCTAATGAATTTTAATAAGATGGTCTAATATAGCATAGATACAAGCAAAATATTCAGCATGCACAGAAAGAAATAACGTTGTTAAAATACTACTTTTATGAGGAGTGTAAGAATCTTGACAGCAGGCATTTAGGACTAAATTGAGCCAAATCCCTAATTCTGAAACCATTTGAAGGAGACTTATTGATAACAGAAAAATAATGACCTAAGAATCTTCAAACTTATAGTATAGAAAGAGACCAATGTACTATTTACAATATAATTATCTTGAAAATACATACAAGAAATTAAAGTGCTATGAAATGTGGTTCTGACACTTTTCAATTACGTTCACCTCTCAGTGATTAGCTATGTGGAAGTGGAAATATTTACATGACATCACAACATTCCGTTTGATATTTTCTGAGCTCCTCTGTGTTCTACTCTGCCAAGCAGGACTGGAATGGCTTTACCCTGCTTGATTTGTGTAGAAATGATAAAAATGTCAACTGGCTCGATACCCCATTGCACAGATGCCTAGGAGTCTAGAGCTTTTTCTGGAAAACACTATTTACCCTGGAGAGAATTCACTACAGAACAATGCTTCTTGGAATGCAGGTCACAATGGGAGTGCAACAGAAAGTATCCTTAGGGTTCTTGCTAATTTTTTTAATGGGTAAAATATTCACACTTTGACAGAATTCTGGGAATTTTGCTTAGATGTTCTCAACGTAAAGCATTTGGGAAATTTTAACCCTGTGTCAAGCAAGTGTCTTGGCTCATGACATTTTTATATGTGTATGACTAAGGCGCTTTGCTATGGTTGGAGAGAACAGATGACCCCGCCCCCCTTAATGATGAGAAAAAAATATTTTTGTCCTGTTTGTAAAAATGTGACATCAATCTGCAGCAAAATAGGAAGTATATGTGTTATCTAATGTTAACATAAAATACATGGTATAAATCATATGTATAATACTATAAATATATAAAATTTGAATATGACACAAGGAAAGGGAGTAGGTAATGTGGGCAAATAAAATTTTGGCTTTGTTTCTTTGGGACTATGAGTGATTTTCTACTTGAATTTCTATTATTTCTCAGCCTCCCTATTGCTCGGTTATGGACCACCATCTCATGTACTTGTGATATGATGGTTTGAAATAATTTTAAAACTGGAGATAACCTAGACTTTTAAATTTGTGCATGATCTGGACAGGTTCGCATGACAGAAGGCAAGGAGAAGCTATGTATACCAGCCTCTAGAGTAGGCACTTAGTGAAGGGCAGGGGGAAATGAGTCTCTGGGTTTATTATATGATTCGGTGTAGTTCACCCAGGCAGGGAATCTTATAGGGATGTCTTTTTCTCTCTCATTCACACACCTACCCACTCACACACTAAACACACATTTCTGTAACCCAGCCAAGGTGGTAGCAGTTATGAAGTTCCTTAGTCGAGAATTTGGGGCTTTGAGATCCTGGCATCTTTTACCATCTTTACCACTCCGACTTATTGAAATGTTATCTACTTTGACTTATGTATGTTGATCTCTTTAATCTCTTTAATACATTATAGAATTCCCTTTAATAATGATGCTTTCAACTACAAATGAAGCTTTATATATTCACTATACATACGTTTACTATAATTAAATAAAAATGACAAATATCTCATTATAAAACCTGTTAGGCTATTTGATTTTTATCCTAAGGGACTTATTAGAAACAGCATAACGTGAAAGAAAAAGCAGTGGCCTGGGAGACAGGAAAGGCGGATTCCAGTCTGGTCATTGTTATGATCAGCATGACCACTTTCAGTTTAATAACTCAAGTCCTCTCCTAGACGAGTTGATCTCTACGAAGTGTGATCATATAGGCTCTTTTGCCTGGGACAGTCCTGGTTTACACCTGTTATCCCAAAGTAATTATTAATAGCACCCTTTTCACTCTCAAAAGTGTCCTGGTTTGGATGATAAATTATATGGTTACTTTATCTCCAAAGGTCCTTTCAACTTGGGTATTCTTTGATGTTACCTAGGGATGAGATGTGGAATCAAATGTCTGAGAGCAAGTCATTGAAATTCTAGTCCTTTATTTTGAACAGTGGTGAGAGATGAAGGTATTGAGTTTGATATATGGCCCAGATCATGAAGGTCTTATATTCAAAGACTTTTAATTTTATCCAGAAGCCTATGTGGAAGCATTTAATCAGGGAAGAAACTGAGACATCATTTTGGCTGCATTTTAGAGAATGGATTTTAAGAGACTCTTGCTGGAAATGACAATTTTGTTAAGAGTTTATTACAATAATTCCATTAAGAAATGATGGAGATCTTAACTAACGTTATGGCAGTAGAAGAGAGAAAGACACTAATTAGAGAGACATTCAGGTGGTAACATCTATGGGATAAAGGATATAGTAACTGAACGTGGGGACCATGGGAGAGCTGGAGTATAGGATGGCCTCCCCCATGATCTCATTCACTTCTTAAATTATTGGATGGATAATGATACCATTTATGGAAGGGGAGACCACAGGCTTTGGAGTTCTGCACTGAAAATATGATTGGCTCATTGCCCCACTTGTGGACTTTATAGTACATTTGTGGGACATACACATGGAAATAATACAGAAGACATCTAGGTATAGAATAAGAACATTAGAATATTGTGTTCTGGCCTCGTGATATAAATTTGAGACTGATTAGCACATTCAAAACCCTGATAAAGATCTGGGGGACTATAAAGTGAGACAAAATTGAACCAGTGAAAGAACTCTGGGAATTCCTAACAGTACAAGGAACCTCTTGAGTTTGGTAACAAAATGACTTTATTTGTTATTAAATGTGAGTATGTTGTAGTGATGAATTGGTGATACAGTGTGAGGCCTGTGCCTTGTCTTGTGATAAGGTGCCAAGAATTTTACCACCATTGATTTTACACAATCAATACAAATGTCAAGACAACATAAAGGGGCAATGACATCTTTGTGTTATTGTAAAAATAGTTTTGATTGTGCAGATGTCCGGAATGGGTCTTGGACCTCCACAGGTACACAACCATGCACTGAGAACCACTGCTGTAACTAAACTTAGAGATGGCTGCACCCACCATCCAATGCTGCAGAAGTTAAAACAACAAACAAACCCCAAACAACCTAAAAACAAAGACAAGAGCTTTGTTGCATTTTGCAGCAAGGAGCTCATGGGCAGTCTTATTGAGAATAGCTCTAGTGTTCACGTTTCCAGGTTAATGTATCTTTGTCATGTATCTACCTACGTGAAATGATGTAAAGGAAATATATACTCTCTTTCACTTCAATGAATGTATTTTGTTCACCTCAAATAGAAACCCTTAAATGTAAGAAGTCATTAATTATGGTTGTCATCAGACCTGGGAGAGCATATCAAATTTCTCTGACTAGGAACTAAATGTCTTTTCCTCCTTTGAATTATGGATCTAGCATATTAAACAATTTGGCATGCCATTTATAACAACTCACGGTAAAAAGCAAATCCTAAGGAAGAGTTTGCTGGAAACCCCATAGTCACTGGCTACAATGTACAGAAGTCAAATGAAATGGTTCAGTATATAAAGATGTTACGTTAAAATGATTTGAATAAAAGGATATAAGATTATTTGGCATATTGTAGGACAAATGTGCCTCTCAACAGAGACAGTACACATACTAAGGGCAGGCAGTGGTTAAGAAAGTGACATTTATTGAGCATCTTCTCTGGGCTGTTCTCTGAGTCAGAAATATTATTTATCTCATCTTACATAAGCCTTTCAAAGCCCTTTATGTCAAGTACCATTAACCTTTCCTTAAAGACCATTAACCCTGTCTAAAACTATTAATTTTATCTAAAACTCTGTCTAAAACTGAATTTTACCTAGGTTTAACAACTTGCAAAGATAATGAGATTTTTATTTCCCTGATTAATGTTATCGGAGTGAAATCAATTTCTTTATGAATGATTTCTTCTTCACTCAAAATAGTTGTTTAGCTTTGGATTCCATATACAAGGTACTGTTCTGTAATACTGGATTACACAGTTTCTTTTATAAAGAACTTTTGCAAATGTAGCTGTAAGGAGACTGCGGCTGATTAACCAGGTTACCTTTCCACCATCTCGCAGGAGCTGAGTAGCTGAGCAGCTCCAGAGACTAAGGGATCTGCAACGTCATGAGATACTTAGTAAGTAAGAGACATACTTGCTGCCCTCAGGTCAACATTTCTAGTAGTCACTTAGAAAGCAATCGTGAATCCTATATTAATCTACCTAATCAGCACCAGCTGTATTTGAATATTTACCATTTATCTGATATTTGAAAAATATAAACTATAAGACATAGCTTATATCTAGTATCTGTCTGATTTACTTTAATTTTTGTTTGGCTTTAGATTGGATATTATGTTTTGTTTCATTATGGAATATTTCCCATCAATGTTGAATAAATGCTCTTAGGGTTACATAAAATAAAAATTCAAAGATTCTTGGCAACCTTGAGCCTCTGTTACTAGCTTTCATCATACCTAAGAATAACCCAGTTTACCTTGACCATATCCAAAACCAAAACTGTCATCTAGAAAATTGTCATCCAGCTGTTTACATTAACTATTGCTTTTAGATTCACTCGCCCCCCCCCCCCCCCCCAATTCAGCATTTCCTTGAAGTTTGGTATATACGTGTTCTAAAATCACTTTCCTACATGGAACATTATGACATTGACTTCTTTTTTTTTAAACCCCATTTCTAACTTTTCCTATCAGGTCAACATCCTTTTGAAAACTGTGTGTATCTGTCTCGCATCCATTCCACTCATTTACCTCTCAGCTAGGTCTTCTTTCAGGTTCTACGTTTCAAGGAGCCTATGAACACCTTGCTCCTCCTGTGTAGCTAAGGTTCCTATGGCTAAATTCCTATCTTCAAACTGATACACAACAGAGGCCAACAAATATGTAGCATATCTGTGCCCCGAGGACTGTGGGACAGGAAGGTGACTGGAATTTCAGGCACTTGCAGTGGCGTGAACAAAAGCAGGGACAGAAAAGCGTAGGACAGGTATGGAGGCTGAGAATTCGTTTAACTTGATGAAGCACATGTGATCAAAATTACTATTATTTTTCCAAAAGAGATTCTTTTAACCCAAGTGTTTCTTATCTTTCCCTATTTGCTTATGAAACATATACAGGCAATTAGTTATAAGGCACTTGGGTGTTTAACAAAGCGGAACACAAAGTTAAATGGCATGTTTGGATTATTTTATTCTCATACTAAAAAGTGAACACTCACCTACACATGCGCCGGATAACTTTTCCCCAAAATATTTATTGGCCTTTCTTGGAGTATAAAGGAATAAAAATTGAAATGCTGTGAATATATTATAGGTGAAAAAAACATTAGCTATATAAAAGTACAGCCGAAAATATTTGAGAGATCAATGCAGTTTATAAACTGTATATGTTCTTGAGGCGACTTTGCCTCATTAAGAATGGAAGTGCATTGAGCACTGTCCAAGCCCTAATTAAAACTCTGTTGATAAATTAAGTGTAGGCTTTACAACATTTAAATACTATACACGGTGAGATTTTAGAAGCAATCACTAAAAGGAATTGTAGAAAACACTTTGCAGAGTAACAGACTGATTGAAGTTGAAATCATTTTTGCCAAAGGCAAGGATTAGAATAGCTAGTATTCTATTTTGAACCATCGATGAACAGTGGTGGGTAGAAATAAGAATTTAAAATACAGTGTCAGTAGGTTTCTTTAATTTTTACATTTATTGCTGTAACAAAAAGTATAAGAAAATGAAACTATGACCAAATGCAGTAGCCACTTCTCACAAAAGAAAATGAGACAAACATTATTTTGTGTCAGGCTCCTCCTGAAAACTCCTCTTATTCGTAAACTGTGGTTTTCAATAAGGGTCTGTTTCCTTAAAGCGAGGAGACTGTAACTTGTTCAGGGTTAGGACACGTAAATAAATGCCAATCAGTCACCACCAATCTTCAGCTTTATTTAGACTTTGACATACGCTGACAATTTGTTTTACTGCAATTCAATTCATGAGTCAAAATAATGATCAGAAGATATTTTAGGTGAACGATGTTGAATATTTTATTATAAAATGACAACGTTTTCCATAACAAATTTGGGCGGGGAAAGAAACTATATTTTCTTACTAATGTGAAGAATTTCATGAGTGAGTGTAGACTTCGGGCTGATGGCACCAGATAATAACCATCAAACTGAATTTAGCACTTTTTCATTTCGTGTCTAATATGCCTGTGAATGAAGAGCAACCGGGTTATAAATTTTTTAAATACTAACAGAGTGTGCGACCTACTGTGCATTATAATTCTTTGAAGTTTGTGTACGCATGTTTGTGCGCGGGTGGGTACATTTCAAAGGCCTTGTTGTATTGCTTTACTAGAACGAAGGTGGCCTTAGGTACAAGTCAAAATTACATCTTGGGTCCTGAGTAGGAAATAATTATGCAAAATACACTTGGAGTTATTGACTAACTATATACATAAAGAATCATATTGGGTGGGGAGTCTCATGGGACAGCTAGGTGGTGGGAAGGAATTGTACATCCTGGAACACCAAAGTTATGTATCGGTTTCTGCTTTCACATTTATCTTTTTTTTTCTTTTTTAATTATTGTGTAACTTTCATCAGTGGTGAAGTAGAGGGCTATTGATTGAGGTATTGTGCTACACCAACTTAAAAAATGCCTCTTGAGTCACTTCTTTTGGAAAATGTAGGAAAGGTAATGGAGGAAGGCTCTTCTTATGAGGCTGGTTAGAATATGAACAACAGAACTGTGGGTCGGATTTGGGGAGATATTCTTTCTGTCCTTTCCAAAGCTCTGTTCTTCCAGGATAAAAGACACAATGAATTTGGAAAGTGAATAAAAATTCTAATTTTTCTTTACTTCAAGGTTTATTTTATTCAGTTTTGCCTTGTAGAGTTAGAGGGCAATGTGCCTGCTGTTATGGGCCTCATTTTCGACAGAGAAGTGAGTCCTTACATTATAACGAAAAGAATCACAGGTTCAGTGATATTTATAAAGATGAGATATTAGCATAAGCATGAAAATACAAAAATTAATCAAGGCAGTTAGAGCTGACACAAAATAGGGAGTGAAAATTCAGTATGTAGTGAGAATGGTGAAGGCCTTTTAAAAATAATTATTTTAATTAACAAATGTCTGTGAAAGGAGACATCACTTTCCCACTCTCTGGCTTGAAATGATGGTATCATTATTAACTTCATTTGGTTCCACCCTCAATACCAAACCAGTCACCAGGCTTTGCTGATTCTGCGTAATATTATATCTCTACCAATTTCCACCATGTATTAAGATTGAGAACACCACAAATTTATTACCTTACAGTTATGGAGGTCGGAAGTTTGCAGTGGCTCTTACTGGACTAAGATAAAGGTGCATTCCCTTTGGAAACTCTAGAGGAGGGTCAGGTTTTTTTTGTTTTGTTTTTAAACATTGTTTTAAAAAATATATTTTTATTGATTTCAGAGAGAGGAAGGGAGAGAGAGAGAGAAACATCAATGATGAGAGAGTCATTGATCAGCTGCCTCCCGCACGCCCCCTAGCGGGGATCGAGCCCCAACCGGGGCCTGTGCCCTGACCAGGAATCGAACCCCGATCTCCTGGATCGTCAGTTTTCTTTCATGGCTCACTCTTCTCTCTTAATGTCAGGAGACAGGGTATTTAAACCTCTCTCCTGACCCTGAGACTTCTGCCTCCTTCTTTCCCTTTTAAAAGAGCCCGGTAGGTCCACTCAGATGGTCCAGAGTAGTCTCCTTATCTCAAGTTGTTTAACTTTCAACTCAGCCCAAACATTGTCATTGTTTCCCTTTGAAATGAAATTCAAATTAAGCTATAATATTGGTCGAATATTGGTCATTAGTATACTCACCCCCAATCATATATAACTGCTCTTCCCTAAAAAACATCCCAAAACACCTCTAGGTTTTTGTGGTTTTGTTTTTATTATTTTGGAAGACATTCCGTCAGCTTCCTATGTCCTTTAGTCTCCATTTTAAATCCCATGTCGTCTGTTACCTGTTCTAACAATTTATCTACTAAGTCCCCTGGTGATCAGTACTTGTACCATTCACTTGGTCAATAACCATGCCTATTTTGTGATTATTTTATATATTAGACGTTTATTTCTCCTTTGTATTGCCATGTGAATGTTACAAGACTTGTTTTTTTCAAATAGATTATGCATTTATTGAAGATTAACAGTGTTCTGCCTGATAAACATTAAATAATCATTTGGGGTTGTGTGTGTGTATGTGTGTGAGCAAAAATTCAAAGACTAATTTTAGGACAACCAAAAACTAAGACATTATAGTTTTGAAGTACTGAGTAATTTGTATATTCATTATGATTATTTTTTATAGATATCATATACTGAATTGCTATAAGAATGCTGTAAACTGAAGTTGGCTTTTGCCATCCCTAGCTTTATTTTCTCTATCACAGGATTGTTCTGATGGTTTCTTTTATAATAGCACACACTTTAGTCAGGCTTATAGGATTGCCAACAGGACAATAAAAATGTTTTTTGGTAATAGAGAAAATCATTTAAATTTATCTTCCACAAAACATGACATGAAATTTCATTCAGTGCCCTTCAGAGCAGTGATTCTCTAATCATGGCCATGACCTTTCACTAAATGTTTTCTGCATTCACCAATAGCTGGCATAATTCCATCAATGTCTAAAGGTGACTGAAGAAAGAAAACAAATTGCATATGTAAAGCTCATAAGCTCAAAAATGTCAGCCTCCAAAATAAGGGTTTGAACTTCTGTTTTTTATCTCTGCATGAAAGAACAAACATCTCAGAGTAAACGTCCTCGATTCAAAAAAATATTGAGTCCTTAATAAAAAACACACAACATGTTTATATGTGCTAGAAGACATAAATACATCTAAGATTTTTTTCCCAAAAGCTTACTTTTGTGGGGGAAATGCTATAGTGTTTTAAGCGTTATGATACAGAAACAGATAAAATATTGTCAGGGTTGGAGCAAGAAAGCAGAAGGGAATAAAATTTGGGTTATTTAAAAAAAAAAGTTTAATAAAAGATGACTACAAAGTTGTGAGTAGGATATAGAGAAGGAGTGAGGTAACACCACCTTTGGCTTAAAGAAGAAAGGAAATAATCACTGGAACTCAGGGGAGTTTTTAACTTATTGGGGTGACATAGGTTAATAAGATTATATAGATTTCAAGTGTACATGTCTATGACGCATGATCTGTATATTGCATTTTGTGTACACCACCCAAAGTCAGGTCATTTTCTGTCACCATATATTTGGTCCCCTTAACTTCCCTTGCCTTTGGGGTCAAATTAATAAAATCTACTCTAAGACCAAGGTCCATACATTTAGTATCAATGTTTTCTTTTATGTACTTTATTGTTTCAGATCTTATATTTAGGTTTCCAATCCATTTTGAATTAATTTTTGTACGTGAAGACACACTGCAGTCTAGTTTCATGCTTTTGCGTGTGGCTTTCCAGTTCTCCAAGCAGCATTTATTGAGGAGGCTTTCTTTTCTCCATTGCATGTTTTTGGCACCTTTGTCAAAAATCATTTGCCCATTACATGTGGTTTAATTTCTGGGCTCTTAATTCTGAAGAATTTTCATTATAAAAGTGGAAAGAGTGATAAACAAAATCCGAGATAAGTGATATCATATGTAATAAGTTTAGGCATATGAAAGGTACTTATTAGCTGCTAATTTCCCCTCCCTTTTTTTTTCAAACCACCACATGGAATTATTAATCATAAATTTAGTCCTGACATTGCTACACATTATAACATCCATGTCAACTGCAAAGCCTGAGACACCCAACATTTACAGTTTAACTTGGGCTTCTTTTTTGTCTTTAACTATAAGGATGTGGGAAATAAAACTCCAGCAACATAATCACCAAGAATCATTTTAAATAACAATGCCAGAAGCTATCGGGAAGCAGTAATAGTTAATTACAAAAATTAAATTCAAGGAAAATAGAGGTTATTATGAAAAGGTACATGACCCTGTCTGAATTAAAATAGCAAAAAGAAGGTTATTATTTTCACCTCTTTATGATTCAGGGGGGAAAAACTTCTGAAAGAAGGAATTTAATAGAAAAAATGGCAGTTTGCTATAATAAAGCATTTAATAGACAGAATAAAGAAGACTAGTGGATTGTGTAAGCATCAACAGCCCACAAGGTCAGCAGAAACTACCTTAAAAAAAGTATGATCCTCAGAAGAAAGAAAGAAAGAGAAAGAAAGAAAGGAAGGAAGGAAGGAAGGAAGGAAGGAAGGAAGGAAGGAAGGAAGGAAGGAAGGAAGGAAGGAAGGAGAGAGAGAACAGGAAAGAATGGTGCTTCATGAAACACGTTGTGCTAAGACTCGCCTTCTCACTTCATAAACAAGAGCAGCCCAGTGCTCAGGCCCAGATGGTTCTGGGCTGAGGTTGTGTAGTTGCTCGGATGCTGCCTTTTAAGGGCACATGAGGACGAGCTTTGTGGCCCTACCTTGCTCTCTCTTTCTTTTGAAAAGTTGGCTGAATTGTAAGTAGGGCACGTTCAATGCTTTGTCACAATCTGGATTTTTGCCGTTCACCTGACTCACCAAGAATTGATTTTCTAACAAAAAAGTATCATTTTAAAATATAGTTACTACCTCTATTTTCTTAGCTACCAACAGATTTGATTCAGTAAACATTTTATAATGTATTCTTAGAGTAAAAAAATTCTTTTTTGTAGATTAGATGTCTCAAATTTGGTATGAACTGTATTTGGCTAGAAGCTGTACAACACAGTATTATTTCTAAAAATGGCTAATTTTTGATGCTGAGAATAAAAATACTTGAATATGTTTGTATTTAATTATATTTTGCATCGATCGTGTTTTAAAGTATATGACCGAAATTCTTTATTTTGTATAATAGGCTATTTCTAGGTGTTCTAAATACAATTTTCTCCTTTGAGAATTTATAGTCATATATTAACTAAAAATATGGCCTATCTGGTTTGATAATTGTTAAACAATAAATAATAATTATAGTTTGATTAAATAATAAATGAACTTAAAATATCAACATTTTACATTTAAAAAATCAACTGAGCAATTGACTTTGACCTAAAAAATCAACAAGATTATATTCTCCACGGCCTTATGTGGAGCATGTTCCTTCCCTTGGAAAGAGTCACAAAATATTAGTTTTGGTATCTGTGGGGTCCATCTCCTTAAAGTTCAATATGATTTTTGACCCTATTTTATTGCTTTGGAATTTTAACAACATGCTTCATGCTCATGCTTTGTGTCATCTGTAGTACCTTAAACTTTTTCAGGCATTTGTAGCTTGTGAGAATGCATTCAATACAATTTGGTTTCTAAACTGCCTTTATTCTAACAAAAAGACAAAAAAACATACAGTAGAAAAAGTCAGTATTGTTATTCCTTGTGAAGTGTTGTTATTCTGGTCAAAGTCTTATTTTAGAAATTAAATGCTACTTCAGGCTTCACAGCTCACTGGATATTTCTGTGAACAAAAGAGAACATTTACAAGCTGTTCCTAAGGCAGTGTGAGTGTCGGCATCGACACAACTTTTTAAGGGTAAGTGACACAGGTCAAAGACCCTGGTGGCAAAAGCATGTTCGTATCGTATCAACTTCATGGTTAGCACTGCCCTAGATACGACTTGAAAGGAGTAACCCAGATGCAACAGACTGTGACAAATTCTCAAGTCTCACAGACACCTCATTCCATAATTTGTATCCGTCAACTTGGATGGTCCTTGATGTTTCTTTCATAAGGACCCTCTGATATCAGTGCAGCAGTTAAGCTTTTGAGAATTAGAGTATTAGGATGTAAGCTATTCACAACCTGGGAAGATGTGCTTGAAAGATGAAACACTTCAATTTCGTAAGAATCAGAAGCTGGGGCTCGTACGCAGAAGGAGAACAGGTACAGATCACTTCTAAATGAAAAAGGCCCATGTGAAGGGGAACCTGGAAAAAACACCAGGGCTGCTGTCCTTCCTAGCAGTTTGCTATAAAGTTTCTGAAAACTTCCATTTTAAGTTAGCATTTAAATTCTGCACAGCCCGGCCAGAGTGGCTCAGGGGGTTGCGCGACGTGCTGTGCCCTGGACGGTGCGGAGAGGTGTTCATATATGTAGGCACATGTGCACAGGGGCGGCCTCCCTGGAGTGGAAAGGGGGTGCAGCGTGGAAGAATGTCTGGCACTCAGGCAGGATCGTGCGGACAGCGAGTGGAAGCTTGCTAGCAAACTATGAGCCGGACCTGGAAGATTATTTCATAGCCACACTCTACTAATATTTCTTAGTTTCTGGAGGCCTTAGTTTCTGGGCACCCCTTTATTCTGTTCTTGGGTTTAGCCCAATAAAGAGACTGGTGTCAGAAAGACAGTGATGGAGATGGTGGTCCCAATGTTTCCTTACGCTTCAGCCCATTAGAAAACTTACCCCTGCCCCCCACGGCTGCAGAAGTTGCTTTGCTGTCGCAATGATCTGCCCTGGGTGAGAGGCTGGTGCCTTCCCCAGGCCAGCGGATCTGAAAGAGGGAGGAAGGAGCGAGCCCAACTCATCATGGGCTAGATCATGTCTCTGTTCAAGAGAAGCCCCTGAGGTGGGAGAGGGAAAGGACAGTCTTTTCCCCCCAGTACTTCCAGGTGGCAGGTGAGAGTGGTTGCCTAACAATTATTTATCAGCAATATTTTTGTTTTAGTTAAGTGAACTAGATACACGGAGTTCATTACAAAGTCTTTATTTGGCTTGTTTTTTTCTCAACTAAGTTACTTGTCATCTTCAAAAATATTTAAAATAAGTGACTCAGGTAAGTTGCTTTTAAGAAGAGAGAAGCACCTGACCAAGACGAACGCTGGTTAATATTTCAGGCTGATGGGTCACAGAGCCCCTTGCGGAAAGCTCCCGGCAGAGCCCGTTCCCGCGTCGCAGGCCACACGTTAGGAGGCAAATGGCTGCTGGGGCGGAACCAACACAGACTGTTGAATGAGTTTGTATCCTCAGCATAAGAAAATGGGATGACATAAAAATGTTCCCCACGAGATAAAAACATTTTCTTCATTAATAGAAAACTCTCACTTTTATAGACCTGTCTGGAGACTTTTTAGAATTTCAATGTGCTAACAGATAAGTGCATTCTGCTTAAAAGCATCAACATTTTTACTGTCTTGTCATTAGAGTAAATGTGAAGGGTGTGTACAGTATTGTCAGAGGCCATTTGCACGGGATGTTGAAGTAGTCCCTCGTTTCTTTGACTAATTAGACATGAGTTGTTAGCTCTTTTTATTATTTTTGAAACTGCTCACATTAGTGTAGTAGATCCTGCATAATTCATCCAGTTCTACACATTTGAAAACTCTGTACCAGCCAGTGCATTGCTCACTGCCAATTTGTTATTGGTCCATTACCATCTTACGCTGAATTATCTTACAGAATGATCCATTTGTTTGAATAATGAATCTTTCAATAAAAAGATTTTTCCCTGTTTTAATTATTAACATTGTTATTAAAACACTATATTAAAATTTAACAGACAAAAATAAACATTATTAAAAATGTACACATTCTTGATTTTGTAGACTTGCCTCATTATTTTAAAGGCAAAATCTTATTAGGGGTTCCTAGTTTTTGTTACCTTCTCCAGGGAGTATTCCAAAGACTTAGACTATTTATTATTTTTATTTTTTAGTGCAATTAAATTTTATCAACATACAGAATGCAGTGGTATAATTTGCACATATGCAGTCTTCATTTTGCACAGTGCGTGTCAACTGAAGCCCTTGCTTATGGGAATCCTCTCCTCACCTTGTGCGGGTCCTTGGTAACAACTGAACCATACAAAGCAAGGACACAGTTCCAATATATCTCAGTCTCAGTTAACGCTGTGGTTTGCAAAACAAATACTGACTGTAATTTTATTAGTGTAACTTTCCTCTTTAATTCAGTAAATTAGGCACAATCAAATGTTTCCTATTATTAAGCAATGTAGAGCACATTTTCTTTGATGAATTCTCAAATTGGCTAAAATACTAGATATGCACATCTAATATTTATCATGGATAATTTATATACTTTTCATTAACCTTGTTTTCTGAAGCTGAAAAATATAATCATTGCTGGCATGTGTTATTACCTCATATCATGATGGTCACCTGCATTTTGAGGTGTACTTGACATAGGGAATTTTTGGTTCTGTCCCCATAACATGTTTCTTCTCTAAAATTCTTAAATTTATCTTGAAAACAACTGTAGAATATTTATCACCTCTGGCCCATTCATATTTGTAAAAAAGTATACCCTAATTTCAGAAGGATAAAAGAAAAAAAACAAGGAAAATTATTTTAGTTTAATTTAAAAATAATCATTCAAAGATAGCTTCAAATAAAAAATATTCTTGTCATTTTAAACGTGTAACAATTATTTTAATTTTTACAGCTTGTGTTACACAGACATACTCTTCATGTAGGTACAGCGATGCTGCTTATCCTGTTTTTAAATTTAGTAGGTCCTGTTCAATAGTAAAAACTCAGCTGAGTGAAGGTAAAGATCACATTGGCTTTATTCAACAACTCATGAATTGGGCAGCAACCCATCTAGCAAAAAGAAAGGAGCTCTGCTGAGCTGCAGGAAAGGCTTTTAAAGGCAGAATAGGGGGCAGAGAAAGGTAATTGTTAGCAAAGAACACACTGTTTCAGGCAAGGTCGCCCTCCTAAGGGAGTGGAAGGGGTCTCCTGAGCAGATTACCTTGCTAGTGCTGACCAGGTATTTCTGTGCTGACTGTTTAAAGGTTACGTTCCTGGGAAGCTGAAGCTGCAGTTAAGTATTTCATCGAGGTTTGCTGATGCGGGGCCTTGCGCTAGTGACTCCATTTGGCGTCTGTTCTCTCTCTCTTTTTTTTAACAGTCTCATGCATTTCCCAAGTTTTTGCAATTGTCTTCATCTTTTAGATTTTGATAAGTTCACAACTTCCTATCTGTTCTTCATTTTGTTATAAAACACTGCTTTGGCCATTGCCATGAGAAAAGAGGGCTTAACCAGATGCCTGGAGCAGACCTGAGCCCATCCAACAGCAAGAAGCCCAGTCCAGCCAGACTTGTACCTTGAAATAAAAAGATGCCCAGCTAAGCTCAGTCTAGATCAGCCACCTTTCAGCTGAAGCTCTGTGTTGTTTTGTACTAATGACTGATGCATTGTCAAAGCAAGTATTTTTGGAAGTACTTTTTGTTTTTGTAGGAATTACCACCAATGTTTATTTCTTAAACACAACATCTATACCAAATATATTTCTTTTTCGTGTCTTAAAATAGTGTTCTGTATGCTTAATCAGGAAAAACGTGGAGTGACATTACAAAACAAAAAAAATTAGAACAATGCCCAAACCTCAATAAACTAGATAAATATAGATTTCATAAAATTTATACAATCTCACAGATATTTGAAAACCCCTACTACCAACCACTTGTAATGATATAGGTCTATCATAATCTTAAATTTAATTATTTTATATAACAATTAAACAATTAGTACAGTGCTTGAGCCCATACTGGGTGTTTAATAAATGAATTGAACTGAATTGATTCCTTTGTTTGAACCAAACATTTTTGAATTATTTTGTTTCCAGAAAACAATGAGAGGTATATAAATGTAAAACAATACAAGGGCACTATTCTCAGATTCCAGAGGAGTCTAATCAAATAATACTTTATTCTTGAACTTATATCTTTGCTATCTATGGTTAATTGTTTTTTAGGGACTGTTTGGTAGAAAAAAATAGAAAGAGCCACAATAGTCACATTCTCTGTCCTTTCTAATTTATCTTTCATATTACTTATGGAATTTTCCCACAAAACAAAAATCTATCATTGTCACTCCTTTGTTTAAAAACCTTCAGTGCCTCTGAAGGAAAGATCTACAATGTAAGTCCTACTTGTTTAGTTTTATATTTAGAAGTGATTTTTCTCTTTCCAATCTATTTCTAATGTACATGTGTCTTCTTCTATCCATATAACCTAAACTCCGACCTTACAGAATACTTAGAATACCTTTACAGAGATGTTAAATATCTTGCCCAAATCCCTTAGCTAATGAGCTTTAAATAAGATAACCTCAACTGATAAAAGACACTGCAACACTTCGATCAATATCTAATAGCTAAGTTGCAGAACTGGATTTAAATGATAACTTTAACTCCAAAGCCAGTCTGACCCAGTACTTCTTTCTAGATGTTGTGCCAGGAAGTTCTTATATAATTTAGCCTTTAACGATCACAATAACCCTAAAACTATTTATTATTATTCTCTGTGATTTGCAACTAAGTATCAGAAGTTTTGTCTTGAGAAACTAATTGAAATTAAAAGTGGCTTTAGAAAACACTCTGGCCCTGACCAGGAGGCTCAGGTGGTTAGAGCATCGTTCTGATACACTAAGTTTGCAGGTTCAGTCCTGGATCAGGATCAGGGCACATACAAGAAGCAACAAATGAATGCATAAAAAACAACAAATCTCTCTCTCTCGCTCTCTCACTCTCTTGCTCTCTCTCCTCTCTTCCCTCCCTCCCCCTCCTTGCTTCCCTCCAATTAAAACAAAACACTTTTGTCCTCAATCAATTCAAAGAGCAGCATGAACTGAAATCTTATATGCACTGTGTGAGAAGAGAATGACATTGACCCATGTCTTCCCTCCAGGTTCTCTTTCTTTTCTTTCAATATAGCTCTTGAAATAAAATTATTCTATTATAGATTGATTTAAGACAGCAGCTTTTAAAAATATAGCCTTTTAGCGGTCCATTTATTTTGTAAATGTTCAACAGAACTTTACTTGCCTGTAAATTCAGTATGAATGTCATTTATAATAATTACACATCCAGCTGGCTGCCATTTAAAACCAGAAAATACATTATTTTTTTCCCTCAATTTTCTGTAAAATATGCAATACCAGTAAATAAAATGATTAAAATATCTGCACAAAAGAAAATATCAGTATATGATTTACTTAAATTGAAAAAAATTAATGGAAATATTATTCTGGCTGCCACTCCACCCTTATTGCAATTCATTATGGTTAGCAAGCCTAGAGGACTGAGTTAGTCTATACAGTGCTTCTAATACGACCCCTGGGGACATTTAAAACCAGCCTAGATGAAGTATCACAAGGTATATCAGAGGGGATAATTTTGCACAGGCAGGGAGATTTATTTAGATTCAATACATCTTTTTCTTTTTCTACTACTGCTCCTAATTTTTAAAGGACAATCACGCATATTATAATGTGCCTATTCTTTTCTCAAGTTACATGTTTTTTAGTTGTCAGGAGCTCTATATTTAGGGAAATGAGAGAGGGGAGAGTGTGAGATACATACCTTGAGAACAGACGACTTGTTTCTAAAATAGGTTTCCTAGCGGTTCTTAGTTTTTGACTTTACTTCCTCTGACCTTTGCCGTCTCCCCAAATCCACCCAAATGCGGCCTGCAGGGAAGGGGGGACCTTTGAGCCCAGGAAGTAAGATTCTACGTTACTAAGGGAGTTTGGGTGAAAGAAGCAAAGGGCAGACGCCAAGTAGTCTCTCTTCCAAGTGGACAGAGACAGTCTTCGCTTTGCATGGTCTTCCAGAGCCACAAAAATAACTGCGTATGTTGGAACCAGGCAAAGGAATCTTAATCAATGGGAAAACTTATGATTATTTTCTGTGTTCCTTAAAGATTTTTGTTACGTGAAAAACTCTCCTACACTGTCTGTTGTAAATTTGTACCAATCCTACATTATCGCTACAGGAATAAAAGTTATTCTGTCTTCTATTGATCAGCAAGGAGATCAAGGCATATGGGTCAGTGGGGGGGTTCGTGAGAGAGAGAAAGATTTTGTAGAAATGCCTCCTCCTGAAGCTAAAGCATCCTTGAGCAGAAGAATTCTTACCTACACGTCTTCCTGTAGCGGTAGCTTTATTTTCAGGGCATTGGGATAGTTTCTTCAACGCTTTTCTTAAATATGTTGCATATTTTAAAGCTCAGGCTGCAAACTTTCATCAGTGTTGGACCCACTGAGCTCCTCTCTGGATAACCGCCCAGTCCTTCTTGTTTTCAAGACTCAAATTGTGTTTCCGTGAGAGTGGCCAAGAGCAGTGGTTTCGGTTGCTCGGTTCTGCTCCGGTCGCCTTGCTCCCACGGCCGCTCCCCGCGGTGGCACAGCGGGCCCTCCTGGAGCCCTTCCTGCCCCAGCCGCTGGATAACCGGCCGGTGGGATCTCACTGTTCGACCCCGGCAGGGAATATTAGCTTATTTATTCTGCCCTTTTCACTTTACCAGTTTATGGACTATTTGCAAGGATCAACTAAATTAATTTCTGTGGTTCACAGCAAAATTTTTCAAAGCTCCCTTGTTGAGAAATAATAGGCATTTTAAAATGTCATTATCAAGTCCATCAAAATATACATGGCATTGCTTTAGACATTATTGAGAACAGGTTAATAGCAGTTTTCTACAACTTTAGAAACATAAAACCTTACTGGGAGATAGTTATCTATTTTTAACACAAGGCATTTTCTCTGGTTTTCTTCCACTACTGTGAACTATCTGTGCTTTTGAAAATGTTAATCCTTCATTGTGTTCAGGCTACTTTAAAATCTAAATGTTCCTTTCATTCAATTATGTAGGAAAAAAAGAAATTCTACTCCTTTCCATTCTGAATTGTTGATTCTATCATTGTTTGTGTTTATAAAATATTCTATATACTGTATTATTTAATAAAAGTAGCGTTAAAACCAGGTTGTTTTAAGTATGTTTCATCATATTTTTGGTCCTGTGCCCTACTTGGTCTATCAAATCTTGTTTTGGGCAAAAAATAAAATAAAAATCAAAGGTTCTGTTCAAATTATAATGTTATGATTTTTTAATTGATTTGACCAATCAAGCATATGTAATGTTACATATTTTTTCTCTTTATTAAGGCATAATTGACAAAGATTGTATATACTTAAGGTGTTAAATGTATGTTTTATATATGTACACATTGTGAAAGCTAATTAACATATCTGTCATTGCATCTGCAATATAAACCTTGGCCGTTTAGATGTTTGAGTTGAAGGTAGTTTCAGAAGTGTCATAACATTACTTCTAATGGGACCAAGTTTCCCAAATCTTCCCTAGCTTTTATCATCTTTTAAAATACATTTATGGAATTAGAACCAGAAGAGACTTTAAAGCTATCTCTACTTTTTTTTTTTTTTCCATTTACAAATGGAAAGGTGAACACCCTGCAAGCACATGGTTCATGTTTCATTGTTAAGGGCTAATTATCTAACTAGCAGAGCCAGTCACTGGATGAGTTTACTCTGCACCAAACTGTTCCCTTTTGTGATAGATGTTTAATTTTGCATATGTGGGTATATTCCTACTTCTAATAAATAAAGAAATATTGTGTTTAGGATACTGCTAAAGAATTTAAAATGCCTACTCTGATGATAATGATATAAAATCACAATGGTTATTATCTATTGGACCCATACTATATGTCTGGTGTTGCCCTAAGTTCCTTCCATACTTGCAGCTACTCTATGAAGCAGGTACTATTATTATACCTATTTTACAGATGAGGAAAACTGAACAAGAGGATGTAACTTGTTCAAGGTCATGTGCATACTGAAGGTGACTTAGGATTCAAACCCACATAGTCTAATATTAGAGTTTACTCTCAGCAACGGCGATAATGAAGTGAACTCCTAACTTCATTAAGATCTATGTAATCTTAAGTAATTAAAAATACCAATGTTTTGGTTTCATCCCTGCAGGTTTTTTTCATTTGGTCTCTGGTTGAACCTGGGTGTATTTTAAAACATTCTCTTGGTGAGTTTAACACTAGGAGTATGGGCCCCTGGGAGGGAAAACACTTCTTATTTAAGTACTGATCTCTTGTTAAGCTATTTGCTCTCTAGTTTCTCTGTTTTGCATTCCCTACCCTTAAAGTCCAAAGTCCAATCTAAAAGTATATGTGAGTAGTTATGGAGACCATGAAAGAAGAGATTATAAATTCTAATGGAAGATTATATTTAAAGTTTCATTCATATAATGACATTCTCCTAATAATGCATATTAAAATACAAGTCACCATTTATCCTGCAAGGCAGGTAAGTTGACTGAAATGACATAATTGATTCTAATTTAGGCTTGAAAAATTATTTTTTCTGAAATGCTTTTTGAATTAAGGTTATTGAAGTTTACCTTAACAGTCTGCACAACCAAATACCTTCTATATGTTAGTTAACTTATTTTAATTTAAACTCTTGTAGATATTATATAAATTGATGTTTCCTTGCTTTTCTACTGGTAGCCACTTTGAAACTCCAAAATTAGTATTTGGAAATTACTTTAGTCTGAATTTACTATTTTTATAGCTGTTTGATAAATATCTTATGGTATAAGCTAGTATAACTAATGTTGATATTAGGAAAATACATGTTTAAAGTTAAACTCAGCAAATGAAAATAAAATTTTCTATGTTAGAAAAATTTCTTAAAACAATTAGTAAAATTTGTCCCATTTTCTTACTTCCCAAAGATAATTCCATCAACTAATTTATAGCTAATTAATTTTGATTCTGTAAAAAATTTATATATTCATCTACTACTGATCCAAATAGAAAATATATATTCTTCATCTTTTAAGAGTTTTTTCCAAAGAAAATAATAATACCAAGTATTAAGATAAATGAGTTTGCAAATAGTTCTGTCTGCAATGTTAATGTGGAGCCCAAAACCTCTTTCCAAGCTTTGCTGTTGCTATTTTATTTCTTTTTATTGCTTTAAATTTTTATTTATTTATTTAGAGAGAGGAGGGGAGAGACAGAGAAAGAAACAGATTGTTGTTCCACTTATTTATGCATCATTGGTTGACTTTTGTTTGTGCTCTGACTGGGGATCGAACCTGCAGCCTTGGCGTCTGAGAAAATGCTCTAACCAACTGGAGCCACCAGGCCATGGCTGCTGCTTCTATTTTAAAGTAGAAGCAAGTGAAATCATTTTCTTCTTTAAATATTTTCAAGCCACAGCCCTTTTAAAAATGGAATCACTTTCTTTCTTATAGCTAACGCTCACTTTTTAACTAGCCCCCCAAATAAAACCCTCTAAATATGTTTCAAACCCTGTAAAAAGAAACAGGTTTCTCTAAGAAACTTATTATCTTGGCCATCATGAAAAAAAAAAAAATCCCAAAGATTTTACTATGGATGCACCTCCCCCCAAAAAAGGACAATTTGATCTTTGGTGGGGGTGGGTACTGTTTCATGATTCTTATTAGTTCATTTCATCAGACGAGAGGACAATATTAACCAAAGAACATCTATGTACATATGCATCACCCGTGGACACAGGCAATAATGGGGTGAAGTCCTGGGGGAGCAGGGGCTGGGTGGAGGGCGGCAAAGAGGAGAAAAGTTGGGGACATCTGTAATAGTGTCAACAATAAAAAAATCATCTAACTAAATCTGTAGCCAATAACTTTGAATTACATATAGAAGAAAGATAGAAATAATTTGGCATCTTTTTTACAGAAAAAGAAACTCAGCTAAAGTACTTGCTCAATGTCATATAAATAATCTGTGTGGTAGATCTCTGACTGGTCCTCTAGATCTCTTGTCTGGCCATGTGTTCACCATTTCCCTCAATAGCTAGTTTTCGATGTAGCTATACTTTTAAATTTGTTTCGAACAAATACATGTTACTGCACATTATGGAAAGAAATGCCCCCGTGTGTGTGTGTGTGTGTGTGTAGTAATATTACTAAACTGTCAACAAAACAGTTTAAGCTTTAATTTTTACTAGAGTGGTGATTTATTCTATTTTTCTAATCAAGTTTTCTTACTTAGCATTCAATATAACCAAGAGCCAGTTCACATCACAAACTAATTAATCTGACCAATAAACTGAAGAAGCCAAAAATATTGGAGTCATTAGCACAGATTGTTGTTACCAGGACAACTTACCAAGTTTAGAAATATCAGCAAAGACAAGCTCGGGTGCATTTAAATCCTCGCCTTTCAGGTAGTTTTGTGGCTGTGACTCTTAGAGATGTAACTCAGCGGAACACAGTGAGGGGGATGGGAGAATGTTACCGAGGCTCAGCTACTGAGCATGAGCATGCCCATTAAGGGACAAGCTGAGAAGGACAAGTTATTCAAATGCGTCGTATCTGTCAGAATTAAAGGGAAATATGCGTACTGAAAGGCCAGATTTGTTTCTAATTGTACAAATTATATAGAAGCCTGGCACACAATTTTGCATAATTTAAAATGTTGATGAGGAAAATACCCATTAGGGCACCTCATCAATTCACCTAATAGTGTGGGATTATCACCTAAGGCATATTCTTGAATGTCTTAATAAGCTTAATTTTACAGCATCCAAAGGATGATTTTTCTAATGCCTCCTGTATGTGGTGATGTTAAAACCACTCTGAAAATTACCCCATACTTCTTTCCATTCTTGTCTTTTATGTGTTTCACATCCTCTGACACTCAACAGCTATAATTTAAAGTGAAGTTAGAGGAGAGGACTCTTCAGCTCGCATTGTTACCTGTCCTCATTGAAAGTCCCATCACTTACCTGTTATGAGACTGAAGGGGGGAAGAAAGAGGCTGCGACTTTTCAAGCTGTGACAGCCAGTGTTGCTTTTTCTTTTTATTTCAGTTTGTTACACTTTTTACTGTTACGTTTATAAAGACTATACCTTGATTATAGTCTATGACATATATTTGTGAATAATTTGCTCATCTAAATGAAACACAAGAAAAAGACAGTACACAAATCATCAAGAGCTGAAACTTCAATGTTGCACAAAACTGTATGTTGGAAAATCAAGTTTTGTCACCAAGGTACCCATTAAAGTTGTTCGTTAGATGAAATGAAAGTAATTGTAAGTAAAGCTGAAGTATCTTAGGAAATTGTCTCTGGAACATCCAACTGAAAACACAGCCAAGAAAGCAGATCAATGAAAGATGACTTTCAACAATTACTTTAAATGAAAGATGACTTTCAACAATTACTTTAAATGAAGCTCAATTTTAAAATGTCCTACATCAACAATACATTATTTTAATATTTTTCCAGGTGTTTAAAATCTAGAATTTGATCATCAAAGGCATATTCTGTTAACCTGCCCTTCCTTCATTCCTATTTTCAACAGGTATGAAGTAAGTTTGATACATCAACCAAAATAAAGTAGAAACACCTTTTTAACATTACACTACACAAAATTAGCTCATACAAGTATTAAGGTTTCAACGTGAAATCAATGACCTCACTGTGGTCTATGTTTGAGGGTAGGAAGGACCTATGGAAAATAAAGTAACATAATAACTGCAAATTTTGTGGATGAGAAAATATGCTGAAAGTGGTAATAATGCCCTTTCGTCTACTCAGGTAAATGTTAGGAAAACTGGAAATCCTACTCATTTTTTTCTTATTTTAATCCTATCTACACTTCACAATTCTGCCTCTTCAGCATAAATTTGTTTTTCTATAAATGAAAAGAATGAATTTTTTGTCGATATTGTCTACTCTTTTGTAAAATGTTAACTAAACCTTCCAATCACATAATTTAAAAGTATATTCTGATGATATCTCTCTCCATCCTTAGATCTTCAAATGAGCAAGCCATAGCGTGATTGGTACCCGCATGTAAAGTATTGCTAGAGTTTTATGCATTTTTGGAAAACTTTCTGTAGAAACTCCAGACCTACAACTGGTTGGAACTCCAATATTTAACAATCTGGGCACAGAACTATTATTTGTTTGGCTTGGTTTTCTCTTTTTCCTCTAACAGCAAAAGCATTTGCCATTTATAAATTTCTCACTGTTCCATGTGAAAAACGACAAATTTCCTCTATTTGAAGAACCACACTGAAATGCCTTTTATTAATTTCAGGGAACTACAGTCATGTCTTCAGATGCACAACCAGGGAAATAAAAAATATCAGTGCTCATTTGTGAATTCAGTAGTTTTGCATTTTAATAAGATTGGTCTGAGTGGAGAATGGATTGAATGACTATAAATAAGGGGAGAGAGAGCACTGGAATATTTCAGGGAAGAAATAAAGCGGGCCTGGATTAAGGAAGTACTTCAGGGGATAGAAAATATGGATATTAAATATTAAGTATGGCTAACTGGATATGACAAGACAGGTTTTGGCATCAAGGGGCTATATGATTGTTTATGCTGTTACTGAGACAAGTCTGGCTCTGCATTTGTTTACTTAGGATGCCTATGGCACAGCTGTAAGATGGATGTAATAATAGTACCTATCTCTTAGACTTGTGGTGACAGTTAAATAACACAAGGTAACACTACATGATTGATAAATATTACTCCAATGATGATGTTATTATACTCAAGTAGAAATCTACCATTAGTAAATGAATAACTGTGTGTGGAACTGGAGAGAGATTTTTTTCTAGCCATAATAAACTGAGAACAATCTGCAACTGGTAGACAGTCTTTCCTGATTCTTTCTAACTGGATCCTATTTCTTGTTAATTTGAATTCCCATAATACTTCTCTAAGACACTTACCTTAATTTTGGAATGAAAATCTTTGCTGGCAATGATTATAGCTAACTCATTTTTACTCTCAAGTGTAATGTGGATAAATCACACATTTAAAAAGAGAGTTGAAAAGACAGGGTGGGCAAAGGTAGGTTTGAAGTTGTTCATATGGAAAATAATAGAATAATTAATAAATAAATAATACAAGAATAAACTGTGTTTTGCATACTCACAACTGAAAACCTACTTTTTGCCCCACCTGGTATTTTGGGGTAGTTTTTTAAGGGGTGGAAAGTAATTAAAAAAAAAAAAAAGTAACTTTATTGATTTCAGAGAGAGAGAGAGACAGGAACATCAATGATGAGAGTCATTGATGGGCAGCCTCCTGCACGCCCCCAACTGGGGATGGAGCCCACAACCCGGGCATGTGCCCTGATGGGGAACAGAACTGCGATCTCCTGGATCCTAGGTCGATGCTCAACCCTCGGGCCATGCCGGTCAGGCAGAAAGTCATTTCTAATGAGTAGGGCTATAGCGTAGTGCCAAGAGCTCAGATCCAGCATAAATAAATATGCCTAAATTCTTTCCCAGGTAAGTCACTAACTGTCAGAGAATGGCTATTGAATGATGTTCATTGCTTTCTTTATCTTTCCTACCGCCTACATTTTCTCATCTGCAAAATTAGGAGGGCAAAGCATATGATTTCTAAGGTTCCTTCCAGTTCAACCTAAAAATATCATAGTAGGAGGCTAGATCATTTTGTAAGTTGAAGCATGTGAGTATAACGGTTTAAGGGTGAATGAAATGATGGATGGGATGTCAGACTTGCAGAGGGAGTGAGCTGATTGCAACATGCTCAAGAAAGGATGTGGTGAGCATTTCAGCAGCAGTGACCTAAGATCAGACACTAAAGTTGAAACTGATACAAGGGAAGTTAAGTTTACAAGGTACAGAACATTTCCAAAAATTAGGGCAGGCACTAGGCTGCCTTTGAATTTGAGGAACAATTAAGACCTGACAGAATTGGCCTGTAGGATTTTCTAATATTTCCTCAAGATTCTTAAGAAAGCGGAAGCCTTTGAAACACTTTGCTATTCTTGACATAAAACCAAAGACGAATGAAATGTAGAAAAATTTCAACAGGGGCTATCTGGGGGTTCTTCATCTTTCTACTTTCCACTATTCTTATTTTTTATAATAAATATTCCTAATAAAATGCAAAGATTTATTAAAGTTATTTGAATAATCACTTAACAACCCATGTGGAATAAGACATTTATTTTGAATGACTATGTTATGATTATGTGGAATCATAACACCAAATAGTTGAGACTCTTTTAGCAGTGTGACAATTATGTGACCATAAATTATATGACAATTTTATAATGACCATAAATAATTACCAAGTTGAAAAACAATGCCTTTGTTCATTGCTGACCTTAAGGTGATCTACTTAACTTATTTAACCTTTCAAAAACATTCATAAAACAATTATTTTCTATTGAACTCTGGCAATTCTCCAGAAACGTATAAAGAATAAAATATCCTCACATAATACTGAAATTCTACAAAAAATGCACCATAAATGATAAACACTAGAATGGAAATATGCACAAATATCTATGGAAATACAGACAGGAGAGGAGCTATCTCTGAGTAGAGGACAAGGGTGATTTTTTTTTTTAATTGGAGAAAATGTCTCTAATGTTATGATTTGAAAATAAAGGAAGCACTAGGATAAAGGCATGACTTGATTTACTGAAAGCGAACGAGATAGGAAACATCAGCTATAGGTTTTTGGAAAACAAAAACCAGGCACTTTGATAAAGAACCTTTGTTTGCGTCTCCGTGGCAGCTGCAGAATGGAATGAAACACAGAGCTGTCTCTTGAAAAGCCTGATGAAAGAAAGTAGTTATCTTGATGTAAACAAACTACACTAGCCTGTCCCGCTGAAGTTTTCGACCTCTGTAATGGAATCAGAATGATTGTCTTTGGTTTTAATTTAGAATCCCCTCTTTGGCTCATTACGCATAAATAAAGCTCCTTCCCAACAATGGGTTGTCTTCAAGTTCAAGATGCAGATCGGAAAGGGTCCCCAGCCCCCGGAGCATCCCTGGCACTTGACTTCAGGAAGCAGCTAACAACAAATACAGGGGGTTATTTTAATTAGGCCTTTCCCTTGAGGAAATACCAAGTATTTTGAAAAGTTCATCACATTCTTCTGCTTAGGGGGTAGTGGCACAGCGGGAAAAGCATTCATGGAACAGGGGAAGCAGATGAGACAGAGTCTCTGCTTGACGTGGTGTGAAACCGATATGCATTCGGTAGAATCTGCCCTTAGAATTCTGAACGTTGATCTTTACCGGGCTGGCAAAGTGCAGTCAAACACTCTCTTGTGATGTCGGGCAGGGGTGGCGAGCAGAAGCTCCCATCAGCCACTCGATCACGAGGGAAAACACGCAATCCTCTACCGTGTACTATGTTGCCAGCATTTTGGGGATAATACGTTTTGTGTTTTTCTATCCCATCATTTCTACAAATGCCCATCAGTGTCTCCTGCTTCTGGTGAGAAGGGGAAGGCAATTATTCTTGAGATGAAATAAGACAAGGCCCACTGTAGGCTACTGTGAGTGTTCTGAGCATGTTTATGGTCGGCTAGGCTAAGCTCTGATGTTTGGTAGGTTAGGTGTATTAAACACAGTTTTGACTTATGATAGTTTCAACTTACAATGGGTTTATTAGGATATAACCCCGTCATAAGTTGAGGAGCATCTGTGTAGTTCTTCTGATTTGCTAAAAAGTAACTTCATATTGTATGAGACAGAAGATTGTTGCATCAACTTATTAATGAACCTTGTCAATGGAAAAGAAACAGACATTTCAGGTTTCTCTAGGAGCACAGACTTAAATCTGAATTCATATAACATTATTTCGGTTAGCGTATTACTATTCTCTCTCTCTCTGAATAAAGTGCTTGAGAATTTAAAATAAACTTTAGGTATTTAAAAAAATGAGTGGCTTTACAAAAGAATCTAAACTAATCCCTTGGAGGGAAACGCAAGGACCATAATATATTGTCTTCACTCACTTAACACTCAGCCTCAAGCTAATGAGTAAGATCATTCTTATTAAAAGGAGATTTGGGACAATTTGTCTCTCCAGAAAATTTACTGAAAAACAAACAAACATGTTTAAGATCAATTGTCTGAAAAAATTTGGAGACTCTTTAGAAATAACACAGTCTACTGTCTTTCCTTTTAGGAATAGTAAGGGATAATACTAACATTGTGGTTCAGCACAATGCTCTTTGAAAGCTTTATAGTGTGTACCACATGTCAACTTGTTCATGACTTCTAAAGGTTAAATAACAATGACAAATTTTCCAAGTGACTTTTCCTAAACCTAGAACCACTGATTACTTTATACATCATATTTTCATACAGAGAATCTCTGGGGAAAAATACATTTCACTGACAAGAAAACAAAAGTCATGGAATAAATTACCCAATGCATATCAAATAAAAATTAAAGCAAGGCAAAAATAGGGTATAACACACAACATTCAAAATACATGGACATGTAAGACATTTTTGGAAGAATGTCTTAAAAGAGATGTGACTACTCTTTTCAAAAATCCCCTCTCGGTGATTTTGATGCACGATTACGTGACTCAGAGGCAGCCACGCTTGAACAGCTGTCGAGCTGCCATAATTACTGGGTTACTAGGCTATTAACATGCTCTCGGGATTAGAAAGGGCCCATAAGATGCTCAGTTGCAGATGAGAGAACTGTTGAGATACCAAGGCTAAGAAGGCTGTGCCACAGAATAGCTTCGTAGCTGTTGTGAAGTGGATAAAGCACCTTTCAACAATCCCTTATTATGAAAGATCTGCTTGACTTCCTCCCAAACCCCTGGTGCCAGAATCCAGCAGCCTGGATCCCTCTTAAAGCATCTGCCAGAAATTACATCAGATTCTACCCAGAGAATGCTGAAACACATGAACAGTGCAGTTCAGTAGCCAAGAGACGAAATACGGGAAGGACATCAATATAAATACAGTAACTGTCTGAAAGAAAATATCCCTCATATCTTCTCAGCTGAAGAAGAAAGAGGGTGTGAGAGATGTCTATGGTTTCTTTATTTACAGCAGTTGGTCAAGAAACCTACAATCTGATCAAGGCTGCCAAAGTACAAATGTAATCGAAGAGGAAATCAAACCACCAGAAAAATAGATTACGAAGAAAGTAAGTGGTGACATTGGCAATAGGTACAAATCAAGTTTGTGTGTGACCACTTAGGCCCACTGAGACTTCCTGTGCTTTAATTTGTTGAGCTGGGAAACATGCATACATTTTACATAGCAATTCAGATGTTGCATGCATCGGTAATCATTTGATAAAAAGTTTGGGAGGCTACTTTTAAATGGAAAATACAAACATATACCACTTACAATTACAACAGCAGTTTGAGAATTATAACTATTCATGTTGGGTGTGTAGACTCTGTTCACACAAACACATATACCATGGATGCCCACAGGTGCAACCTCACACAGTTCTTTGATTCTGCATCCTTCCATAGGTCCTGCCCTACCAACAGTGATTGTCCTGTCTGAGCAAAAAGAGGAAAAATCTATAAAGCTCCAAAATAAACTGGTCCTTGGATACCTTCTGAGGTGACTCTAGCAGAAAGACAAGGTGGCATGGGCTGATGAGTGACCGGTGTTTGAGGACTATTAGTGCATTGTCAAACAATTCAACAAATGTAGAGATATTTGCTAGGACATGCTTTAGAAATAACAAACTGTTCACTTTAATTTATATACATTATATACATGAATGGGTAATTTTGAACGCATATATTTTATGAATGGTCATAGGAGTGCTCATTGTAGGCATCTGAACCTTGACCTGAGGTGTCATTTGGAACTACTTCTTTCACATGAATGATACCTGAAGGAATTATTTTCCTTGAGACCTTATGACAACCAAAGAATATCTTTATAATGGCCCAACTCACTAAATGGAATGACCTCTCTATATTTACTGAGTCATTAATGGTGATGTAGTTATTCATAAACAGTCCATAGGTCCCAGTTAACTAGCACATTGCTGGAATTCTTAGCCAGTAAATTAGTTAGAACTTCTTTGGTTGCAAACACCAAAAGAAATCTATTTCCACAGCTTAAGCAAAAAGAAATATATTTCCATAGCTTAAGCAAAAGTGGGAAATGTCTGAAAAGAAGCATGTTGGGCATGAGAAAGTAAAGCAGGAATATAGGTGGACACCAAGAACTACTGAAAGTGATGATTTAAGTGCAGCCAAGGTTCTTTTTTTATTTCACCTGAAGGTATTTTAAACACCTGCTCTCATCTTTTCCCCTTACTTTTGTCCTTATATTATCTCTAGATGAGCTGGTCTACTGCTTTGTTCCTCATGGTGCTGGAATAGCAATTTCCGAGGTTCCCATGTTACCTCCTTATTAGTTTCAGTTCCAAATTTTGGGGGAGGGCTTTGTTGGCTGGACCTTTGTCTTGTTCCCATCCCTGGACCCAGCATCTCTGCCAAGGCGTCCTATTGTTAATATTCACTTTGTTATTATACATGTCATTGTTACTAGAGGGCAACCTGGAGTAGGTGCATATTATGGTGGGGCCATGGAGTTTTAATTCCCCAAAGTGCAGAGAAGAGCAAGATACGCAGTTTCCCACCACATACAGGATTGAGTAAATGAATTTCTCTTTCTGGAAAACACTTTCCAGCTTTTGACTTGTTTTGTTTTCACTGCTTAAAAAACTATTATTATTATAAGAAGATGACATTATTTTCTACGTTGCACCTTGCCCACTCCCTCTGACATCCTGACCCTTCACATCACCGTCACTGCTGCTACCCGAGAGGCTACTGCCTGGCAGCTTCACGGCCGGTACATTAGATGATTCATTCTGTCTTCCTAAAAATCTCAGGTAGCAAATTGTTTCAATGAGGCACTTGATTTAGTTGGTGAACATTTGTGTGTTTGTTAAGCTCTCTCCCTACATATTGATGTTCTCTCTGCTCAAGTAACATGATTGTGCTCGAGTACACAAGTCAAATTCCCGTATGCCTCCGAGATTGTTTCACTCCCTAGGGTCTTACTCAGTCTCTTCGGGAAACTGGTCCCTTGTCTCACTGCTGTTAGCACTGTCAGCAGTGGCTGTGGCAGGTGTGTGGCAGGTGGTCGCTCTAATGTCTGCCAGCTGTGATTGTCGCCAGCTGCAGTAAGAAGGACCCAAATGCATCCATGAATATTTATATTAAATATATATATACACACACACATATGAAGTGTGTGTGTGTGTGTGTGTGTATATATATGCCATATATGATCCAGACATATAGTAACTAGCTTTATATCAATTTCAGTAGAGTAGAAGAGTTTCTTAGAAATTCTACAGTATGTTTCCTATGACAGATAGATACATGTCCACCATTTACATTTTTGTCTTTTCTGAAAGACATTGATCTAGGTGGCAGAGTCTAATTATGTAGCAACTGGGCTTCCTCATCCCACAGAAGGCTACTCCGACAGACCTCTCTGCTGTGTGCTCTGGATCAGTGCTCGCAGGGAACAAGTTTCTTAGCTGCCCTCCTTTTCTCACCAAAATGACATCAACTGTGAGATAAATGTGCCAGTGGAAATTAGGGTGGTTTTGCAGGAACCTCAGGAAACTCCTCTCATGAGCATAAAACAACACTGGTGGAAGCCTAAATCTCAATTTCTTAGTAAAAACATGGATCATTTGGGAATAAGTGTATTCGATGCTTTGTAAGTTGTGGGCATTAAAAATGGCAAATACCCTTAGTAGTTTTTTCCCTAAAGGTCTGACATAAATCTTTATTACTTTCTGATGAAAGACGGGGTTGACTACACTGAGGAATTCAAGGTTGATATGGAATAATTTTGCAAACAACATATCTTTTAATTTGCCAATACCTTTGTGATCATTTCTAAAAAGATTTATTCTTTTCACAAACTGGCTTTTCTACTATGACTCTAACAAGGGTAAAAACAAGCTAGAAGAACTTCAATTATAATTACGTCAAAAAGATAACTAGTATAGTGATATGTTCACTTTGGGAAGGGAAAAGAAAGCCTTCCTCAGAGAGAAATGGGTGTAATCCCTATAGAAGATAATCCTGCTAATTACTATAGAAAACAGGAGTTGAAACACTGGCAGTAAAAAGTCGGTAATAACCTGTCTCATGATACAAGCAGTTCCTTTCTCTGATCACAGGAGAGCACTGTTCATCTATGAAACATTTTATTTTCAGGAAATAACAAGAGCCTTTGTGATTCAAAAGAGGTTTGATGTGGCGAATTACATAGCCCTTATTATTGAATCAGAGCTATAAGAGAGAAACACATTCTTTTCATAGGAAAATGGATATATAAGATTTTCTAAGCTGTCCGTGTGCTTGTCTTGAAATCAGTTGGCAAAGATGCACACATATGAGTCTTTCTAGTGCAAACACATGACTCTGAAAATCCCCAATAATATGCAAGATGCGGTTCCTCTCGGGAAGAGAGGTAATTTGCATCATGTTTTGTAATGTAAGTGTTTTGTTTAGGAATTTACCTCAACTAAGCTCAAATCAGTAACACTTCACATAAATATTCAGTAAATACAAGTACCCAAAACAACCTATGAAGGGTCCCGGTGGGTGTGTACGCATGCTTCTCAGTCAAGTAACATTATGAGATTGTATTTCAAACTTTTTTTTTTTTTCCTTTGCAAGAATCAGGGGCATTTCACAAAAGATGTCATTAGTTCTCATGAGGATGTTTAGCAAGAGATTTTGTCATTTCTCACATGAGACATGAACAAGGAATGTTATCTTGAGGATTATTTGCAACAATTATATAAGAAAACTGTAGTATTTCTAAACCATTTAATTTGTATTGGTTAATGCAAACGGGTTCACTTTACTGCTTTAAATTTATCATATAAAAAATTCTAGATAGATGTGAGCTTGGAGAGTACAAACTGTTTTTCTTTATCACTCTCTAAAGTTAAATCCAAATGTATCCTCTGTGATTGGAAGCATCAGAGCCACATGAGCAGGGGATGGCTAGGAGAGTAGTTTTGTCAATGGAGGGGAGAGCTCCTTGTCTCTCCCGGTTGCTAGGGGTAGATTTCTTGCGATATCCCGAGAAAAAGAATTTTTTGAGACTCACCCGGGAGGATGGGATATTGCAGAAAACTTTATTTCTGTGGAATCGAACCCTTGAGTTTCCACGGTTTCATTTCCCTCAGTCCCACCAAAGAAGTCCCATTTTGTCTTTAGCAGGGCTAAAATCAAAACTAGTGTCCAGAATTTCCTTTCCATGTCTGCACAGTCCAAAGCATCAAGCTAGCTTAATCTGTGTTTCCCTGCTGCAGTCCATTGCATGTGGGGTCCGCAGGTCCACACGGCTATGGAGGAAATGCAGGCAAATGCAAGGGAGCCAAGAGTGAGCCAAGAGCACAAGAGAGAGAACTCCTTTGTTTAGGGAAAAACGTATTCCCAAATTTTCGAACACTTGCAGTGGCCACACTTGTTCTGGCCAATGATCTTTGTTCCCAGGTGTGAATGACAGGCAAGTGCCTTCGCTGTTTCACCTCAACTTTACTGGGCATGCATCTATCTTCCCTTTGTTGGATCCTTTCCCCCGGTGATCTGAGAGGAATGGGTGGGTGTTTCCTGGGGAGTGTGAAATTGCAGCTTCCTGGTGAAGCTGCCCAAATGACATGCCTATGATGTTTGGCCTCTCCCTTTGCTCCTTTCCTATTATTAATAACTAGTTAATTATAACAGTATCTGTTTAAGGTTACAAATCCATCTGTCCTTATGCCCTCTTTAACCTGTATCCCCTCTCTCCTTACTTCTTTCAGCAGCCTGGATTTCCAGCTTTCATGGCCACAAAATTGGGTTTTTCTATACTTAAAATAGTCATTGATATTTATCAGTAATTTAGTTGATGAGATGAGAATCCAAACATTTTCACCTCCATGCATAGATGACCAGGAGCATGAAAGAGAAGGGTATTCCCTATTATTTTCTGGAGTACTCCCTTGCTAATAAAGAAACATTAGTTAAGGCCATTAGAAAAGATGAAGCTTCTTGCTAATTTGCAATGATCAATGCTGAAGCCCCCCGTTTTCTGATCTCTCTCATCCATTTAAACAAACACACAGTGCCAGGCAGTGAGCTTTAAGTTCCCTCAAGACTACTTTTCCTCAAATACTTTATTAGCAGAATCCTACATATTTGTGAATCTGGAAGTGCCTGGAGTGTTCGTTTTTAACACAGGTGTCTTATCCTTCATTGATACAGTCTGAGAGCAGCAGATTAAAAATGTCTGCTGAAAACCTTTCAGATAGCATAGAATAAATTAAGCTTCATCTTTATATAAAATCATCTAGAAGAAAAGTACAAAATAAAAATCCTTCAGAAATTCAGACTACTTTTCTAGAAAAGGAAACCTCATATGTCAAACTTTCTAATTTGGACATTAGTAATCACTCATTTCTAGTTGTGCCTTTCACTAGGTACTGTCATCAATCACACTGTGGATTTATTTCTCTTTTAAAGGGCAGTGATCAGTACACTAAATTGATTATCCTTACATTTTTGAAGATGTGTAAAATTTCTAATTTATAGGCCACAAAATGCAAATCTGAAGAACACTGAAGACAATTTCATGAAAAAGTAATGCAGTTTTGAAGAAAATTACTAGTATTATGGTATTAGACACAAACGAGGCTAAGAAACTTATCAAAGTAGGTGAATTACGTACACAAATCTAAAAAGATACCTTCCTTGGTGAGAGGTAAGCATTATGAATCAATGCGAAATTAAAGTGAGTGCAGAAAAAATCCTTTTCAGCATGTAAAATTAAAAATCCCCAATGGCATATGGTTGGCTTGGTTAACTGAATAGGTTTGGAAAATAAGCAGTGAATTAAAAATAGCAGACTTACAACAGTGACTTAGGGGGCCAAACTTTCTCTTTTTCATCAAAGAAAGAATTGAATGATATTTTTAAAAGATTTTTTTGTATGAATAGATCTTATTTCCTGTACTCATATGTCGTTACTTGGTGATGTTCATCCTTATTTGACTAATATTTAGTTTCAAAATTGCTTTCATAGTAATATGTTTTCATTAATGAGACTTTGTAGAACTCTAACCCATAACAAGTCTTTTTTCATTTAGTATTTTTCTACTTTCATTTTATTATGATTTTTAAAAAGTGTAAAGCTGAGATCTTAAATATAGAGTATTCATCAGAAAGGAGGTGAGCTGTAGAATCACATCTGTGTTGGCTAAGCTCTTAAATACCTTTCATTTACGGAAAAGAGTGTCATAGGACATTTTGTAATTAGCTGTTGATTTAGGCCTCTTAGAGATTACTTACTACTAAGTAATGATTTCCTTTTTATCTCTTTCTTATATATTACATCTGATATCTGTAATTTTAGTCTTGTTACATTTTTTATTCTTAAATGCTTGATACTAGATGTATTTGAAATGTCATACTAGGTGGCAGTCTACAACATTTGATGTCTTATTTGTCGTGTCCTAGACCTCTGGAAATTGAAAGCTCACAAAATGGATTTAAGAACACAGACAGGGCTTCTAGATAGAACCAAAAGTTTCTCTGTATGATGCATGGTTTTGTGTTAAACAAACAAACAAACAAAAACACTAGACTTAAGCAGACATGAATTTTATTAAGATAATAGTGGTACAGGCCCTGGCCAGGTAGCTCAGTTGCTTAGAGTGTCATCCCCATATGACAAAGTTGTGGGTTCATTCCCAGGTCAGGGCACATACAAGAAAGAGCCAACAATTGCCTAAATAATTGGAACGCCAAAACAGTGTTTCTCTCTCTCTTTTTTTTTCTCTCTTCCTCTCTCGAAAATCAATAAAAAGAGAGACAGAGAATAGTGTTACTTATATGATCAATAGGAAGGATGAAGACCTAGATCGAGGACAATGCAGCTAAAAAAAAAAAAAAAATGCCCCAGAAATGGTATGGGGTAGTCACCCTGCTGCCACAACTGAGTATTAGTCAAGGAAGCCCTTACCACCATCACCACTAGCTCCAGGCCCCAGGTAAGAGCGCCATATCCAAAGGTATTCCACAGCCCCTTTGTTTCACTATCTCTTGCTCAAAGTTTGGGTAAGTCCATTTGATTGGTTGGCTTAGGTCATGTTCTTACTAACTATATGAATGGGAGCTCCAGACATGTGTTTGGGACATGTGTTTGGGACAATGGGAAGTTTTGCAAACACTGGTAGGGGATTTGGCAAACACTGGTAGGAGTAGCCAAAAAAAAAAAAAAAAAAAAAAAAAGGGCATATATCCATGTACTCCCAAACAATTGTTTCTCTTCTTATTTAAATTTTTTTTTTTTTTAATATATCTTTATTGATTTCAGAGAGAGGGCAGCAGAGGGAGAGAGAGATAGAAACACCAATGATGAGAGTCATTGGGGATGGAGCCCGCAACCCAGGCATGTGCCCTGACCGGGAATCAAACCTCGATCTCCTGGACCCTAGGTCGATGCTCAACCGCTGAGCCACGCCCGGCCAGGCTGTTTCTCTTCTTAATGCCCATCTGTGGTTCTTATGGTCAGATCAGGTTAATTACGTAAAATATTGTTACATGAAATCTCTCCTTTGGGGAATATCCAGACATTAAGTTGTCATAATAACAGTGTGCTCCCATGTTAAATTTTTTTGGTGGGGAATAATTAAGATACATTGTAACCTTCTTGAACCATTAATAATAGTGAAAGATGATACAATTATATTCTGGGACTATAGCAAAGGACCCTATGAAAACAAAAAATGAAAAGGGTTTCTAGAATATAAATGGGGTTTATAGGTTATGGCAAAAGCCTGATTATTATGCCAAAAAGATATACATTAAAGACGAACATATATCAAAAGTCCCAAGTCTCACTAAAGGGAGAGGACAAGTTCTTTCCATATTCACTGAATTGACTGCTGGAGAAGTTTCTGCTTTTAAAGTGTCAACGGAGCTACTCCCCCTTTGAAGCTGTTCTGTGGCATGCTATAAATACACTTTCAAAGCCCTTTCCAATGCCAGAGTCTCGTTCTCGCTTCACAAGAAGCACAGACAGAAGGTAACGCGAAGGAGAGTTCTGCAATCGTCACAAAGTCTTGTCTTCCGGAGTAGAGTCTGCAGTTACAAGGCCACTCGGCTCAGTGGCGGTGCCTGATTCTCTGGTGCTTTTTTCCCACTAGAAGGGCACCTTCAAAGTCCCACTCCATCTACCCTTTTCAAACTGTGTGGCAAATGGAAAGTATTGCCAAGATGCAAGTAGTTTTCCTCTACAATGTGGCCTAAATTTGCTGAAAACAACACCACACACACACACCCCGACTGTGAATTAGGGGCACCCACGTTCTCCAGGCCAGCTCTTGCCTTGTGAGTGTTAAACACCAATGAGCGTTAATAGGTGGGGGGAGGTAAAAAAGGGGGGAAGGGAGGAAATTGGAAATGCAAGGAGATTTGACTTGGGGTGGTGAACACACAATGCAACGTACAGATGATGTGTTATAGAATTGTACACCTGAAACATATATAATTTTATTAACCAATGTCACCTCAATAAATTCAATAAAAAAGAAAAATGCATTTTATGCACTGCCCTGAGGCCCTTTAGTAAATGGAGGGTAAGCACATGAAACTGGCCCCAGGGATGCCAGCAACGCCTGTTACCTAGTAGCATCGTGCACCCATTCTTGGGTCTTCTGCTCTGTGTCTCATCAAAATTGACATTCAAATAGTTTTGGTCACCTTTAAATACAGTATTATAAACTCTTTAAACACACTAAAACTACTTAGAAGTCATATCCCTTGTAAGGTTAAAACAAAAAACCAGGGAACAGAGAACTAACAGAAATTTGTTAAGATTTGCTTGACTTTCACTATGGTTGAATCGTGTAGAGAAAACACACCGGGCAGTAGGAAAACAGGCGCCTGGCATCCGAACACCAGTGCTGCCGAGTCACAGGTATTTGGCACGGTCCGGCCACACGCAGGCGCTCTGGAAGCAATTCCTCAGCCGGGGTGTATGTGAGGGAGGGAGGTCTAGGCCACACCTCGGGAACCTGGGTTTCCACTCGCAGGTGTTTTCCGTCGTCACGTCTGCCGGTGGCGGCGTCTGCATCCCGCTGCTCCTCCAGCCCGGAGGCCACGGCTCTGCCTCTGCCTTCCTGCCCGATCGCCTCCCGCACGGGCTTCATTTACACTCATTTTCACCTGACGACCTGTGTAGGGCG
Source organism: Miniopterus natalensis (assembly GCF_054644295.1). Classification (NCBI taxonomy): domain Eukaryota; kingdom Metazoa; phylum Chordata; class Mammalia; order Chiroptera; family Miniopteridae; genus Miniopterus; species Miniopterus natalensis. The sequence goes on from NC_142096.1 coordinate 10,838,833, forward strand.
AGCTCAGTCTCACGGATTCAAGAAAGTCTTCAGCCAACGAAGGCACTTAGATTTAATCGCTAATGGAAAACAAAGCTGAAAAGAAGAGAAGACATTTCTCTTCCTTACTGAATGAGGCGCAAAGCGTTCTTCAATGGCAGTCTGTTACTCCCACACCAGATGCGACCTCTTATCGCCCTGAGACCAAAGCTGAGCTCTCCTTTGTGTGATTACTAGTCCACCTATTGTGATAGGGACATTTTTGCTTCTTACAGGGCTTTGGACAACTCCTGAAGAGGCCTCCAGTCTGTGTCTCTGAGATCCTGGTATTCTGTTGGTGGGAAGAGATGTGCTGACAGTGACGCTTCTCTGGAACAGAGCTGGGACTGGTGACCTTACCACTGGGCAGGCGTCTTGTAACACACAGAGTGACAAGCAGAGGATGGAGTTAGTCTGTGGTCAGCACTTCAGACAGCTTTTAGAAAGGATTTTAACATCACCTGGTGTGTGTGTGTGTGTGTGTATCTATACATGCATACACATATATACATTTGTGTACATACATAAATACATGGCATGCATATATAAATACAAACATCTACATATTTCACACACACACGCATATATATATAATTTGCAGACAGATACACAATTTTTAGATAGATTTAGTGTTAGCAAGGGCTGCACTGTGGAATTATCAACATGTGATGAATGCAACTAGGCTGAGGTGATGTTTTACTCTCCACCATTTCATGTTCCCCCAAGTAAGAGAGTCTAACTTTACCATTCTTTATCGAAAGCAGTGATGCGTCCAGATACATGTTCCCCTTGAAAATCTACGATGAAAATAATAGCATGAACTACAATTTGTTGTGTTCCTACTATAGTCCAACCAGTATGCTAGGTGTTTCACATAAATTATATGGGATCCTCACAATTACGCTACTAAGTAGACACTAGTATTGACATTATGAAGCGTAGCAAATGAGATAATTTGAATAATGTGAACAGGATCACTATGGAGCAATTTGTGGATCATGATTTAGACCCAGATCCGTCTGGCTGTAGAAACCATGTCCTTTTGACTACTCCAGAATTTGTAATTTGTCATTAACATTTTAATGTTATATTGTTTGGTCAAGTCTCTTTTGTCTATGGGAGCTGGATGAATGGGAAGAATAATAAATAAGTTTTCGGAGATTAATTTGGTAGAGCTGCTATAGAATTCGCATCATCAGAGCAAAGATAACTCCAGTGGCCATAACACATCCCTGTGGATGAATACATTGTTGCATTAAGGATGTTTAGTGACCACCTAGCAAAGGAATACTGACTCTCGAGGAGTGTCCCAATGACCTTCCACTTGCTTGGTTTCTCCCTTGGTTCAGCCCTCTGAGAGCTGAGCGGGACCACCCTGCTGATCTGCATAGAGGAGTTGCTATAGTAACCTTTGAGCACAGTACTAAAGGCAACTTTCTAACTGCAGCCTTTATCTTTACAAGAGCAATTACCTTATATATTTTATAGGTGATAAGAGTTATGTGTCTGTCATTCATGTCCTCAAGGTATTTGACTGTATTATGAAGTCAGAATAGTTTAACTTTGACATTACAGGCTCTTATGAAAGACTTCTATTTTTTGAGAAAATAATAAACGATGACTTCATTTTTAGCTTAGACTAAGAAAATGGGACTAAATATAACATTAAAGCTGTTTTATATTTCCTAAGAATTAGCATATGAAGAGGAATTTTTCTTTTTCAATTTTCCCACTTGAATTTACTGAACATTGCCTTCTCCCACTATTCAACAGTGTCATTATAAAAAAGTCAAGTGCACAATTGGATTTTGAGCTTTTTACTTCAAACAAAAACAAATGCATTTTTGCCTCTTATCTATGTATTTTAAAAATTATAAGTTCTTTACTGCAGGCATTTTGACAGTGTATAGTAGACAGGTTGTTTAAAAAAAAAGTAATTTTCTCTTTTATAAATCTACGTCTTTACTTAGAAGTTCCCATATTATGTACTAATTAATGCTTATTCATCAGGACCACACCATCTACACACACACAAGCCTAGTACAGACCTAATAGCTGCTTCTTGTCTCCCAGAAATGGAGGGAAATTTCTCCTGTCTCTGGGCCTTTGGCTATCCTCTGCCTCCTGCAGCGAGAGCCCTGACACTCTACCTCACTTTTCAGATTTATCTCCTTCAAACATCCACTTGAGTCCAATCTTTTCAGGCAACAGTTCTATTCAATTCTTCACCTACTTCAAAGTCATACTGTACTTGTAATCTTTAACATTCATTTGGCACCTATATGCTTGGCAGTCTTGCAAGTATCATTTTATAAAGATACTAGACCAAAGACGCAATATCAGCTGGGAGAGGCTTACTTGAGCTGTATTAGAAGTTATCTTTGTCACTAGGGAAATCTGTACACTGCTGCTACCATTCTAACGCAAGTGCAAGATTTAATCCCAGGTGCCCTTTGTTAGTGCAAATCAGGTTGAATAACCTTATGTCCAAGTCTCTTTTTCTTGATTCCTTCTGAAGAAATCTCTGGTTGGGACTAGATCGTAGCCCTAACTGAGGGTAGATCTCATGTTAAATGTCCTTAGCCCCAAAAAACCCCTAAATAACAGTAAGGGACACGAGAAATCTTTGGAACATGTTGGATATGTCTATTTTCTTGATTGTGGTGATGGTTTTACATAAATCCAGATTTATCAACAAGTTCATATTAAATATGTGAGGTTATTTGTGTATCAATTATACCTCAGTAAAGTTGTTAAAAATGAATAAGTTTAATTATTAAAGGTTGTTAAGAGGAAGTGAGCTTTGAAAATAAATTCAGTTAAACCTCATTAATTCGGAGTACACCAATTTTGAATGTCAGACATTTTGCTCAAGAATGTAGTGTTTATTATTTTTTTTAAATGGCAAATGATTAGTTCAGTATAATAACTGTGTGAATATGTTAAATAATATTTCTTACAACTGCATTTAAAATGTTTCATTCATTAGTATTTCTTCTTCGTCGTCTATAACAATCCCCAATTAGTAACAACAATGATAACTAACAAACTTTACAGGATTCAATCCTGCCTCCCCAAAGTCATGCTCTTCCTGGAACCTTAGAATGTAACCCTTTTTGGAAATAGAGCCCTTGTGTATGTAAGTAGGTTGAGGTTAAGATAAAGCGATATTGGAGAAGGGTGGGCCCTTAATGCAATATGCCTAATGTCTTCATATGAAGAGGAGAGACACAGAGACACACAGGGAAAATGCCATGCGATGGTGGAGACATTGATTGAGGCGATGAACCTGTAAACCAAGGAAGGAATACCAGAGACTGCTTAGCAACACCAGAAGCTAAGAGAAAGGCATGAAACAGATTCTTCTCTAGAGAGCCATAAAAACAAAGAGTGAAATAGTGATTGCAAGGGGCTGGGGAATGGGGGTGGGTGGGAAGCTATTAGTCAGAGGATACAAATTTCCAGTTATAAGATGAAAAAGTTCCTGGGATTTAATGTACAGCATGATGATTATAGTTAACAACATTGTACTATATACTTAAAAGCTGCTAAGAGAGTAGATCTTAAATGCTATTATATAAACAAAGGTAACTATGATGGCAGTGTTAAGTAATATTACTGTGATAATTGCTTTGCATTATCTAACTGTGCCAAAGCAACACACTACACACCTTCCGCTTACTCAATGTTACAGGTTAGTCATATCTCAAAAACTCCGGAATAAAAACGACGACGGATGAAATGTAAGCTCAGGCCCTGATTAGCTCACTGTCGAATGTGGAGACAGACTTTTAAGTAAGTAAGGCCAAGGCCATGAGAAGGGCCAGCGCAGAGGTGAGCACAGGCTTCCACAGAAGCCCGGGGAAGCCGACTCTTGCCCATCCTTTCACGGGAGCAAAGGCCCACTTGAAATGGTAATACCTCAAATCATCTTAAAGAATTACCAGTTGCTGGAAGCAAAAGTGGACAGGAGAACAAGGTAGTAATTCAAACAGAGGAAATAACATATTCAGGGTAATAAGAGCCCATTTTGACAACTGCGAAATGTTTTATTATGACTACAAAGGGATAGAATGACGGAATGAGGCCGGAGCATTATCAAGGTACAGATCGGGGCAGGGTTTTCGTGACATATTAAAGAGTTAGAACCTTACCCTGAGAGTGCTGGGGCAATGGTTAAGCATTTTAAGCAAGAAACAACCTGCACAGATTTGTCATTTAGAAGAACTACCCTGGCTGCAGAGTAGATATTGGATTTGAGATGGCAGAAAGATTAGTTAAGAGACTGTTATAATAATTCTTACTGGAGAAAACAGTGGCTGCAGATTGAAGGAGCTGCAGATTGGTGAAGAGAGGTGGCTGTATTCACCTTATTTTGAGAAAACAGAATATTTAGAGTTTTATCACTGGCTTGATTCGTGAAGGGTGGAGGTGTGTAAGAAAGGAATCAGGCAAGATTCCCAGGTTTCTGGTTTAGGCATTAAGGAATTCATTAAGTTAGGGAATATACAAGAAAGAAGTTGTAAACTGGTTAATTGTGGTGTCATCTACAATAAATTTTATGCAGCTATTAAAAATAATGATTATGAAGACAACTTACTAATAAGGAATTTATGTTATCAACTTAAAAGAATTAGGATATAAAATTTAAATGCACTATGAGTATGGTTAAGTAATATATGCAAATAAAAGTAACAGGGAAATAAAAGAAAGTATTAAGAGTGATATTAGAGCACTGGGATTTTCATTTTCTTTTGTCTATTTTATAATTATTAAACTAATTTGGCTATGTTGCCTTCATAATAAAAAATATTCTAAGAACAAAGCATTTAAAAATTATTGCTCAATCTAATATAAACCAAGGCAATATAAATAACATTAAAATTACTAAGTCTAAAACTGATATTTATTATGTAAAGTATAATTCCTACCACTTTTATTACATATTTTGATAAACTCAAGTTAGTGACTTATTGAGAGTAGAGATTAAAATTGGAGGCAAATCATATCTTTAGGAAAGTTTTCCACTCATTTACTATAGTAGAAACAACTGCCCAATAGCAATAACTAAAAGATAAATAAAGATAATTAGGGCACAGTTGTCTTTCTTTGGTTAAGGAATTAAAAGATCTTTTCCCCTCTTGGGCTGAAAATAAATACCAATGAATTCTTACAATGTTTATCATAAATATTCTGAAAAAAATTCCTTTGGCTAAACTAGAATCAAGAAATTAAAGTATTTAGGCTTGCTTTTATCTACTCCTTTGTCTTAAACATGTACCATTCCCTGTATATATACACCTGCCCAACTCGGACACTGTTTACCTGGAGATAGTATTACATACCAGAGGTAAAGGGCTCAGTCTCACAAGACCGCCACCCACTTCAGACATCAATCTTAAGACCAGGTTGTTATCTGTGCTTCTGACCATCTGGTTACACGTTGGAAGTTCCAAGGACCGCATCCAACTCAGGACACCAACTGCAAGTCCAGGTTGTTACCTGTATTTATGAACAACAGAACCGACGGTACCTTCTTTGGGGCTCAATTAATTTGCTAGAATAGCTCACAGAACTCAGGAAACCCATTTACTCACTGGATTACCAATTTCTTAAGAAGGATATTGAATACAAATTGACAGCCAGATAAAGGGATACATAAGGTGAGGTCTCAAACGAAAAAGCCTCTGTCCTCATGGAGTTTGAGGCCTGGCAGGGTGGCATGTGGAAGGGTCTGGTTCCCCAACCTGGCAGCTCTCTGAACCCTCTCCTTTTGAATTTCTGTGGAGGCTTCATTACACAGGCATGACTGAGCAACTCATTGGCTGCTGGTGACTGATTCAAACTCTAGCCTCTCTCCCGTCCCTGGATATCAAGGGCTGGGACTGAAAGTTCCAACCTAATATTCATTGTTGGCTCCCATGACAACCAGTCCTTATCTTTATCACCTTCATTAACATAAACCCAGTGGGTGGAAAGGGATTTGTTATGATTAACAAGACACCCATTGTGAAAACCTTCATGGCTCTAAAATGTTTTCAGGAATCATAGACCAGAAACCAAATATTATAACAAAAGATGTTCTCATTGCTTTTATGGCTCAGGAAATTGCAAGGGTTTTGAAAGCTATGGGCTGGAAACTGAGAATGAAGACGAAATATAAAAAAATATATATATTCGATCATCTCAATGATGAAATTTGTATTTCTTATAAAGCACAATATTGCAGTTCACTCCCTGGTCTTTGAACACAACAAAATGATCATACCTGTCACAGCACTTACATGTGGTGTAGCATGTAAAAAACACATAACAATAGTACCAACAAAATATTCCTAAATTTGGAGAAGCCAGTGTGGGGTAGGAATATATTTAAAAAGACAACTCATTTGTCCAGTAAAGCTATTAAAAACATATTTATATGCTTCTACTAGTTCAATTATTCTTTCTCCCCCTTTATCTACTGTTACTGTACCTTATGATAAATTAAATGACTGAATATATTTCTTATAAATCATAATATTGTTATCGGTGGAAGTGGAGTTCTCAGGATGCCCTGAGAAAAAGAATTTCCTGAGGCCTCCACAGGAGGATGGGATTTTGTGGAAAGCTTTATTGATGATGTAAAATTAAGGGGGTTCCCCTCCAAGACCTCATCTCTGTCTGTCTTGCTATGGAGGAAGGGCCAGGATTTAGGCCACTGCCCAGAATTTCTGCTCCATATTAAAGTCCAGTCCAGTCCAGCATCCTGCATGTGGAGTCCGCATGGCCATGGACCATGTGGTTACTTAAGGCCACATGGCTATGGAGAGAGAGAACATAGGAACTCAAGGGCGAGTGTAGGCCATGGAGCAAGAGAGTGTGAGAATGAACTAGACCAAGCAAGAGGGAGCTCTTTGTCTGGGGCTCTTTTAAAACTATAACAATAGGTTTTTAGGGGCCTCTTTTTCTTCTTTGGGTGCAGGTGACTCAGTTCCAGTGACTACCAGGTCAATCTGCTTCTCCTTTGAAGTTTAAATTCCCACAGAAGTAGTGGAACAACTTGGCCTGGGTCACAAAATTATCTATGGACACTAGGGTAGAGGTGATGCACCCTTGACTTATCTGGATATTCTTAGAGAAGAGGAAACATCTGTGAGCCAGGCAGCCACCTTATGTGGTTCGTATTCTCCTAATATATAATGTATCTCTCTATGACTTGTGTAATGTGTTGGGATTTGAAATTAAATAAATAGCTTAGCCTAACCACATACACATTAAGACAAATTGCATCTTTACTCACTCACCTCTCCTTAATTTTACTTGCAAATATTTTTAAATCTGCTTCTAATCACACATTTAAGATAAATTAATTCAATGTAATGTTGACAAAAATAACTAGTTTTAATTGTTAACAATAAGATTAACTAAACTTCCAGTTTCCATTTGCTATATACACTGTATGACTTTTGTTTAAAATTGCAAAGTGAATTAAATTTGGAAAACAAATGTATACCCTTTGCTTGTGATTTTTACAATGGTGTTGTCTGTCATTTGGTAAGTACTCTCATTGGCTATTTAAAAAAGGAAATATGGCCATTCACAAAAGCAAGTTTAAAGGTAAAAAGTACCTGCCACTGTACAGCACTCAGGAATTTTATGTATTTGCTAATGATTGTAAAGCGATGTACAATAGATCATCTCCAGGGTTGAAGGTTTGCCCTCTTACATTGATAAAAAGTTTTAGAGGCATCATAGTAATGTCAGAAGTAATGGAAATCATTTCTAAACTTGGGGGAGGTCAAATGTGATTTGTAGTAAGTAAACTACATTTGCTGAATCAAGCTTTCCAATCTAATTAGTTGAAAGGCTCTGGGTCTATGTTACGACCTTTGGAAAAGTTATCCATTTGAAAAGTTTTTGCCCCCAGACCTCTGTGAACTCTCTTCAGTATATGACAAATTTAATATTTAATATCCTTCCAGCTTCACTTTGTTTTTTGTTAAAGTTCTTGCCAAAAAGATAGTACTTAGGTTGGGAAGACTATAGGGAACCTGAGAAAGCACCCTGAGTTTTGAAGATATCAATATATTTTTAGATTTATTATTTAATGAACAAAATAAAGACAAGAGAGTAGATTGGGCAATAACAAAGAATCTCAAATATCTTTGTTTCCAGGCTCTATGAGCTTTGGAATTTCCGTTGTGTCAAATCAATGTTGCCAGACTTAGGCGGCTGAGAACAAGTGACATAGATAAGCTATCAGAAATGCCCTTTTCCCCCTCAGAATATAACCTATTCCAATACTTTGAACGAAGCACATCAAGATTCATTCTAGAAGAACTACAAAGATACAATTTTACTATAAGCAGAATTATGTGAAAAATCTTTTGACTTCATAAGTTTTGTTAGTAGAATATTTCAGAACAGCCCTTTGGAACCCTTAACAGATAGTCTTGACAATGATTCTAAGATACTGCAAAAACCAAAGTTAATGTTGTTAGGAGGCGAATGAGTTCATTTTCAGTTTTATAGGAGATACTTTTACTTTGTCAGGTGGGAGCACTTTCAGAAGCCTGAGATGTAAATGTGGATGCTAGACAGCAAAGGGGGCGGACTCTAGTAAAAGTTTTAAACTTCTAACTTCATAACCTTTACATATACTTTGTAATAGCACTTCAATTTCTTTTTGGGAGATTAGCCCCCCCCCCCCCCGCCCGATAGTGTGTCGCTGTGGTGGAAAGGTAATTCCTATATGAAGTTTATATGAGAAAGTGAGACCTACCCTCTACTTCTGCACTATTGCCATGGAGAGCTGCAGCATGACCTGTGTTTGGGGAATCAGACACTCTCTCCTGGGACTTCAGCCCATGAGTGAGTGATGAATAGATGCAGAGAATTATTAGAGGTTACACACTGTAGCGGTAATAGTGGCAGAGTGGTGTCCTTACTAGGCCACTCTGAATATGTAAAGATGATGTCTTTAGGCCCCAGGCTGTTGTCGGTTTCTTTCCAGTTCCAATTTTGGTGGTCCTTCAGCTCCAGTTAAATCTGAAAGGACCCAAAAGTCTTTCATTAAATTGCTTTTTGCTTAATTGGGCAGACATACTTTTTACTGCCTTATGTCCAAGAATTCTAATTGATACCTATTTTGTGGAGTTGTGTGGATAATCATGTGAAATAATACACATAAAATCCTTAGCATAATACCACAAAAAGTACTGATTAAATGTCTTACCGATTTTTAGAATCAATAGAATAACAGATAGGACTATCAGAATTTTCTGATGTTCAACAAAACTTATATTTTCGCATAGTAGAAACTTAATTATCTTTAACACTAGTTAAAGGTATATGTATTTAGTTCTAGAAGACTAATTTGATTTAGTCTCTCAGTGTCTTTTCCATTATCCAGTAAATCCTCTAAGAATTGGCACTAGACCAGAAGTACATGGGCCTAAAAGCCTGTAGGAATGTGAGTGAATACAATTTATCCTTAAGTAACTGACAGGTGCACATCCTGACTGAACCATTCACACTTAGTCAGCCACTCTGCCAAAGATAACATTTGTCTCCATCTTCCTAGTCAGAGACTAAAAGGCAAACATGATGGATTACCTTCCTTGTAGACCACGTGCTCAATTGGAAACCCTTTAAAGATACTTTGGGTTCCTCTTTTGCTCACTAACACATCTACACATCTCTTTAGATATGTCTCGGCACTCCAGAAACAAGGTAAGTTCTCACTGATTATTTCCCCCTGTCCCTGGGAGAGAGGGACTGTCCTAGCATAATATCTAGTTTAGGGTATTCTGAAAGTCATGGGTTTAAAAATATTATGCCCATTTTAATTAAACATAATTTTATAATTTATTAATGGTATTAATGAGATTATACTTATCCGAGAGGTAAAAAACATCATTTCCTAAATTACTAGATGAAGACTGTATTTTTCATCTTCTAAAGAGTTTATACTTTTCCAGCTAAAGCCAGTGTATTCTCTGGAGCAGATAATTCTTTATTATTTTTATTTGTTGTTGTTGTTGGTAAAGGAGAGGAATTAAACTACTATGGAACTATGGAGTAGAATATCAATAGAAAAAAAAGTGGGTTTAGCAAATAAATCAGAGTCTCTCAACTGAACCATTTAGTATATTAAAATGAAGTATCTGTGTAAACCAATCCTGACAAGTAATACATACAAAATACAATTTCATGCTAAGTGTTACTAAGAACAAAAGAAAGTAATTCCTTCTTCCTAGGAGGGGGTTTGATGAAAAGCTTTTCCAGAGACTTCAGGTCTCAACCGCACCTTTAAAACTGGGTGAAAAAGGTGAAGGAATTAAGCAAAAAACAAAATAACTTACAGACACAGACAAAAGTATGGTGATTGTAAGAGAAAGGGAGGGGTGGGGGAGGTAAAAGAAGGTAAAGGGGGGTCAGCGGTGATGGAAGGAGACTTCACATTGGGTGGTGAACACACAATACAGAACACAGATGACGTATCAGAGAACTGAATGCTTGAAACCTATATGATTTTATTAACCAATGTCACGCCAATGAATTCAATAAAAAGAAAAAAAGAAAATTAGTAAGCACTTGCTTAGACAGGGGCATTTCCAAATCTTTAAAACAGCTTATTGATAATGAGACCATACAAGTGAATAGAGTGTTTGGAAATGGGGCCAGCCGCGTGTGACTGAGGTGGCCAGGGTTCACTGCTGGCGTGGGGCGTGATTTGGGACAAAGACGGTGACCTCAGCTGAGAGGACAATTAAGGCCCCGTCGGGGAGAACTGAAGCTGGCTTTACGGGCGGAGCTGCAGCAGAAGCAGCGCATCCTCGGGCCCTGGGGCTGCCCCCGGGACAGGCCTGCTTCAGCCACCGAGGCCGGGCTGAGGGCGAATCGGGGAGTGACAGTGTCTAGCGTGTGTCCCAGAATGATGATTCTGGCAAGAAAACGGTAAGCGGGTTAGAGAGCGTTGTATGATAAAAACAGAATGCAAGGCACATAGGAACTTCACTTTTTTAAAGTAGAAATAAACAGGTAAATTAATTTTAATGGTTTATTTAACCGAATATATCCCAAATGTTATGATTTTGATGTGTAGTCGACATTAACATTATTACTGTGATATTTTATAGTCTTCTTTTCATATTATGTCTTCCAAATCTGGTGTGTGTATTCTACACTTCCAGCCATGAAATCCCAAGTACTCAACAGCCTCGCCGTGGTTAGCGCTTTCTGTCCTGGATAATGAAGGGAAATGACTGGAGGCGCGGAGATGCATCAAGATACAATTTCTCAACAGAACAGACGACTGATGAAGGGTTAAAGCTAGAGTGGCAGCGTTAAGGCGGGGGCGAGACAGGAGCCAATTTAGGGGATATTTAACAAATGGGACTGACAGAAAAAGTAATGGATCAGATATTGTGGGTGAAGCAGTGGAAAAAATTAAATACCTGAGATTTGGTATTTGATATAGAGGATCCTGTAGAGGATTAGGTTTGGCAATAAAGACAATGAGTTGATTTGCTCTACTATCATGAAGACAATTTAGATTTTTTACAAATAATAAATGAATCACAGAAGCAAAGATTCTGGAGGTATTGACATAAAAGTTGAAGTTAATCCACATGAATAAATGAAGTCACTTAGTAAAACAGAGAGAGAGAACCAAGCACGGCGCCCTCAGGAATACCACAGCGGGGGAAGAGCTGAAAGGAGGGAGACATGTTACAGAAAGAGAGGATGATCCACATGGTTCAATGAAACAAGATGGGAGCTAAACAGAGGAAATAAAGTTTGTGAGTTAGAGCAATGGTTGCATTTTCAAAAATCATTTCCATACTTAGGATCTCTACATCTGTATTTCCATAAAAAGTGCAAGAACAGACACTGCTACGTCTCTAGGGTACTCAAAATGGTGAGCCGGACTCTTCAGTTATCTCATCACATTTAACCTCCCCCAAAACAGAGAGGACTCTGCCAGTAACTGTAACGGTGATGCTCAGTGAGGTCAAGTGACCTGCAAAGGTCATACTGCCACTAACTGGCAGAGCTGTGATGAAACCAGGCTCTGTCTTCCAAATCTTGTGTTTTTCCTACCACATCACGCTGCATTGCCCCAAATTACTACTGAGTTTTAGCCCCATAATTGCCCTTTTCTGCTTTTAAAATCTTTTCTATCTTGTTATCTGAAGGAATTCTGAGCAAGAGACGCTGGGGGGAATAAGCTTGCTGGAGAATGGAAGCCTGAATATTGAGCAGAGCATCAAAGGTGGAGGAAAATACATCTCTCTGGAATCAAGCGTGAGGGCTGCTCTCTCACTGCTCCTCCACTTGGAATGCGCCATGCAAGGCTGCACTTTCCAGCGTCCTCGAGGTCACCACCGCCTGCTAGTGCTAGCCTCTTGAATAATGTATGTTTGGCTCAGAAAATGACCTTATCTGCTAGCTAGCATCTTTTATACTGAAAAGTCTATAGCATTCAAGTCAAACTGGAGAGTTTTTTTTGGTAAATACTTGCTTTTCATTTTTATTTATGAATTACATTTTTAATTCATGCATCGTTTTGTGCCATTTTAATAAGAATAATTGTGGAACTATTATAAACACAAATCTATGTATCTGGAATGTTGTTTTAAGTTTTTTAATTGCTTTAAGTAATTTACTCTTAAGGTTTTCAAAAATGTGTGGATAAATATTTAATGCGATGTTAGATTTTGTTGTCTGTGCCCAAAAAAGATCAGGGCGCCCTGCAAGGAAAGGCCTCATCCTGCATAAGCTTCTGAGGTCAGGAAGTTAGATGGTCCAATCATACTATTAACTTAATTGGAAGGTGGCTTTTGAAGAGGATCTTGAGGAGTCAACCTGAACTATGTTAACAATCGTAACCAAACTTCTACTGGAACTTGCAGGATTATACAGTATATACGGCTTGAAGTTGCTGAAGAGGAAGATTGTGACAATCCACTGGGAACTTGGAAGGAAGCTGTAAATTACATTTCCAGACACAAAATACGACCCTTCTTTTGTGCATATCTTTAAATGCCATTTCCTTCTTAGAACTATCCCTTATCGCTTCCATTAGATGTGATCTCCTGTTTCTCTGAATCATAAATATTGAAAGAATTTTGTAATTATGGCATTATTCATATTCAGCCTTTTATGGACGGGACTGGTGTTCTGTTACTTTTATGTACTCTAATAGATTAAAATATGTGAAAACTACAATCATTTTCTGTTTACTATGGGATATGCTGTGGCACTTAACTTTTAATTCACACACTCAGTGGATGCTTGATAAATGCTTTTATTTTATTTATATATATATTTAAATATGTCTTTATTGATTTCAGAGAGAGGATGGGAGAGGGAGAGAGAGAGAGAAACATCAATGATGAGAGAGTCATTGATCGGCTGCCTCCTGCACGCCCCCGACTGGGGATGAGCCTGCACCCGGGCAAGTGCCCTGACCGGGAATTGAGCCATGATCTCCGGGATCCGAGGTCGATGCTCAGCCACTGAGCCATGCTGGCTGGGCTGCTTTTATTTTTGAAATAAAAGTGTAAATTAATGTCTGTTTGGGGAAGTAAAACAGTCTGAATGAGTTCTGAGAAGCATATTTTTCCTTATATACATATACATTACAGTTTCTTGTCTTACTATATTTTTCCTTATATACATATACATGACAGTTTCTTGTCTTGTCCCATTTTCCATGTTATACTTGACTCTCTCATAAAATCAAACCATGTTGGGTCTGAAAATGCCTTGTCTCTTTGCCAATGCCCACGTTATTCCTGGAACATCTCGATATATAAGTATGTGGTATGTGTGTGTATGTGTGTGTGTGTACATGCTTGTGTGTAGAGATGAGATATATAATATGAAAAAGTTATTTTTTATAAATAATAATAGCTAACAGTTACATAGTGCTGACTGTATTCTCGATGCCTTCTAAATGCCTTAAAATAGTAACTTACTTGATTCTCATAACAACCTATGGCTTAGCTACTATTTTTATTCCCATTTTTTTAGATAAAAAACCATGAAAATGGAGAGGTCAATTAATTTGCCTAAAGTCATACCACCTGAAGTGGCACTATGGAAGGTAACACCTGCTGTGGAGTCCCTGGCTGAAGGCTTGTGCCCGCTTAAGCTCTGCCACCCTCCTGCCACCAAGATGTACTGGCTGGGTGAACCCTCTGGGTCCCCTGTAGACAAAACATCACTTTATCACATTCTCTTTCTCTCCCAGACTTAATCATGTTCAAAACCAACATTTTCTAAATTTTACAAACTTCTGGCAAAATATCTTAGCTTTCATTTCTGATAGAACAGTAAAATAAACAAACACTTCTATCTGTATAAGTGAAAATTAACTGGCCAGTGAACCTGCCATACACATTTTCAGGCAATTTATTATCAACAGATTGTTTTTCAGAAACCTCTTCCAAAAATGCTCAATGAAGGAATTTTATATATGTAGTCTTAATATGCATAGTCATCTCTGACATTTCAAAATGCTTTTTCTGCTTTTTAACAAAATTATAATAATGAACATGGGAACTTTTGTATGTGTGTATTAAGAGCACAAACTATTTGGTTAATATTTCTATAAGGGGGTTCCTTAAAGCACTGGAAAATTTTTGAAAGAGTTAGTCATAGAATGGGTGACAGAATAGGAAAACCTACCCGTCTAGCTGTATATACCTAATAGGAAACCAAGCTGTTGTAGTAGAACAGTAAACTTTATTTAGCTGTTAGATACTATGAGGTAAAATACTTTGAAATATATTATTCCATCTGTGAAAACCAATTTTGTAATTTTAAAAACATCAGTGATGGCACTTTTGTTATCTTTCAACAACCTCACTGAATGTTTTTCATTTAAAACTAATTTCTATCTGAAATTCCCATTTTATTTTATTTTATTAGAGTTCCCCAAAAGACCTTCTCAAACCCACTCTATCTTTCTTGACCTTGCAACCTTCTAGAATGCTTATATACATCTTTTATATCTGTAAAATGAACCCTTCACATCCTGTCCCTTTTTTTCTGCTTAATAATGACAATGATGCAACATAAATAGATTCATTTGTGTTTGGTGGTTGAAAGGTGTCAAACTCACTCCTCCACACCACCTGGTTTGCTAATTCAGCTGGTTCATTATGTTTAGATTTTGTTTTAATAACTTTCCTAGAAGCCACAATCTGTAGATCAGGTTTGTTTTGATTGAAAATAAGATGGAAATGTATAACTTTAGAACTCAATTATTGGGCTTATTTATTTTCATAAGATTAATTTTCCTAATTATCTTGTTAAGCTTTCCTGTAATTATTTTTTCACTGACCCTCAAGGGATCATCATGTCTTTCTTAACACACACACACACACACACACACTTTTAAATAACAATTTCCTCCAGTTTTTCTAATCAAAATGTTCATATCACTGGGATCTCAATTTTCTATCTAGCCTTAGCTTCCATCATTTCCCTCTAATACTTGCTACTTAAGCAGAATTACACTACATTTTCTCTGCAAATGACCTGTCTCTTTGCCTTTGCACATAATTTTGACCTCCCAGGATACCTTGATTCTCCTTCTCTTGTTAATCTCCTATTTATACTTCATAGCTCAGGTCGAATGACACCTCTTCAAGAGACCCCTTGCTAATTTCCTTCAATATAGTTGGTTGCTCTGCTGTTAACTGCTGTACCTTATATAAACCTGTATTTTTAGAAATTAACAACTACTGAACAGTAAGTTCATTGCAGTAAGGATCATAGTTTACTCGTTTTAAGTCTCTGGGGATCAACAGAGTGTCTGATAGAACTTCATCACTGTAATCATAATATTCCCAATTTAATAGTGCTTAGTATGGATCAGTAAATACACTCTACCCTTTAGGTGATTGACTTCACTTAACATAGTATCTCTGCGATGTGGGTATTACTATCATCCTTGGGGGAAAAAAGAAGTCAGAAAGATTGACTGACTTGCCAAAGGTCACATTATACTGAACAGTGGAGCCACAATTTGAACCCAGATCATCTGGCCCTTGAGAGATCCTCTCTCTTTACCCACCACATTATAAAACAATATAAGTATTTAATATCCTTGAGACTTATGTTTATGATCTTTAAAGCTGGATGGCAATACTTCTCTTTTAGAGCTACTGTAAAGAGAAATCCAAAAATATGCATAAAATGCTCCTTAGTACAGTGCTTAGAGCATTGCTGGAACTCAATGCATTTAGTCTCCTTTCAATATAAACAGTCATCACTGGAATGAAAGATGTTAACACAGACACATTTTTTCCAGCTTTGGAACTTAGCTGAGAGCCCTTAGCTGTGGCTCTTAAAAGGAAATCCTTTTGTTGAGCCCTCGACTCTCAAGTCCTGGACAAAGTATAGTACCTTCTAATTAGTGAGAACTAAAATCCTTGAAATTAGTGGTCCCATAATATATGCACTTTTCCTTCATTTATGTTGTTTTTGCGAGTTATGGAAAAGAGCTCCTTATGGAATGATCGGGAGCATGGGTATGAGGGTGAAAGTGTAAGCCTTTCAGCTACGTCGCAGCATAAGGAACGACTGTCACATTTTAGGAAACATAACTGTTGCCTCAAGAGACAACTGGCACGTAGTAATTCTCATTCTTTATTTGCAGTACATTAAAATATAAGATAAACACTTAAAGATAGGGAACAGATCATCGCTTGACAGCAGCCGGGGATGGGAGGGCCGAGGAGGGGGGTGTGGCTGGAAACGAGTGGCAGGAGGCGATGTGTGGTGATGGCAGCTCAGTGTGCAGGCTTTGCTGATGGGTACAGGAAGGGCAAGTGCAGAAACTCCATTCATTTCTTTAACAGGACCCTTTCTTCTTTCTGTCCGTCCACTCCCTTTCTTAATCATTAAGTCCCCAGGACATCAGATTCTGGCCAGTATCAAACTGTCGTAAGAACAAAGCCTCAGGCCTGTTGAGCACCGACTGGTTGGGTGGAGCTAAAGCAAACATCCTGACTTCAGCTGCGGTGCACCCTGCAGACCGCACCCTCGGAGGCCAGGCAGTGCTAGGACTTGGGGTGTTCGGGGAGCAGTCCCAGGCTTGTTACCTTTGGCAATAGGAATACAAAGCATTGCTAGGCTTCTCCTACGTGCATTTCCAGCTGATTTCACATTGAAGAAGTGGTCTTAACCACAGCACGTTCCTAAGAGCTGCTTCAGGCTCCTTCGGCTTCTGTAAAGTCAGCGGGGGTGCAGCAAACCTGACGTCACCCTTTGGAAGCGAGGGGGTTCTTCCTTGACTACCAAGCTCGAAGGCTTCCTAGCATCTTGAGCTCCGTTTATCTTCCTCCCCCCTAGTCTGCCGTCTCCCTGCACCTGGTCCTACCATTCTGTCTGATTTTTCTGTTAGTCACACAGCAACTGTCTGAGGCGCCGCGGATGCGGGGCCATAAGGCACAGGTGCGACTCCTGGTCTCGGCGCTGGCTGCCTGGTTTGGGAGAAAGACTGTAATCAGGGGACTATTCCAACGTCACTTAAGTATTATCCTCATGAAGCCTACAGTGGAACAGCGCAGGCCACGCATATACCCATGACTGTGAGATTAAGTCCTGTGGCTGTGACGCACTCCCCACCCTCGGTCCCTTCAACCCCCCTCTTGCTCTTATCACTGGTTTTGTTCCTAATGTTCAGGTCTCCATTAGTTTTGCCTGATGAATAAAGACTCTCATTCATTTCTTCTAGAAAATAAAGCACGGCACTAATTTTTCACTGTCACTGTAATATAATCAACACATACTCTGATTATTGATGAAATACTATAGTGTATCTTTAAGCGAAATTTAAGTTGTTCCATATGCTTTCCATAAATCTCGTACTAGCATACTCAAAGGTTACAATGATCAGAAAAGAGATTTCTTTCACTCTCTAAGCTTTAGAGATATCCACTAAAATGTACGTTTTTAGCATGGCTCTCTCTGAAGAACTAGTATTACTGTCAAAGACCATTGTGAGCAATTCACACTTGTACTTCAGTTTGACAACCCCAAATATGTTTT
Organism: Miniopterus natalensis; assembly: GCF_054644295.1. Classification (NCBI taxonomy): domain Eukaryota; kingdom Metazoa; phylum Chordata; class Mammalia; order Chiroptera; family Miniopteridae; genus Miniopterus; species Miniopterus natalensis. The sequence goes on from NC_142096.1 coordinate 10,856,902, forward strand.
TGTTATGCACTGAATATTCACTTGGTGTTTGGACATCTTAAGCACATTTTGCCTTACAGCCACATGCCGTTTCTATGGTTACAGGCTCATTCCATTTCTACTTTTGCCTTTAAGAGGCCAAACGATCACACATGGAAACAAAAGCCAAGGAGAGGCAACTTAGTCTTAGTACTCCTTCCTTGGATTTTGTTTTTAACCCAACAATCTTTAGTACAGATTAATTTCATATTATGAATCTACTAATCATGATTAAATAGAATCCTCTTATGTGGGAAATCTTCTAAATTTTTTCTCTCTCTTTTTATCTGTCTTTCATGAAGACTGCTTTTGTGGTTGGGCTCATTTACTCATTTAAGATTCCAGTGTCTTGTATAAGACTTTTCTTTGCCTGAAAAACCATCCTTCTAAAAGCACAGTGTGACTTCTAATTTTCTTTCTCTGTGAATCTATTGCTTCCTATTTTCAGAAGAAGAAAGAAGTTTTAAACTCATATTTTTCTCCACTACATTCCTTCTAACCCCAACTATCCCTTTTCCAAATAATTTGAAGCTGCTGTCTGACAGACAAAATCCTGGTTGATGGGGATTAATGTAAACAAAAATACTATAGCTTCTGCTTTAGCAAGGCCTGTAATTTAGATAAATAACAATACAAGTGAGCAAATCGGCGTGATAGCATCCCATTTAACAAGACGTGATCAATGAGAGTGGAGGTCATTATGGAAAGCAATACAGAAGCAGTGGGATGGAAATACCTTCTATAATTATACAAAAGCTGCTGGTGACTAGATGTGGCACACCTACGGCAGAGGGTCTTTAATACTTCAAACTGCATCTGGCCACAGGAGGAGTTGACGGCCCTGGGAGAACAGAAAGCTGCCAATTAGCTATTATATTAGTTAAAGGCAGAGCAGCGGGAACGCTGCTTTCTCAGCCTGGCTGCCCACTCTGTCTTCTGCCTTATTGATTTCCTCCTCTTGAAGATTTGATATTGTTTCAGCATTATATATAAATCTTTTTGATATTGGATCTTTTTGATATTGGATCATTATTTGTTGATTCAAAAATATTGAGTACTTGCTCTGTCCTGGCTGTTCTGTGTGCAAAGGATACAACAATGTGCATTTCCAGTTACTCACCTCTTGTTTCCACTCATGTGCAAAACAGAGATGATAATTCCTGTCTTTTCTGCCTTATCTGGCTATTGTAACTTCTATTTGAGGCAGTTTAGTGTTGCCCCAAACTTTCTTTTTTTTGCTATATCTCCATACAACCTCTATTATTATTTTTTAAGTTTATTTTAAATCACTGTATTTCAGCAAGAAATCATACCACTTGGTTAGAGTGTACAGCTACTAGTTATGTTTTTCTAATCTGTATTGTACTAAATATATAAATCAATCTTCTTTGTGGTTTTAAGCTTTAATAACTTTTTGTTGTTGTTGTTAATTCTCACTCAAGGATATGTTTCCATTTATTTTATTTTATTTTATTTTTTAGAGAGAGAGTGAAAGGGAGGGAGGAGGAGAGGGAGAAAAGGAAATTGGTTGCCTCCTGCACATGCAGGCTGGGATCATATCTGCAACCCAGGTACGTGACCTTGACCAGGAATCAAACCTGCGACCCTTCGGTCCTTAGGCTGATGCTCTCACCATGGAGCCAAACTGGCCAGGGATTGCTCACAGTTTAGATGGTGGATTTGATGAAGAGGGTTTCTTACCCAAGCTCCTGTGTGGGTGGTGTTGCCAGATTTAGAAATGGGAAAGAATGTGGGAACATTATGCTTTAATTAGTTCTATTTTGAATGTGCTGGGGTTATGGTCCCTTTGAAAAATCCAAGTAGTGATGTTAAGAAGCCAACTAAGCATAAGAACTGGAAATCTGAAGAGAGTTCATATAAATGAAGAATTCTTCAGAGTATACAGAATGAACCTTGAAGGTCAGTCCCAAAGGAGTATGAAATTATAATTTTAGGTGGATAGATAAGTTAAAAAGGGCTTGGAAAATAGTTATGATCGCACTGTGAAGGTACTGAATTCTAAGGTGAAGAGTTGGAACTTCAGTGGGAAGGTGATGGGCGTTACTGAACATCGTGTGTAGGAACTATCTTATAAGAGCAGTGATTACTGAATACTAATCTGGTGGTGGTAAATAGGTTAAAAAAGAAATCCTAAGTGAGGGATATGAAATATAAAGCAGTTTCATCATTACCAAATTATCAAAGATTTTCAAAAAGTATCACCCAGTATATGTGAGAATGAAAAATATATATGGATACTGAGAATGGATGTAGCTACAGACTTTCTGAAAAGTAATTTACTAAAAAAAGAGTATCATGTATAAGCTCATTCTATTTGATTAAAAAATATCAATTCAAGGAATTTATACTGCGGGGAATGGACAGCTTCCCATAGCCCTCAAACACAAAAATTCTTTCATACAATCATTACACTTCTCATTAAATAGTAAAAACAGAATAATTGGTTAAATAAATTCTAGCATGTTCACACAAAATAATACTATGAAACTATGGAAACAATGTTTATACAGTTATTTAATAATGAGGTAAGTGCCATAATTAAATTACTTATAAAATTTTAGCTTACATAATACAATGAAAACTGAAAACTAAATTATGTGAAACATTAATTGAAAATAGTATAGTGAGATTAACAATTCCCTCTTTTTTTTCCTTTGTTAGAATTGTTAAATTTTCCACTGTCAAAATAATGACTATGGAAAAGCATTAAAAACAACCCAACACTGCTAAAAAGGAAAAGGAACTGTAGACATTTAGACTTAAAGAAGTAAAGGAATGAGTCAGGTAGTTGATTCAAAAGGAAACAAGAGCAAGTTTGTAAAGAATAATTATTACACTTTGTAATATTTACCGACTACTTATGCTGGCTCATATTTTGCTAAACATTTGAAATACAGTATCCTAAATTTAATTCTCACCATAAACTTAAATGATTAAGGCCAATATTACGTCCATTTTGCAGATGAGAGTTTTATGAACTTGCAGCAGGTGCATTTCAGTAAGTTACATGCCACGGTTCAGACCCATCTCTGTGTGACTCAGAACCACTGTACAGTCATTCCCGGAGCCCTGAAAAGGAGGGCGGCTGAAATGACTAGGACCGATGACACCCTAAGAGAGGTGAGAAGAACATCTTGTGGAGAGATCACAGTTCAGGCTTGGGAAGGACACGGAATTCATCGTTAATGCAATTTTGCTTGGAACCTGATGCCCAGCATGGGTGTTTCGCTGGAGTCAGAGCCTCGAGTTGGCATCTCTGGCACGTTCCTCTCATCACCAGCTCCCTTCTTTTCCTCCCGCGACGTCCCCTTTCTGACAGGCGTCTATTCTGAGAACCCAGCTGAATCCTAACACCCTTCCCATTTCCATCCTGAAGATTTCCCAGAAAACTGCACACCACTCTCAGCTTTGCTCAGTGTTACGAGGCTGTCGCGTGGAGTTAAGAGCCCAGGCGATTCCAGCTCGGGCGCACGCCAACTCTAATATTACTGAGAAGTCAGCCTGGGGTCCAGCCAGTTCATCAAAGGAAGGAGGAAATCTGGTTTCATTCATAATTGAGGATGGCCAGGACTCCTGGTATGCAATTGCTATAAAGGAGACAGAGCAGAGCAAAGGGAAAAAGTGTATTTTCTTGCGATTCATTTATTCGCTGATGAACTGAAAAAGAAAGGCCCTGGCAGTTAATAAAGTGCTTTGACTTACAGATCTTTCAATCAGTCTGGTTATTTTGTGCTGCATTGACTTTGGCAGAGAAAGTGGAATCAGCTTTTCCACTCTTGGTTTTCACACTCTATTTTTTGTCTTTTTTTCAGATTACATTCTTTTCTAGCTTTACTGTCTTTGGTGTGAATACGCTGAACAGCAGAAGATGGAAAACAGTGTTCAGAAGTCACTGTTGTGTGATACTCAGAGCATTTTTTCTACCATCGATCAGCCATCACCCAAGGCTAACGAGGAACCTGTGTCCCTGACCAACAGCACAGAGCCTCTCATAGCCAGCGTGAGGGCAGAATTAATTGTCCCAGGCGTTACTTTTCTTTTTTCCCCGCTGTTTGCGTTTTTATTAAAGCAAGAATTTTATAATCCAAATTATGTTTCCTTGCTCAGTTATCAATTCTGTTATTTAAAACAGAAGTGACATTTCTGAGCTATTCCACAGTAAAGAATTACAAAATTAAAGAAAGGGATGCTTTACATTTTTGTACTTTGCTAAAAATCATTTTCCCCAGGATCTATAAAACATTAATTTGTTTTTATGTTTTGCTATTTTTTGGTGTTTTTTAAAATCAATAAGTAATCTAGGACTAGCATTATGTTTGCGAGACCTGGCATTTGCTCGGTACATAAGGTCCAAAGTTTCCTTTCCTTTTTAAATTTATTTTATATTTTGCAATGTGCTTTTCCCCGTAGTATTTAAGTTTTCCGACGTTTAGATGTTTTCCTTCGGCGAAGCACGAGCCCCTTCGCAGCTGCTCACTCCTTCGGGCAGCCTCTCGCCGGGTGGGCTTGGGGGCGGCTGCAGCCTCCCCAGCTCTAGCGGAGGCGCTGGACACGCGGGCCCGTGAAGCAGCTCGGAGCCGCCCAGCCCAGCAGCACGCCAGCGATTTTACCCGCAAGAGCGGGGTGTGTGGCCGGAAGGAGAGGAACCAGCCGTTCGCCCAACATTTGCTTTCGCTCTCGAGGAGGGCCAGGTGCCACCGTGAAGCAGTCACAGGCTCCCGGCCCTGTGCGCCGCGGGCCGCGGCAGGGTAACCGGCGGCTGCGCCCCACGCTGAGGACTGTGGACCCCGCACATCCTCGTGCTGTGGGCCGGTGACACGGCAGGAGCAGCTGCAGCAGGAGTCGCTGCAGGACTGGGCCCATCGTCTGTGTTGGCGTGTTAGCCGCAGGCCGTGGGGACACGCCTCTGGGGCCCGTGCCGCTGGCCTCTTAGCACTAAGCGGCGGGCTAGGAGCGGCTGGGCCATAGCACCGGGCGCATCTGGGAGCGGGTGAGGCCTGGCACCCTGGGGGTCAGCGAGGGCCTGGGCTTAGTGAGCATCTTGGTAGGACAGGAGCCGCAGGCTCTGCGCCGGCGGGACAGCTGCCATGAAGCGGCCTGAGGGAGGCGCTGGCTGGCCGGGCTCGGTTAGGGCTGGGCATTAGGGGCTGGGCACAGCTCTCACCCTGCCATTCTCTGTGCACCGCTTAGTGAGGCGAGCCTGGCGCTCTTCTTCGCGCTGAGCTAAAGCCACCTGCAATGTGGCCCTTCATTTCTGTCACGGCTTTGGTGGCTTCCTCTGGGGAGGAGAAACGTACAAAATCAAACCCTTTGCTGCGACCACCCCCCATCACCACCTTTGCGCTGTGACTGTACCAACCCGAGAAAACTCTTTCCAGAGACATTCATCATCGACACCATCGTCAAGATTTTTCACATAAAGGTGAACACCCTGGTACCTGCTGATCCTGTCTTGCTTTCATCTGTTCAAATTTGGCTTAAGTTCCATGCGCCGTTCCACTTTTTCCTGAGCTTGGCCAACATAAGTTTGTTTTCCACTGAGCTCCTTGCCATTCGTCTCATCCACAGCTTTCCGTGCATCTTCATGCCTTTCGAGGCTTGTTATAAATCCAAAACCTTCGGATTTTTCACTTTCGTCGGTCATTACTTTCACAGTTAAGGCAGGTCCCATTCATTTTTTCAGTAGCTCTTTCAGCTGCTCCCTGTGTCTCAGAATGTACAGATCCATAACCCTTGGAACCAGGTGTTACTTATTGATCTTATGTTGCATGAGGCAGACATGCCCCTTTTTACTACCTGCTTAATTAAAAAGCAAAACCACTAATAACTAATAAAGTATATTGATTTCCAAATCTTTCAAAAGCTGGTGACTATGTCACAATGGCAACCCTTAATTTCCAAACTTCCTTCTGCTGTTAATTAGTCTTGAATAAACAAGAGGATGATTAGTAAATACAACTGGATAACATGGTTAAGCTTCGCCAGAGACATGTATGTCATTTTATGGATACGATGTTTTTATGTAAAGGATGTGATCTACCTTAAAAGTAGAAATAAAAACACAGAGATCATTGAGAAACACAACATGGTACTTATAAAATTTCTTAACATCCTTTTAACGCACGACTATTTTTTCTTCCCCCATCCCCGCGTTTGTTATAAAACATTGGACATCCTAACAGGAGAAAATGTATATTTACCGTCTTTAGTTGTTTGATTTCATGTGTTGGTGTTAATACTTTTACACTTTACACATTCATTCCGTGTCTTTCAGAAGCATAAGGATGCCATTTAGTGATTCTTACCCCTCTGGGACAGTGCAATGCCAAAACTCTGATTAGTTTGAGGTCAAAACGTTGGTCTCATTTGCTTTATTGATGACCTACCTGATAAAGCATGGTTTCTTTAAGATAGTAAAAAGGCTTTGGAAGTGCTGAAAAACGTGCCACAATTTCTGTATGTGCTATCAAATTGGATATAATCCTTAGCTACCCTTTGGGCCATTTGCTGTGTCTCTCTACTCTACTCATGGCTTTGGACAATGTGTGCTTCCCCAAAAAGAGCAGCAGGCCACTGCTCTCTCAACCGGGATGTGAAAGAGCATTTGCCCCCAAGCACACACTATTGCATTTGTCAAGATGCTACTTATTGATACTTGATGAGGTTAGAAATAAATAGCATTGTAATGTGGGCCCTCAGGTGCCTGAGAAATGGACTTTGATCATATGATTTTTTTCCACATTTAGATCTATGTTAAAAAAAGAAATGGAGTGAGTTCAAAGATGTATACACATCATTCTCTGAGGAACTAAAATGTTCCTTAAAATATATTCTTTTTATGTGTAAAATTGGTTGACAGATTCTACAAAAATTATTTTTTAACATTCTAATTATCATACATATTAGAATGTCAATTAAGATGTAATTGCCTTTGGAGATACATTTCATTTGCTTAATGCAAATATGTGATGATCCCTTTTTAATATACTGGTGGTTTGAATAAATTATAATGGACACTAGGTTAAAAGCTTTGCAAATGTTTACATGGGCTGGAAACCCAAGGGTATTTCTAGACTATCAAACACTGAGAAATAAATCTATCTTAACTTATATGACTCTCTGAAGGTTAAATTGCATTTGGCAATCTCTATATTCATGACTAGTGCTACAAATATGCATAAAAGGTTATAACCGATGGCTTTCTCTGTTCACATGTCAGAGGTTAACTGTAGGCTTGGTTAGCATGTCACTGATGAGGACTGGGGGCTTACTCTCCATGGAGCGGCGTTTTAGTTCTTGTAATAGAATCATTTTTTTCATTCTTCATCTACTTCCCTGAAAATCTGCTGTCATTCAAATGAGATAAACTACCATTATTCTTTTGTTCTTGTGCTATCCTATTTAAATGATACTTTCAGAGTTTTAAGTTCTCCTTAGTTTGCCATTTTCTATTTTTTTTCATCACCTACATAAAGTAAATCAATGAATGACAAATAGGGAAAACAGGAGACCACCAACTGGACTGTGGCTTGTAGAAACAGCTAAGGAGCTGCATAACAGGAAAAGTGCTTTGTGTCTCTAGATAAACTATAGCTATCCTATAATTTCCTGTAGGTCCCGGTGCTGTTATATGTAGCAGATGCACAATAAATGTTTACTAAGTTATGACAATGAATGGGTTTCATGTTTATATTTCTGTAACAATATTTGAACACTATAATTGGACTTTTTTACATATTGAATCTTAGCATCAATCTTTAAAAAAATCTATAAAGACACAAGTGAGATAAAGATCTTCCTACAGACCTCAGAACTCTCTAAGAAGTTCTATAATGCTCTTCTATATTTTACGTGCATGTGCTTAACTGAATGATATTTTATTTAGTGATCCATCAATATAGGAAATAAATGCATCTCCTAAGGACAAATTAAGCAGCCGAGTTAGAAAATTAAACTTAAAAGCCTATAGAAAGTCCTCCCTGAATCGCTGTTTCTCCTGGTGCATTCCTGCTGTATTTACCAGTATTCCTGGTGAGACACAGCAGGCCAGGTCAAGCTTTAAAATTCCTCCAATTTGTAGATGTTGACGTTGCTATAGAAAAGCGGCAGAATCAAGCTCACATATTTTGGCACTTGAGAATTATTAACTCACCTACTGTATTCAGTGTCAACAAGGGCCTGCCCCACACAGTGCCTCCAATTTGTTTTTGGTTCCTGTTCAGGATGCCATCACCCTGATCTACTAACACTAGGTTCTCACTCCAGCTGCTTCAGAAGGTTTTCTGGTTCTTAACTGAGAGTTAATTGATCCCTTAACAGATGTTATCTGAAATCAGATGTTATGTTACATCTCCTTGTAGGCAGTAGTTAAAATAGGTAATTCTTTTATTAATAATGCTCCTTTACCGGACAGTTACATACTAGGCACAGCCAAATATTTTACATTTATTATTATTGAACTTAATTTTTGCAGTATTTTGTTTTTATGAGGTAGCTCTCACTTGCCCTTTTAATTAACATGTGAAGAAACTTAGATTAAAAGTATTTAATAACTCTCCCATAGACTCCTGTCTTTGGGGTCCCTTACTGCACATTATAGAGGCAGCTTTTCCCATTGACTCCTCTCTGTTCCATAGGCCAAACTAAGTTCCAACTTGCATTTGTGAACTTTTATATTTATCGATTCCTTACCTCTAGGTTTTGTTGGTTTAATTCACACTTTATTATTATTTTTTAAAATCTTTTTATTGATTTTTAGAGAGAGAGGATGGGAGAGGGATAGAGAGATGGAAACATTGATGAGAGAGAAACATCATCAATCGGCTGCCTCCTGCACGCCCCCCACTGGGGATCGAGCCCACAACCCGGGCCTGTGCCCTGACCGGGTATCGAACTGTGACCTCCAGGCTCTTGGGTTGATGCTAAACCGCCGAGTCACACAGGTTAGGCCAGACCTTTTTAAAGATTCTAGGTATTGCCAGGTAGGACTTACTTCTGGCTTCTCACCCAATTCTATGTGTGTTTCTATAATTTAGAAAGCTTGACTACTCCCATTTGTGTTGGAAACAGAATATCCTGATGTCTGGATCTTGGAAGTTGGATTAGAAAGTGAGTTATCAAATAAGGAAGAAAAAGATAGGTATTATAGGTATAGATTTCTTTTCTCTCGTGGCCTAACTTCTGTATTATGATTATACATTGTTTAGTATGTGGGAGCATATTTCTCAAAAACTTGTTACTTAGGAAGCTTACCAGCACATTTTCTATTAACATTATGATGGGGTTTGTCTCAATTTTAATATAAGTTAATTAAATAGTTATTTTTCTGCAGCTCCACTATTTCAATTTCATTATTTGCTACAATAACTCATAAGGTACCTTGATTTCAATGCTGTCCTATTATCAGAAATATATATTGTTGTCTTTTCAGGGTAACATTTCCTGATTTCGAAAGCTGTTTTACGTTTTTCTTTTTTGCCTAGAATATCTATTATTAACAGTAAGCCATACTGCTAGAAAAAAATGTGATGACACCTTATTTCATAAAATTTTTATCTATTTCTCTTCTGATATTTCTCTTTGAGGTCAGGACTTTCTGTGCTTATAAGTGATAGCTTCCTTTCTGGTTTTGCAAACTGGTTGTAAACACTTTCATTTAGACATGATCACTTATGCCTGGTATGGTTAATAGCTCAAAAATTTCAATGTGTTGTTATATTCCATCTAAAATGCAAATCATGTAACTTCTTAAGCAATTAGCTATGATGATACTTGTCTAAAATGTACATAAAACCAATCTTGGTGGTTTCTTTTCTCTTTGCAATTTCTTTCGGAATTCTATTCTAACTCTGTTGCAGTGATATTCAGCTAACTCTATTATAAAGAATGAAACTCTGTTATAAAGAATGAAGTTGTAAAAAATAACAAATTTGGACTCCGTGATAAACATTTCCGATTTCTCCTAGCAGGAAATTTTAGTGCTAATGTGTTCAGTTTGGGAGAGTAAAAATGTTTCTCAGATTTCAATGAGGTTACACTGAGAAATAATGATATGTTATGATCTAATTTTTCCAAATAGACACAACATTCACCTTGAGGCTACTTTACACTGGGCGATGAAAGAAAAAGAATTCATTTTGCATCACAGTCATTTTTCGCCCCAGTGAATGCTTAAACATTTATTCAAATGTGTCTGTTCTGAATTCCTAAGAGTAACTAGTGTCAAATACCTCCAGCTCTTGCAGTTTAATATTTAAAGTGAGTACTGGTGATTTCCAAACCCTGGTATATGCAAAACTTATACTTCAGTGACAAATGTCAAAAAATCTGGTACATTAAAGAAAAACAAATATCTAATGGGGAGAGTAAGAAATAGAACAAACTCTCTTAAAACTATTTTTAGCGGTATAGCAATTGAATTTTATTTGGACAGCTATAGTTTAATTTTAAAAAAGAAGACAAGAGCTTAGATGTTTATAAAAATTTGGGTGACAATTATCTATCCAACTCCAACATTTCTGCACATCTTTTAAGGAAGGCACTGACTGTTTTTTGTTCCATACTTTCTTTTCTAGAATGTTTGTATTGAAAACTGTCTTGAAACATAGTATCTCTTTTTGGGGCAAAGGACAAATATGCCTAGTACAAGAAGGCAAGGCCTTTTTCCAGAACTAAGGGCAAGCATGCTGATAAGCCATTATAAAATATTCAGGTTCCCCGAACTCAGGGTTCCTCTGCCATAACCCAACCTACTGCCTGTGTAGCTATCATCGGGCCCACTTCACACAGCCATGTGGGAATTGTGGCTTAGGGAACACCGCAGGAATGCTGATATGACTGCCATTGCCCTGTGTAATAATCTAGCTTTCATTTCTGACCCAGGAGTTTTGTCTCTGTCAGCATCCATAAAATTGTGGCAGTTTAACTTTCAACAATAAAGATAAATTTAAAAAATTAAAAAAAGACATTAGCTCTAAATCAAGAGTTAAGGAACCCATCTTTTCTAAAGTGATGAATTCCTCTAACTTTGTAGTGCAGGGAGGAGTCACTCTATCGATATAGTACAAATTAATTATGTGACTGCATTTCCAAAAGACCTCTCTCCTTTGAATCATTTTATCTGCCCTTTTATTGGTATTAACCCTATCGATGATAGAACTTTGTTTAATTCAAGGAGTCTCTTACCTATATTTATTGAATGCCTCTAAGAAGTATAGTAAAAAAAATTCAATATTGTCTTGACCTAAAAAACTTTTAATCCAATGTAAAGAAAAAAAGTGTGTGTATTTGTGTGTTTGTGTGTGTGTGTTGGGTACATAAAGAATAGGTACAATAAAAAAATAATAAGAGGGGTGTTTTATTGTCATTTTTTATCATCATCATTACTTTTTCATGTTAACTTTTTAGTGAAAAACATAACAGTTATAGAAATTGGTAAAATAATACCCAGTAACAGGTGATTATGAGTAGAATACTGTGAAAGGAAAAAAGTCTCAAGAGGAAATATTCTAATAAATTTCCACATTTGTAAAATCTGCTCTAGATCACACAACACATGTTTTTAGGGACCCAGTGACAAGGTTAATGATTGAAAGTGAAAAATCCAAAAGCTATTTTAATGAGTTTTGAATCTTTTGAATGGGCTGAATTGGGGGGATTGGATTACTGTATAACAGGGCATTTTACAAATGTGATTGTAACCAATCTGTAGTTCCCTAAATATGCTAAGGGGAGAAATAAAGGTTTGATAGAGTGTTGCCCTTTAGCCACTAATGTAATACATTACAATATACAGGTATTTGATTTTCAAAGCAATCACTGAATATTTCAGTAGTGGTATAAGAATTTTGCCTCTGGGTGGCTCTTAACAGTGTTTTATGTGACATGATTGGCTATTGGCTTAGAAAAGAGATTAGAAATCACAAGAACACTGTGGATATTTTTCAGCCCAGTTGGGTTTTAGGCTTTATTCCAAGTGAAGCTTATTTCAAAGTCTTTGAGAAAAAACATCACAAAAGCAGGGCTTGTTCAGTGCAATTTAGCAGTAGTTAAGGCTTCATATTGCATGTTCTGTTCTGCTTAGCTCTGGCCCTATGATTATTCTGAGGGAAGAGGGAAGAGTGATTTGATAGAGTGGGGAAATTGCAATAACATATTTTTAATTACTTGCTGGATTTTTTTTCTTTTAACAAAGTCCATGTCCATTTTAACTCTGTTGCAAGTAGCAGTGAAGGTCCACAATATTTCCTCCATGTGCACATGGAAATACATAAGTGTGATATCTTAGGAGTGTTGATATAGTAAAAATATGGAGCTTGCCTTTGGTACCGACCTTCTAAGAGAATACTTTTACATACCCTGGAATTCGCTCTACCGGGAGGGGAGGGGCCTGCAGCTCTTCTCGGCCTCTCTGTCCCTCTGAGAGCAGCAGCAGCACAGCCGTCGGAGCACAGAGCGGGCAAGGACGCCTGCCATGAGGCTGGGGAGTGAGACGGGCTGCTGCTGCTGTGCTAAAAACTGAAATTCTCTGGCCAAGCCTTCCCTTGGAAGTGCGAGCCCTCAACAGACTCCAGAGTCCCAAAGTAGTTATGTCCGACAGATTCTTCCAGTGTAATTTTCGTCTGGATGGCGAGATAGATGCCTAGTGCTCCCAACTCTGCCATTCCCAGGATCCTCTCATATGCACATTTGAGGCTGAAATTAAAAGAGCCTCTGTAAAGTATGGTAACAAGCTGGTTGCCTTTGGTGAAATGAAGAGAAGGCGGTGAGATGGAGTGGGCTTGGGCTGTGTTGTTTCAATCCCTCCCTTATTTTTGCCTTTTGGTAAATCTATGGAAAACAGCTTTTTCACCAAATGCGGGTAAAACAGCACCCACTCCACACAGCCCTTATGAGTAATAAATAAGATAATGTAAGTAAAGGCACTGACACTCAAAAATGGAGGGGATCCGAGGCCCTCCCACTCTGTATTTCTATTCTTACGAGGTGGCATTCGGAGAAGAAAATGTTCATGCAGCCCAACCGATTCTTTACAGACAACCAGATGAATTCAGACAACCTAAGTCAATCGGACGGCCTTCTGCGGCTCCCGGAACACAGCCCTCATCAAAGATGAAATTGGAGTTGTGAACAATGCATGTTCTCCCTTGTGCCTAATGTTCTAGTTCCACACAGAGTAAAAAGACACCCCCATGCTAGCTTGAACAGCAGCTCCCGAGCTCCCTCAATCAAAAATGAACTTCTGTTGGGGGGGAGCTGGGGATGGGGGGAGTAGGATTCTTTCTCTCACGGGAAATGCATTTTGGGGACCCACACATAGGAGACTTGAGGCGTAGTGGCAAGATTTATTGGGAGGAAAACAAAGGGCTGCCCCCTGGTGCCTGATGCCTCCCCCATGACCAGGTGACTCAGCTCCCTCTCACTGTGGAGGGAGTCCAGACCTGGGGCCCAGAGCTGCGGCCACCAGCCTGGCACTGGAGGCCCCAGGAGCCCAGCGCAGTCCCTGTTCCCCTCCCCTAGCTTTCTGGGCTGCGGCCTCACCCAGGCCCCTGCAGGGGAGAACTGTGAATGTCTTGGGCCTTTGTTAAGCTTTGATTACATCTCCTTGGGTTTGGAAAGGGGTAAACTTCCTTTCAAATCAACCAACCTCAGTCCTGGTCCTCTGTGGGCTTGCACTGGGCCCTCTCCCCATCAGTCCCTTTCCTGGGCCTTCTGGGGCTCCCGGCCCTTATCCTGTGCAGTCTTTTTCCCAGACTAGACTCCTCCCCTTGCCATTTTGGCTCCCACTGCAAAGCCTCAGCAGAGGAATTTCCCCTCTGCTGGTTCTCGGTCCCCCAGTAATCTATGGGGATGGGTACGTTGTTCCCTGGGGAGAACGGAAAGACAGTCCTTCCTGATTGCCGCTCAGGGATTAGGGACCAAGCTCCTTTAGCGAGGATGCAGCTGTCCCTGGGGGTCTGGAAGCTGTCCCTACCTAGCTAATCAGGCTCAGTGTCTGATTCCATTTGCCCCTTCCTTTGTTAGTAACTATCTACTACAGTAAGTTCAGTGTAGTAAGAACCAAGGGAGTTGAATATAATATTATATTTCATGAAAGGTAGTCACTTTTAAGAGTGATTTTCTAAGATCTAAAAACTGAGTTTCTTTTGATGTGTCCTCATGGGTTTGCTACAAACTTTGTGAAATGTCAAGACATGACACTGCAGTTGAACAGATTCCCAACTTGGTAAGCACCAAATATACTTTGTGTTCGCCCTTTCCCATTTCTAAAACATTTTTGTGAAATAAACATAAAAAACACAGGTGAGCTGTATTACAAAATGGAAAACACTTAAATACAAATTTTGAGGATCATATGATAATCTTGGATAATTAAATTTAAAGAATTTATTAAAGTCACAGGACACATGGCAAATTTTGTAATGTTTACATGAAAAAGTACTTCACATTTTGTCATTCTGGTTATTAATTTTGTTTGTATCCCCAAATAATTCCCACTGGATACCTCCCCAAAGAGATTTACAATGCGTATAGCTCCTCTTAAATAACTGTGGGCAAAAAAGCTGAAAAAAATTTTGATCAACGCAAAAGCTTGCCTTGCCTAGGAAGGGCAGAGTCCTAGGAGAACTGTATTTTCCAGAAATGTTAATGTCCTGCTTTAAATGTTCACAATAGGGTTATTTTTCACAGATTTCTGGTGAATTTTTCTTAAGGGTCATCAAAACTATGAGAATGTTTATCTTCCTGTTTAGACTCAAAAATTAAAAATGCCCAGATGATGGCACTCAAGAAAATCTGCACACTCTTTCAGAAACAGGGTTCACCGCAAAAGCAAATGAAAACAAAAGTGAAAAACAAGAAGACAGTTTTTACTTCAGACAGTGGAGCTGCTGCAAATCCCCGGGGACCTCTCCAGCTGTCAAACTTTTCCTCCAGGAAGAAAATGAATTTATTAGCTAGATGGAGAATAGAGTTGCTTATGTTCCCACACAGGTAAAGAACACAGTACTCACTCAATCTAAAATGGTCAGACCTCAGATAATCTGATTCTTGTTTTTCAAAATATATAGTTTCATCTTATACAATAGTGACTAATTTTCCTATTCTCTTCTTTTATATCCCACCCACTCCCTTTAATATGCCTGTTGCCAATAATAGCTATTCATATGCAGGTATGCCAAAGGTGCTATTGGAACTCAGTTGATTGAGAAATTAATTCTCCTGAATTAATAAATTTTGACTAGATGTAATAAACACAAAATATGAACAAAATATGAAATAGGCTGATTGCATGAGAGGGAATAATTGATGTCATGCTAGATAAGTTACTCAGGAAATACATCTTTACAATACTAATTACAGATAAATACACCAAATCTCAGATCGGTTAACGTTTGACAGCTGACAAGTGCTGGAGTTGGAGTTCAAATCCAGGTCTATCCAATCTCATATTTTGCATTTCCACTGCATTTCAATGAGTGGTTAGAATAAATGCTCAATAAGACCCCTTCAGACCCCAAGCCACCTAGATTCATGTGACATAAGTTGTTTTCATGGATGGCAGCAACCTAATGGTAAAACGTCCTCTGTAGCAATCTTTGAACGATTTTTAATATCAGAAACACTTTCCTAAATAAATACTGGCATGAAATTAACATAAGGAAAGATAAGGTAAACCATAGGCTACATAGAATGGTGGGGTTATTAATCTTAAAATATTCACCTGCATTTTTTAAAATATATAATGCAGTGTATACAATTGCTCGTGGACCCTATTGAGAAGCTACATTTTTTTGTGTGTGTTCAGAATGTTGCTACTAAAGTTGATGTTATCCCACCAAAAGGAGACAGCTGTGGCTACAAAACACATGCTAAGCTTGCCTTAAATGATATGAGTTCAAGTCCCAGCTCTGAGTCTCAATTTCCCTTTTTATGTGCTATGCGGACTTATCACTGCTGAGTTCACAGGGTTGGATGGTGAAGACTAAAAAGCATGGCCGTGCTGTCCAGGGGGAAATATGTCTTGCTATAGAAAACCAATCATTAAGGATTAATGCTTTTTTTTGCTCATTCAGGGTCCTGAAATAACTTCTTTAATAATTCCTCAAAGTTGAAATGTCTATAAAGAGTTAACATAAGCCTATATGCTTTACATTCCATGGACTGTATGCCTTCTATCTCAACACTAAGGATGGGCCATTTATGGCAAATAGAATTTTTGCTGTGCTAACCCTTTTCAGAAACTCTTTTTCTCTGCCACCCTGCTGATCTTCTGTGCCCCATGCTGTTCCTGTAGCATATCCGTTGAATCAAAATGGACTCATCTTTGTTCCAGGGCTTAATCTACTTTTAGGGACCTTTTCTTTCTCTATCTGCATTTTCTTACACTACAACTTCCATGTTTATGAATTTCTATTGCTCTAGCTTTCACTGTTTCTAATTTGGTCCAAAATAGATTTTTGGGAAGCTGCAAGTTTAAGAATGTTTGTTCTCTTGTAATAGGTATTGTGCAAAATGCCTATCTGGAAGCCAGGGAAAGGGGAAGGGTCACCCAGGTTGATTTGGATGTTGGCTATAAGTGAATAGCTCTCAGGTTGGTCACCACCCGAGAAAGCTTTTCCTGCTGTGTAGATGTCATTGACTTTTGGACACTTACTGTGCTGCACACAGTCTTGAAGATTTCTCTAGTAGGCTGCAGTCTGAGATGTGGTATTTAACTATTTTGAGCCCAGTGTACACAGACCATGAAAATGTTTTATAATCTTCAAATTTCTCATAAAGGAAATATGATGTATTATTACTACCATCATAAACTCTCAGGCTTTCCCCCAGTTTGGGTTGGGTTTATCACTGACAGAGCAGGTGACTAGCTATTGGAAAGGCCCTTCCCTCTCACGTTACTGCAATTCATAGCCAAGAAATAAAATTATGATATATTTGTTATTTTGTAATCAGATTAATTAAATACAATATTATTAAACACCCATTATGTACTAGGGGCAATCTTCCATGAGCTGGAAGATATAATTATTTATATTAATTATATTATCTATTGTTACAAAAAATATCTTTGGAGGGACCACGAGTTCTTACCATTATCTTTTAATGGCTGGACAATGCTTTATAGCAGCGGTTCCAAAGATGGTCACCAGATCAGCCACGTTATCATCAGCTGGAAACTGGCTGGAAATGCCCTACTGAGTCAGAAACTCTGGGGGTGGCTCCCAGCAATGTGTGTTTTAGCAAGCCTTCTCGGTGATTCTGATTCTAGACTTTGAGACCCATTGTTCTGCGGCATGCCAGTTACAGAGGGGAAAGCGAGGAGAATCTGCTGGGGAAGAGAGACAGGAGAGATGGACTTTGACAATGTAAGAAGAAACTAAGAAAATGGGACCCATTTCCACCATAAAAGGGGAGGCCTTACTTCAGGTAAGGGACACGAAAAGCCTGTATTTTAGCACCTGCATAGAGGGTGTCCAGATGGAGAGAGACAGGAACAATGAAAATAATTGAAAAGCTACTGAAAACAAACTTTAGAAATGTCATTATTTGCTCAGAGATGGTTGGCTCAGCAGTGACCACTGTTGGTACTTGTGCTTCAGTCTGTCCTTGGAAAACACTGCTGTGTCCACTATGCGTGTGGAATCCAAGTATAATGTCCCAATGGCAAAGGGCTGCATTGTCTTTAATATATCCATTCTTCCTTAATTACTACTTGAAGGAGCTCCAACTACACTTCCAGATTGATTTATGTCATGTTGCTATTAAATAAACACATCATTCTTCATTTAGTAAGTGAATGTACCTTAGGGCCTCTCAATAAATATTAATTAAACTATATTTTACATAGTCAGTGCTCTTTGCATTACACAATTCACATCTAGACAGAACAAATGGTTGGAAATAATAGCAGGTGGGCTTTCTTTGGAAGGAGTGCAGAGCATGTGCTTGCATATAGTTAAAAAATGGGGACAGTATGGAAGTGGCAGGAATCAAGGAGGGCATCATAAATCTCCAATCACAGAAAGAATGTGGTGATGAGTCAGCAAAATTTGTAATGTTGCCCCTATTGGTTAATAAACTGTAATTAAACTAAATATATTTTTTTCTTCCCCCAATCCTTCTCCTTGTCTTCTTTCTCTTTACTTTCATTGACTTAAAACACACAAGCATCATTTATGGCAATGCAGCAGAGTAACAAGTACTTTGCTAAATTAGAATTTTAAAAAAAGTTGAGCTCTAATTTTTATTTGCTGGCTTTGTACTTGCAAACAAGTTAACTTATATCTAGGATTTTTAGTTTTTCCTGTAGTAAAACTTTCATGAAATTCACTTTTGGAAGATAGTTGTTTTATCTATTCCCCAAAGATACCTTCACACTCGATTCACATTACCATAGTTTATTTTTCTGTAT
Organism: Miniopterus natalensis; assembly: GCF_054644295.1. NCBI lineage: Eukaryota > Metazoa > Chordata > Mammalia > Chiroptera > Miniopteridae > Miniopterus > Miniopterus natalensis. The sequence goes on from NC_142096.1 coordinate 10,875,353, forward strand.
AAATTTTAACATCATCTGCCACTATATTATATATTTATTTGTCTCTTCAACAGGGGTAAGGACTTTTTCAATGTAATTATTGGCACACAGTAGGTGCTCATGAAATATTTATTGAATCAATGAATGTCTGCATCAATGATTTGGATGGAATTTCTTATGGAATTGTGCAGAATTGCCTTGTTTTAATCAGTAATGATATAAAAAAATACATGGCAGCTTATCAAAAGCACAGGAAGAACTTCTGGAAAGATGATAGAGGGAGTAGATGTGTTAGGAAAAACTTTATGCAGATTTTTTAGCACAATGCTTAAAATATAGACACAATAAACAGTAATTCTCTTTACCATCTGCCCATGAAGTCATTTGAATCAAACAGGTGCATGACAAAAAACTGGGAAAAATCCCTAATGTGATGCACTACAGCATTATGATTCAGAACAATTTTGTATAATAAGATGGGCTACATCTAAGAAGATAAAATATAATAGAAAAACTGTAAAAACTGCACTTGGATTCTTAAAAAAAATTACATGAGTACCAGGTGGGTTACATGAGTATAAATTATTAAAAATAATTTATCATGGAACAAATCCAGCCTAGCTAAAACCTAGAGACTTTAGTAAACAACCAACTCTGTAATAAGGTTATTTTAAAAATTAATTCAGTATTTGGCTTTGTAAAGAAAAGCATAGTGTCCAGGCACAGTGATAATTACTCTTTTATTTTCTGATTTAAATATAGCACATCTGGAATATAATTTTCAGTTTATTTATTTATTCATTTAATAAATTTTCATGGAGTACCTACTATCTGTTAGACACTATTCTAATCACTGAAGATACTATATATAGTAAATACATCTCCACATCTGATTTGTCTGTGTGATGGATGATATGCATTTTTGAAGCACGGGAGGGCTACTCACATCTCTGCACCTCATTTTAATGGAAACATTGACAAATTACCATGCATTTAGCCAGAGTGAAAATGACAAAGATGAAAAAGATGAAGCTGATAAAAAAGAAAAGGCTTACTTTAAGTATTTGAAGATGTGTATTTTGAGGGAGTGAAAAATGAATTCTGTATTACTTTGAAGTTGAGAACTAAGACCGACAGATGAATTAGGATTTAAGTCTCTACAAATTCAAATTAATTACTCCACAAAACGCTGATTTCTCCATCCCTGAATATGTTTAGCAGAGTCTAGACGGCCATCTTTAAGAGTAGTTCAGACATTCTTCATTAAAGCTTGAATGAGGCCAATTCAGAATTTTTGTGAAAATGAATTATGTTTTCTATAACACATTCCAGAAGAACAAGAGTTGTGCTAAGTGGGTTGCTGTCAGAGTGTATTTAGAAGAAGAAATGTTAGAGTTTTTTGATGTTGGAATTGCAAGCATTCTGAATGATTAACAAGATCTCTTATGAGACTGTGTTTGTTGTTTTATAAAGCTGAGGAGAAGTAAAGCAAAACCCTGAAGTTGAAGATGGTAAGAAAATGTGAGGCTGGGCTGCAGAAAAAAACAATGAGTATGGAATAGAGAGGAAACTTGTGACTTGGTTACTAAAGCTTTCCCTGAAATGAGGGTGGGTAAAACCTGTTTGTATGATTCCTATGAAAAAATTTAAAAGCCTAAGATTGAACAGAATTTCCCAATCAGCTTTATCACCCTACATCTCTTTTTGGAGAGTGGGAAATGGTGGAGTTGGAACTAGAGATGATATAAAGAAAGAGATGATATTAGAATGAATACAGCTTTCTTGGAAATAAAAAAATGGAGGGAACTCTTTTGAAAAAGATCAAGGTAATGACTTTTTTGAAATACAACAGAAATATCAAAATGAACAGATTAAATCAGGATGGAAAGAACCTCTGGAACTGGAGCTTGGTCAGTGAATTATAGAAACTGCGAGGAAGAGGAAGAGAAATTGGATAGTGATTTGTAAAGGAACCCAGGTTCAGCTACCTGCCACAATGAAAGCCAAACTCATGAGACAGATGCTCATGAAAGGAAAGAGGTTTATTTAAGTGCTGGCAACCTGAGAAGATGAGGGATTTTGTCCGAAACCCATCTTAACATCTCAGTGCAGGCTGGGGTTTTTATCAGGAAGGAGAGAAAAAACAGAACAAAAGATCAGGGGGAGGGGCTTTGGTCATGCAGGCAGTGTCCTTGCTGGTCCCGATATGGATTTTTATGGTCAGCACCCTTGAGTTGGCCATCTAGTTGAATTTCTGTGTTTGGGGGCCTTGAGGTCAGGCTGCCCCTTAGGTTCACACAGGAACTGAAACTAATGATTCTAGTAAAGTACACTTAGAAAAGAAACTTTTAACATGTAAACTCTAGTTTCGGGAGGAAAAATCAGGTTAGAGTAACAAGCTGGGTTTAACACTTACTAAGATTAGTACAGGTAGCTTTATAGAAGTATAGTGTATTCATTACCTCTTACCATTAGAGATCATAGGATGATAAAAGCAGTGATCTGGTAGGAAAGCAGGGGGATATTGTTAGGAATGTATCTCTTCAAGTTCTATCTGGAAATTGCTGAGCAGGTTTATTTTTGCAACTGCAAGAGCACAACTCCCAAAATTCTGTTAGTTATGTTAATATTTATTTGAGAAAATAAGTCTTTGGTTGATTTAATAGGTCTTTGCTTCTTAAAATAACCAGAAGGGATAACAGAAATAATGTCAGCTTTTGACTTGTGCAGAAGTCAAGATTAACTAGTGAAAGATAGCAGAGTGACTACACAAAGTGTGAATAACAGACATAGTTAACAAGAGAAGACAGATTGAGGCTGTATGTGACAGAGCAAAGCTGTGCTTTAAAGTCAAGCTAATTGAGTAATGGAAGTTTGAATCTGATGTTACCAGTCATAAGCCTTACTTTACCTCAAGATCCCTTTGCACTGTGGCAAAGTATAGGCTGTACAATGTAGAAGCTAAGAACACAGAATGTGCAGTCAGATCTCCTGGGTTTGAATTGGATTCATAAATTACCATCTAACTCTGGGCAAGATTTTTAACATTTCTGTGACAGAGTTTTGTCATTTGAAAAATGGAACTAACAATGAATTCCACTTTATAATGAATACTTAATAATAATTAACTTACCTCAGAAAGTTGTTTTAAGAATGAAATGATACATGTAAAATCAACCGAAAAGAAGCCTTCCCCCAAACAAAAAAAATCAACACCTTGGCACATAACGTGTGACATACATACATATACATGAGATAGTTGTTATGAACAGATGATCAATTGGACTAGTGTCACTTATATTTTCCACTGCTATTGAATCTTACTCTTGCAGGTCATGGCAAGGTACACAAGAAACAAATGCAAAACCTCTTAGGTTAAGGATTTCCTTGGGGGCTTTGTTTATCACAGCCATTTTCTTTAAAGCACATATAAGTAGAAGATTTATCTTTCATTTACCTACTCTGATAGACTGGCACAGTGAATACTAATTTTTAAAAGTGGATTTATCTATCTTCCTTTTTGGAAATGTCTATGTACTCCTTTTGTTATCAGAGATTTTAAATGTTGGAGCTGCTTGTTTCTTTCATTATTAAAGTTCTCCATGACATCTAAAATGCCCTTTTACTCTAATCTGATCATCCTCAGTATCAGTCACCAGTAACTTAGGATTCTATATTTCCATAAATGCAATCAAATCATCTCTTCCTTCAGAATTCACGACCCTGGAGTCTAGCAACACACAATCAAGTTTGGTTTTTTAGCCACTCAATCTTGTTTAGCAAAACTTGATTAGATTCTATCATCCTACTCATTAAAGATTCCATCTGTCTAAAACTCCTTTTCTGTCTATAACAAAATTTCTTTCTTGTATCCTGCTTTCTTTTTATCTGCTTTTTGAATTTTGTAATAAAAAACCCCAATACCAGCAATATGCTTTTTCCCTTTTTGTTTTGAAACAAAGAAGTTTTATTCTTCTTTCTGGAGAAATAAAATTTTCTGGCTACAAATCAAGAATTCCAGACAGGCTACCCAACCTGGTACAGCGTAGGCTAAACGAAAATAAAATATAAGGGATACACAATAGATTTAGTTAATAATCCCAGAGACAACAGGATGGGAAGATTGTCACAACTGGTACCAAAAAAATTAGTTAGGGAAACTTCAAAAATTTAACTAGAACATTTATGAAGAGGGAGAAGCTTTGGGGATGAGTTGCCCAAGAGAAGGAAAACACTGTAGTTCTTTAAAGGATCCCTTTACATTTTTAATTGCTGTAGGTCACAGCAAGGTGCAAAAGAAAGAAATGCAAAACCTCTTAAGTAAGGATTTCCTTGGGGGCTTTATCATAGCTATCGTCTTTAAAGCACAAATATGTGGAAGATTTATCTTTCATTTACCTGCTCTGATGAGATTGGCAGAACGAATAACAATTGGCATTATTGTTGAACCACTCCGGGATTTACACAAAATGTTTCTCCCTGGAGTGGGAATGGAAAACGGAGCTCTAGATCTAATGAAATAAGGAGCTATTAAAGAACTTCATTACTTGACTGGGGTGCACTGAGCGCTGCCTCTCAGGTACAGTACTGGGGTCAATGAGAAAGATAGGTTAGTAGCAAAGTGAAGGAAAAAGAAATTCCCCTAATAATTAATTACCTATACGCCTCAAGCTAAGGTCATTCTCTTAGCAAGAGCCAAGGGACCAGCAGTTGTGAGAAGAGGGGCAGACATAGGACGCCGCACAGAAGGGAAGGGTTGTGCAAGCCATTGCTCCAAGAAGAAAGAAATACCAGAGGATCTTTTATCTATATCGTACCTTTGAAAGTTTCTATATTTTGAATTTGTTTTAAAAATATACATGATAGAGTAGTTTAAGAATAAAACACCCATAACATTTATACAAACATACATTTGTGGTGTAGGATGAAAGTTTTCCTTACTGGTATCTGTGAAGGGTAATAAAGGCTTGAAGAGCTTGGATACCCTGAAGTAAAGGGAAGAGACTGATGGTATCTGAGTCGGGAAGCTTAAATTCGCTTTTCACAGCAGTATGAGAACTTGGAAATTCCCATTATTTCTCTAAAAATTAGTGTTTACTCATCTGTAAAACTGGAATAAAAGCTACCTCAGAGAATAAATTAGGTGTGCTTGCTACACAGTGGGCATTCAACTGATGATAATCACTGATATTTTAATTAAATAATTTTAATTAATAGTTAAGCCCTATTTTAAAAATAATATGGTGGAAAATGATGACCAACAATTAGAAAATTATGTACCATGAAGAATCATATCAGAATCAAATAAGCTCTACCACAGAGTGGATTGTTACCTAGTTTTGTGCAAAATTATGTTAAAAATCATCTGTTACCATAAAATTCTCCTAAGTTTTATATATTGATTCTACCTTGAAAAAATTTATTCTAAGCAACTAATTTGAAAAAGAAAAACATATGTACAATAATGTTCATTGTAAAATTTAATATTATAGTGAAAATGTAAAGTAATTTAAGAATACATCAGAAGATGGTAAATTAAGTAATTCTGAAGACTAATATGTGGGGAAAAGTGCATGACTAAAATTAAATGAAAGACTTATTTTGTGATGTAATGGGTGGTTTATCCTGGAGAATGTCCCATGTATGTTTAAGACTATATATTCCACTGCTGTTGTGTAGAATGTTCTGTATATATCTGTTAAGTCCAATTCATCTACAATATTGTTCAAGTCCACTATTTCCTTACTGATTTTTCTGTCTTGATGTCCTATCCACTACTGATGTCACCTACTATTTAATAAATACTTTCTAATGGGGACACACAAATGGTAAACAGGTAAACGAAAATATGCTCAACAATCCTAATCACCAGGGAGATAAAAATCAAAACCTCACATTTGTTAGGTTGGCTATCATCAAGTAAACTAAAGATAGGTGTTGGTGAGGACATGGAAAAATTTTAACCCTTGTACACTGTTGGTGAGAATGTAAATCGGCGCAGCAACTATGAAAAAGAGCATGGAGGTTCCTCAAAAATTTCAAAAGTAGAACTGCAATATGATCCAGCAATCCTACTTCTGGGCATATAGCCAAAGGAACTGAAATCAGAATTTTAAAGAGATATCTGTCCTCCCATGCTCATTGCAGCGTTACTCACAATAGCCAAGATATAGAAACAACCTAAATATCAATCGACAGATGAGTAGTTTTATATATATGACATTTGCTTTATCCATTCATCTGTAGGTGGAGCTCCTTGGGTCGTTTCCATATTTCCGTATCACGGCTGCGGTGATATATATACATATATTACTGTCATATGCGACAGCATGGGGGAGCCTGGAGGACGTTACGCTAAGTGAAATAAGCCAGTCACAGAAGGACAAATGCTGCATGATTCCATTTACAGAAGTATCTGAACTAGTCAAACTTATAGAAACAGAGAGTAGAAGGGTGCTTACCAGCATCTAAAGGGACCCACTGCTATTCAACAAGTAGAAAGTTTCAGTATTACAAGGTGAATGAGTTCTTCGGAGCTGCTCTACAACATGGTGCCTGTACTTCACAATACTTCACGCGCATTTAAATATCTGTTAACAGGCAGATCGCATGTTGTCTTCTTACCACAATAAAAATGTTTTTTAAGTTTAAAAACTTATAGTTCTATGTATAACAGCGTTTAGAAAAATAATGGGTAAAAATGGTAGCAGTTATGTTAGGGCAGTAGACATATAGGTAATTTTAGTTATATTTTCTTAAATATTTTATCATATAATTATACTCCTTTATGAGTCATATTTTGAAAGTAAGGTGAAGGAGACATATGCCACCTTTCTTTCCCTTTCTGGGAGCCCTTAACCCACTCTATCTGATTCCAGTGGGTTTACTGACTATCACATAGTCTTTCTCTATTATAGATAAATGACATGATCTGGGCTGGCCAGTTAGAATACTCCACCCCTTTGAGAACAATGAGTGATAGCAGAAACCACTGAGAGTGATAATCCATGTGCGTTTAGGATTTTTTTGAATGATCTGGAAGGAAAGGTCACTCTCTCTGTGGTAGGTTGCTTAGTTAACAGAATCAGTTAGTCTTGCCCTATTGTTACTATCAAGAGAGACTCTTTTAGAGATATGGAGAGAAATAGACCCTTTATTATAAAACTTGAGTACTTAAAACCAACAATATCTGAGGTTTTTTAGCTCTGGATTTTTCCCTTACTTAAGTCAATGGATTTCTGTTGTACTTAAGTTTACTTTTTGCTTCTTTCAGTAAGATAAAATTTTGAGTAATTAAAAAAAAAAATCAACTAATAGGTTAAGACTTCTAAGCATTTGAAATTCCAGAGTCTGAATTTTCACTTCTTGGATTTTACCTCAATTAAATATTGAGAACTACATATTTGAAATATATATTAACAATAAACCAAATGTCCTCTTTCTTGCACTGCTTAATAGCAATGCTATTAGTTAATTTTGTGTCATATCCTGAACTAGTTATTTGTATTTATGGAGCACATTAGTTGCTGCAATCTCGCCTCAGTACAGCAATTAGTTTGTTCCTTTCCCAAGAATTACAAAATTTCATGTTTTCTACTTCAGCTCCTCCTGAGATAGAATACAAAGTGAGTTCCGTAACCATTGAGGCCAGCTGCTGTTAATCTATTTTAGGTGACAGATTCTGGGACATTATGACAAGAGTACATCGATGACACCTTTAGATAATCCTTCAAGAACAAACTGCAGACCTATCAAATAACTTTATTGAACCAAGCCAAAAAAAAAAAAAAAAGATCACACAGAACAAGACTGTTTGCAAAACTGTGAACAAAAGAAAGGGAAGTCATTTTTAGAATGTTCCCTTATGGATCTTGACACAGCAAAAAAAAAAAATTGTTGGAGTACATAACACCTTTTTTTTATGCTTTGTTGGCAGGCACCTCTCACTTGGGGGAACTTTATTTTATTAAACGACTGTCAGCAAAGGAAAGGATTTGCATTATCACATTTTTTAGTGAGGGTAATCTGGTGCAACAGCTGTTCGCCTTTGTACGTTATTTGTAATTCTGTCTCTTTCAAGGTACGTTCGGAGGCTTGATTTTGATTTATGGGGTTTTATTGCACGTGTGAAAGAGATTACTGGCAGGGGCACAAAGGAGGTCTAGTTTTCATACAGTAACCGTTTTATTCAGGAGGATACATATACCTCAGGATTGCTACCCTTTCTATCATCCCTTGAAAATACCTGAGAAGTAGCCCTGGCCGGCTGGCTCAGTGGTGAGAGCATCGGCCTGTGGACGGAAGGGTCCCGAGTTCAGTTCTGGCCAAGAGCACGCACCTCGGTTGCAGGCTCGGTCCTCAGCCCTGGTTGGGGGGCGTGTGGGAGGCGACCAATCCATGTGTCTCTCTCACATCCATGTTTCTCTCTCTCTCTCTCCCCCTTCCACTCTCTCTGAAAAGCAATGGAAAAAATATCCTCTGTGAGAATTATAAAAAAAAACAAAAATAAAAAATAGCATAAAGGTATATGCTGTTGAAACTGAATTTTGCATGTAAAGCTGATCTTAGTGACATTTTATAAAGAGTTCATGGCTTTTAATTATGAACATCATTTATAGAATCTACAATGTAGATTGTAATTATCCCTTTAAATGTCTCTCCTTCCACCTGTCTACCCAACTAGAATGTAAAGTTCCTGGGTGGAGGGACTGTGGCTTATTAATTTCTATTTGGAAGCTCAACATCTCACACCGTGCCTGACATGTAGTATTTGATAACTATTTTCTGAAAGACAATAAATGTAAACAAATTTATTCTTTTTTTTTTTTTTTTTAAATGTCTTTACTGATTTCAGCAACAGGAAGTGAGAGGGAGAGAAAGAACCATCAATAATGAGAGTCATTGATCAGCTGCCTCCTGCATGCCCCCTGCTGGGGATCGAGCCCACAACCCAGCATGTGCCCTGGTGGGGAACTGAACCGAGATCTGGATCCTAGGTTGATGCTCAATCACTGAGCCACACCAGCAGGGCAACAAATTTATTCTTTCAATGGTTATCTCCTGTTACCAGTGGCAGGAATTTGTCTGCAGTCACTCATGATCTTACTATAAATCCTGACTACCATATTTTTTGGTAGAGAATATAAAAAACTAGAGCGTGGCTTAGGCAAGCCAGAAGTCAATTAGACCCATAAGCCTTTATATCTTTGATGGTGCCACTTCATACCTTTTTTCTCTAGTTCAGCATTTCTTAGTGTTTCCTAAATTAATTTTGACTTATCACATTCTCTGTGATAACTACATATTCAAATAAATTTGGAAATGCTGCTTATATTCTATATTGCCCTCTTGGAAATACATATAGAAATCCCAAAAGAAAAGTCTTGAGAATTTTTTTACTTGTTTTACTGAAAATCATTTATGTTGAACCACTATTGGCTAAATTTACCTATATATGACATTCTTTTACTCTGCTAAACTGATGTAATAGGATTCTTGCTGAAGGTAGTCCAGGTGATCAGGTACCACCTAGGAAATGGTGGGGGATAGGGAAGGAGATCAGATATTGAGGATGGGAGAGTTCTAGCTAGACTGATTTGACAGGGTTCTTCATAAAACTGGCCTCTTGAGGATCTGCCCAAGGATGGGGCCTAGTCGGTCTTAGAGGAGCCTGTCTAGAATTTGGTCAAAGAGTCTGTCAACTGTTACCTCGTTTAACACTGAAAACAACATTAAAAGGCAGGTATTACTATGAATTAGCAAACTGAAGCATAGAGAGACAAAAGAACTGGCTGAAGGTTAAACAGATTATAAGTGTTTTAGCCAGTGGTGATTCCTGGAAATTAAAGGCCATTCTGGGAGTTCAAATCTAATTGCATCTGCAGATAACTGATGAGATTGGCATCTTGGAACCTGTGATTCCATCTCCTTATATGCTCCTTGCTGCCATTCCTTTCCAGGATCTTGGCCTCACTCCAGGACCCTGACAAGGATAAGACCTCAGTCTCATTTTTATGAGGCCCATAAACTTCTCTTTCAACCTGATCTCCAACAGGGAAATCTCATTTTAGTCTGGCAGAAAACACTTGCTCACTTCTGTTTTCCAAACATTCTGACTCTTTCCTTAAATCTTCCTTTCATATTTATTTTTTTTAAAGCAAAGATTGGGAAGTTCTTCAGTCTCCTTTGCACTCAACTCTAGAGCTTCTTTACTTTGAGGCAATAAAGCCAAACGTACTGCTATCATGAAAAGGTGTGTGTGTGTGCATGCATGTGTGTGTGTGTGTTTGTGTGTGTGTGTTGGGGGAGGTTGGGAATAGAAAATACAGAGAGAGAAAAGTAATATCTCAAAATATTACTTAACCACCAACAAATTTGTCTTTATTATTTGCAGAGTGTGAAGTCAGCATTTGATTAGATTTATCTTTTCCAAGTTGGTTGCTAGAAAGCTTAAAATTATATTTATAATTCACTTGTAAATAATAATATTGATAAAATAATAATCATAATAATACTTTTAAGCACATATCAAGTTCATATTATATGCCAAGCTACATTAAAATGTTCTATGTATTATTTCAATTATCTTTATAATAGCACTATGAAGTAGGTATTACTATTATTCCCATTTTAAAGAAATAGCATATATAGAACTTAACTCATATGTATCAACAGCATCTATATCCATGCATTCACTCAAATGTCAAATCCTGGCACTTCACATCTAATTAGCTAAAAGGGAGAGTACAAATAAATTCAATGAAGAAAGGGAATTAACTACAAAGTAGACTAAAATGTAATAATGGAATAAATAATTATATATTCACTGGACAACCAAGATAAAATTAATTAATTTGGGGAATTATATAAATTGCCAAATTTGGTAGAGTATGTAAATGTAGACTCTAAAAATATAAAAAGAAAAACCTAAATGTAAAAGTTAATAATGTAAAACTATCAAAAAATAAAGGAGAATATTTTTACGACTTTAAGATAGAAAAGATTATAAAAATACAATTCCTATGGTCAGGCACTGATAGACTAGTCTACATCAAAATACTATTTCTAAATACCATAAACCAACTTAAGAAATGGGTGATGTCTAGGGGGAAATGCACTGTTTTCCTTTACTGTCACCCTGAATACTTCTGACACCAGATGTGTCACACAATCTATTCTGTGACACCAGCTGTGTCCTACAATTCAATTCAGTTCTGACACTATCTGTAGTTAGTGTCATATCCCACAAGTTAAGGGCTCAGTCCCACAAGACTGTTCCTATTTCAAACACCAATTGCAGTCCCAAGATTGTCAGGTGTAATTCTGACTGACCGGCTATAAATCACAGTTCCCATAAACCCTTCCTTGGGTTCAATAATTTTTGAGAGTGGCTCTCAGGACTCATGGAAAGACTTAGTTATATTTACTGATTTATTATAAAGGACATACTAAAGGGCACAGATGAAGAATCAGATGAAGAGATACATAAGGAAGGGTCCCAAGCATAGGAGTTTCTTTTCCCATGTAGTTGGGATGCACCACCCTCCTGGCAAGTAGTTGTGAGCCCCACACCTTTGGGATTGTTATGGAGGCTTCCTCATGTAGGTATGATCAATTATTAACTCAATTTCCAGCCCTATTCCCTTCTCTGGAGAATAGGGGGGTGAGACCTAAAGTACCAAGCTTCTGATCATGGCTTGATCTTACTGGTGACCAGCCTCCATCCAGAAGCCCAACAAAAGTCACCCCATTAGAACAAAAGTCACTCTTATCACTAAAAAAATCCCAGTGATTTTGGAGCTCTGTGCCAGGAACTGGGAGTAGAGACCAATACATATATATTTCTTACTATTTCACAGGTGACGAGTTGAGAGAAGATTTTTGCATCTTCTCTCATCTGAAATTGACAAAAGATTAATCCTGATAAAGAAATAAGACATAAAACACAGTAGAAAAGTGACTTAGGGAGATGAATAGTCAACTCCCATACGGAATGTCCAAAGGCTAATTGGTATATAAAGAGCTATTCAATTCACTAGTAATAAAACTAATAAAAGTTGCTCTTTACCAAAAAGAAGGGCTATATTTAAAAGGCATGCTATTATGTAACCTCACTTAAGTGTTGGTAAGACAGTGAAGAGTTAGAACTCTCATTTGTGCTACTAGAAATATGAATCTTTTAGACCACCTAAAACTAATCAGACAGTATTTATCAAAATTAAGGCATATGTCCAACAACTCCACTTCTGAGTAGTGTAGAGTTGAGGGCAACTTTCATAACTTTAGGAGTGGTGATCACAGTTAGGCACCTACTAGATTCTCCTTCAATGAAGGAACTGATGGCGCCGTGTGCTGGGAGTGCTGTCATCAGACAACCTTCAGTTTCAACCCCTTCAGGGCATATCAAGGACTCAGCTGCAAAAATCTCTCTCTCCCAAGCTCTTCTATGGAGAAACCACAGCCAGTGACTCATTGATGCAGATATATAAAGCTCTGGACATCTCTGTCCAACCGAGAAAAACTAAAAGAGCTTTCAGCTTCAATCCTTTCCATGAGTTTGCCCAAAATTGTTGCTGGACCTCCATCACAGCTTGATTTTCCCTCTCCTTCCTCCCACTTCCTCTCACTCATTCCTTAATAGACCACTTGCATGAAAACTCCATGCTAAAATGTGCTTCAAGGGAAACCCAACCTGTCTGAGAAAGCAGGCGCTAAAGATGAAGACTTGAAGTGGGGTCGCTTGCTACTCAGCTGACAAAAAATTGGTCATAAGTGAAGTAGTTAACTCTGGCACAGAGTAGAGAATTTGGACAGTATACTGGTGCATGGGATGCATTAGCTGGTATGATACATTAGGTATTTGAGAAATCATTAGGCACTGGCAACTATAAGAAACAAAATTAATAGCAATTGTTAAGGTTTACTAATGCTTTTGGGGAAAAAAGATAATAAAAAGCTGAACTCATTTGCAGAAATTTTACTTTTTGTCTTCACAGCTGTGGGCTCTGCCAGTTAAAGACTGCAGTTCTCAAATGGGGTATCCTTCTGTCAAGGACGCAGACATTGAATTATTGTTGTCTGAACATTTCAGGCTCCTTGTTCCAAGGGACCAGAAGGCCAAAAGAGACCAAGCTGGGGTAATAGATCTTGATTGGAAAGTGACAGGGCTGCTGTTACACAACGGGGGAATACGGTTATCTGCCAGATAACCCAATTCAGTGTCTCTTTTAATGGTAAGTGGACACACTCATCAGACTTGGCCTGAAGAACGCATGGTGGTCAGGGGCTTGGAGCTCTCAGACATGTAAGCCACCAAGATGGCTGAGCTGCTTGCTAAGGATGTGGACTGGAGAGCAGATGGAGATGCTAGACCAGCTGCAACTGTGGTGCACTGGTTTTCTTTTTTTAATGATTTTCCTAAAAAAAGAGATGTTCACAGAATCCTTTTGAAAAAGTAGATCCAAACAACTACAGGAAGGAACTGTGTTGGATAGTGTGAAACACCATCCAAACTCTCTCAAGGGAGGACTTGTTGATCTAGATGCTGGGGCTGTTCTCAGCTGTCACCCCCTTTAGGGATTCCCAAGGTCACACCCACACCCAACAAATTATAGACGTTGTAGTACAAAAACATTGTGATCTTGGTCTAGGGAAAGATGGTTAACTTTAATATAAGAGAGGCTTGAACATATGTGAATGTTGGTGAAAAGAAGCCAGTAGGCAAGGGGAAATTTCTCCAAAAAGCAGAAGCCAGGAGGGCTATGAGTTTCAGATCAGAGGTGGTATTGAATTAAAGGGTCCTATCTCACTAGTACAGTATAAGAGGCAACACCAAGTATAATATTTTCTTAAAAAGCATAACCTTTACCTTCATTGAATTTTTAAACTCACACTTGTAATATATTGTAATGATTACATTTGAACCATCTACTGTTGTCTTTATTTGAATTTTGTATGCATTATAGCAATTGGGTGTTGTCATTAAGATATCAGTATGATAGTATTACCCCCAAATTTAGCTATCCGCAATATAACACAAGACGGTAACTATGCTTATATTTTTCTTAAAAACATTTTTTTCTATGAATTTGGACTGAATTGTGCCATGGTTGCTAGCAAAAACCTTGCATTTGCTCTGGGCTTCATACCAAATACTGTGTCTTTAAGTAGAAACAAAACAAAACTTCTTATATCCGGATCACTGGGGAATGGGGTTGATTTGGATATGTGGGCATCCTGAAAGCTGGCTCTCCTTTCAGCCATGTGGCTGCTCTTCTCCTCCCTTCTGATTAGCCCCATCTCTGCTTTGGGATTGATGCCACCAGTTCCATGCCAATTGTTCCTTGCATCCAGCTGGCCCTCACTCTACTGCTGGCTCTGGCTGTTCCATGTTCTTGTGCCAGACTGTCTTCTCTTTCCAACATGGCTGGCCCTGTCTTTCTGGTCTCAGGACAGGCTCAAATTTATACAGATAAACTGGAAGTTTGGGTGTGGAAAAACAGGGTTCGGGCAGATATTTGTGGTTGTAATATAATTCATCAAATTTCACCATGCACTGATCATAAGATGCACAATATCCTGCCTTCAAAGGGAAGCACGTTCCTATCATTCCTCTCCCTTCACTATGCTTCCATTTCCCGCTGGCTGAAAAATGTGGGTGGGAGTGATCCTGAACATTCCTTTGAGCTAGACTGGTGCCATGTAATATTACTGCCACTGTAACATATTTTGCTTGTACTTAAATTTATCACACAGTGTCAGTCACTAGCCACAGAACGCTTTGGTTTCTCTGAATCCTAAGGCACTCTCAAGCCAAGTAAGAATGTCAATAAGAAGTACAGAAGGAATCTCTTTACCATCTGTACTTTTGTCTCAAATATCCAGCACATAATTAAGCAACTTGTTTGAAATAAGAAGCAAAATGTAGCTGCAAAAATTCCCAAATGCCCTTCTTTTTATCTTGCCAGTGCTGAAAATATTTAATAAAAATAAATCAAATTTGGAGATAAGTGGAGTAGTGTTTTAACAGAATATAATGACCATGCTAATACAGTTTTTATTTTAGTCTATTTTTATGCTTACAGATATAAATAGGTTGCTCATCTTTATTACATACATGTAATTTAAGAAACATAATGCAAATTCAAATTAAATCAAGTGATTCTATTTAAAGATACTGTAATGATTTATAAAGGCAGTTGTTTGAGAACCTATAGAAACTAAAATAGGGTGAATGTAACTGCATGTACCAATTTGTGAAATTACAGTTTAAGCAGGTTTAAAAAAAAACACACAAAAAAACCAGGGCAGAATATTTACCATCTGTTTCTAAACTGCACAGATGGTTGCAAATTTAAGTCTCTTGTAAAAGTATATTGCTTACTGTGCTGTCCTACAGCGTTCTCTGATAAGTGTCAAATAAATCAATTGACAATTAATAGTAGCAGTAACTTTTCAACTTCCTAAAAGCACTATCAGAACCCACTAACCCATACAGAATCGCAGACTTTTCCTGAGCTATCCGTGATGGTTCCTTCCCAGCTCGATTTTACCCCAGTGAAAAAGTCCTGCCAGTCAAATGCCCATGTGTCCCATTGCCCAAATTATATGTGTGTGATATTAAAATAGTGATGCAGCATACGTGACTGAATGGTGTGACACGAGATTGAAATATATGTGAATACCTATAAAGCCCTCCTTTCTTATCATTGATACGAAACTGAAACTATGAATTGATTATGCCGGTTGGACAAGGCACAGCTATTTTGGTTGGCCTGTTGGTTTTGTTTTGTTCAGCAGCGGCCACTGGCGGAGGGAAAGGGACATAAGTAGAGCCACTTTAAAACAGGGGAAGAGCAACCAGTCCAGAGGAACTGCCTTGCTTGTCTTGCTCCCTGAATCTCTGGACTGGGCCAGACCAATATCACCTTGCAAACGACTGTCTGTAAAGCCATCAGGGCACAGGCATTGTGACCGCGAGGACTGAGGACGGCCTCCTGCCCTGAGCGTGCAGCCAGGAGCCAGCCGCAGGGCCCAGTGCAGCTCGGCCAGTCAGGGCCCAGGGGTGCTCCCCTTCCACGCGGCCACTTCTTCTCTTTCCTCTCCCCATGAAAACCCCTCGCCTCGCCCTGCAGCGGGACCCCGGGCTTCTGTCTGAACCTGTGTTCTCTACCTTGCAATCCTTTTATCCCAAACAAATACCGGTTGCCTCTCATGTCAGGTTTTTAATTTCAGGTTAACAGAGGAAAGAATTAGATACCCCACAGACAGACTGCAATGAAAAGACTCCTGGGCCAAATTCGGCCACATATACTAAATGACACATATATGTCCTGCAAAGCAGAAAAAATCTGTCAGACAACTTAAACCATAAATTTGATGTGGTTCTGGCTTTTTCTCTTTTTTATCTACCTCTCTTCTGGTCCTTGGCAACCTTGGCAAATGCTCTGTCTGAAAATTTTACCTGAGAAAAGTTTCACCGCATTCTTGTCTAAATATGAATCACCTTTTACTAAATTTAGAGGTTACTGGGCTTGCAAGTTGCAGTGGATGAAGAATTTTCTGGTATTTTGTTGAATTCATATTTCTTGAATACCTTTTATTGTATATTTCACCAATGAAAACTCATTTTTAATGTATATTGTCCAAATAAGCAGTCCATTAATTTCATCCACGAGAACACATTTCTAACATTTATTTGTGTGAATAGCAAAGCCTCTGGGAACAATGTCAAGTTGGAAAGCTGCCTTCCTCTTGGAGTATGAATTTCCTATTAGAGCAACTCACTGCACCAGGGATGCAATGCAAACCATCTAACTCTATTACTTGATGACTCTCTCTGGTGACATCCATGCAGAGTCAGACTAGTTTATCTTTGGCTGGGATTTGAGGGTGGGAGAGCACTTCATTTATCCTCAAGTAAACCTTTATTGGCATCTTAATTTTCTGGAAATTCTTTCTTCTTTCTTCTTGCCTTGGGTGAAAGATGCTGAAGAGCTTGAGCGGTTTCAGCTGACCCTAGCAAGATCTTGGCCGAAAACGGATCCTCCCCTCTTCCTAATCATAAATCAACCAATTAATGGCTAACGGCAGTCTTAGTCTTGGGGTCTTGCAACCTGTCCCAAAATTAATACATTATCGAGTTCCTCGTGCCTTCTGAGAATTTCAGCAATAAACAGTTCTCGAAACAAAACTGAACTTCGATTGATCTCCCTTGGTTTGTTCCATAAAATCTTTAATCATCTTACTCCTCTCCAGAATACTCATCTTGAATTGTTTTCACCTTTTGACATTATTAATAAGTTATTGAACTAATGATGTTTGATTTGATTTCTCTCCTTTCCTATTGGTGCATACTTTCTGGATCCTTAGTGGCCTCTGGACTAATTACCACAATAATTACAGTTGATGTAAACAAAAGGATGTGCTGCACTTGAATACCTTATAATGCACTTATTAATGAAGAAATAGTGGTTACCACATGCCCAGCACTGTTCTAAGACCCTGACAATTATTAACCAGTATAGTCCTCATAACCATCCCATGAGACAGATACTATTATTATCTCAGTTTAAAATATAAGTAAATTAAGGCACAGAAAAAGAATCTTGCTCAAGGTAACTCAGTAAGTAAGTGGCTGACCTGAAGATCTATACCAAATAATTGGGTTCCAGAAAATGTCTTATTATTTTTTTTAACTACTAAACTACATTTCTTCTTCTACAACATAATTGGCTATTAATAGCAAGACTGGAACATCACCGAAAACAAACTTCTTTTTAACAACCATTCACTACGTTTCAGGTTGCATTTTTAACGTTTTTTTATATAGAAGTGTAAAGCTAAATAAAAATGCATTTCACAGTTATTCTAATAAAATCTTATTTTTCAGTTACAAAATTCTTTTGAATAATCTTACAATTATTTTCAATTTTATTTTTTCATATGTGATTAAATTACAGAAGAAACATCTGAATATGAAATAAATTAAAATAAATCACAGAGAGGTAAAAAGAAAGTTGGTAAGACAAGATATAGAGATCAGTTTTGCTACCTCAGAAAGTTTTATTAGATAAGTCTGAAAATTTTTTTCTCATTGATGCTCTGAGATTGGTCAAATCTTATTACAAAACTTGTCTGGTAGGCTTGCTAAAGTATATGCAGGGCTATATGCCATGAAGAATTTATATCAGGGTGTTAAAAGTGATTTGAGATTCTCATTAAAAGAAATAACCTTAATCATCCACAATAACATTGCATTAATTATTGATAAGCCTAATCAGTAGTCTGAAATTGCTCACATCTAATATTAATCAGAAAGGCAGATGAATCCCCAGCCTGATGGCATGCTCTTTGTGCCTGCAAGTACCTTTATAGTGTTATTATTTGCATGTTCCTGAGTTGGAGAAAATTTATCTGAGTGAGAATCACAAAGATTAGATCCTTCAAAGTAATTACTTCATTGTGGTTAGATTCTACTCTCAACATTGGTGTAACCAATATTGTCAATTCATGTAAGATGCTGTCACTTTCATGTTTTTAAATTTAAACTGATTCTCTTATAAAATGAAATTGTGTGTCCATCTCTTAACATTCTACACTATCATACTCATGAGTAGCCACCTGCATTCAAAAAATTGTCTTAACATATTTATTTTTGTCATGATTTCAAAAAGCAGAAAGAGAGAGATCATTGTTCCACTTATTTCTGCATTCATTGGTTGATTCTTGGATGTGCCCTGACCCAGGATCGAACGCACAACCTTGGCATATGGAGATAATGCTCTAACCGACTGAACTACCTACCTGGCCATGTCTTAAAGCCCTTGTTTTTTAAACCAGCAAATGACACCTGAATAACTAAAACTTCAGGACTACTTGCCCTTCAATGTTTCACCTTCCTCTTTGGTTTTGGGGTTTTACAGGGTCAGAATTAAATAAGAAAGGTCTAAATGCTTCAATGATCAGCTGTCCAAACACCTCACTTTGCAGCTGTTAACAGTGAAGAACAGAGCAGTTGGGCTTGCTCACTTGAACCATGTACAGATGTCTGTACAATTGGGAAACTATCAGGAGGTTATTGGTAATATTAATTGAAAACTTTATAAAGTTTCTAGGACATAATACATACTCAAAATTGTCCCCTTCTCATCTACTGTCATCTCTCCTATTACCCAGTTTTATATTTGTGAGCAGCAGCCATAAAGCAAAGACTAGAATTCAAGAGCACTACCCTAGTCCATTTCTCCTTGTAAGATTGGTAACATAACAAAGGATAAGTTTTCTTTTTTTTCTTAGTGTATTACAGCCCCAAATCAAAGGTTGAGTATTATAATTTATTAATACAGGACTTGTCCCAGATCCTGTTAGGCAGTTAGACTAATTGGACTGAGAACCAATCAAATTTTGTGTCACCCGAGAAGAGCTATAATTAAAGAATGTATGTGTCTAAATGTTATTCTACATGCACACAAATTCATAGTTAATAACAGTATAGAAAAGGCATTATATAAGCCTTTTTTCTTTCCTTATTTAAAAGTCTCACCTGTCTTAGCTGCAAAAGCTGCAAATGTATGATACAGCTGAATTGTATGATTGGATTCCCTCTTTAATTGCTCTGTGAAAGACTTCAGAGAACCATGCCAAATTTGAGATGAAGAATTACAAAAGAGAGCTTCACCTGAGTTGTACCTGTCACAAAAAAAGAACTGTTGAAACATGGCTAATGGGTGTGTGGCCTGGGTTTCTTTGATTTAATTGCCTGAGTTCTCCTCTGTATTAATCCCTCTGGCTAAGGTTTTCAAAGAGTGAAAGTTGCTAGACTGGAGAGCTATTTAACAAAAACCTTTCTGACTGACTTTCAAGATACCCAACCTCCCCAAAGACAGGAAAGCCTAGTTTGGAAGAAAGAAGAAAAAAAAAAGGTTAATTGATCTTCATGTGAAACTTTCCAGATAACTAGATCAATATTAACCTTTCTAAAAATTCAGTTAAACCCTCTCTGCTTGAAGTATGTTGCTTTTATATAAGCCAACCTTCCTGTAAATGAACTAAACACTATGGCATACAAAGAGATGATTATTTTATCATCAACTTCATTAACACAATTTATTAGAGGTCCCGAGGAGCACTGAGTGAGGTAACGTGGGGAATTATAAGGGAGAAAGCAGTTCTGCCCAACCAGGTTTATAGGACTGAGGAGGACCCGCCTGAGAAAGGGAACTAGCTTGACTGACTCAAGGGAATTCGGAAGGAAACCACCACCCTGTTTTCACGGTAATTGGTCCCTTTGAGGCTAGCTTTGCCTGAGGCAGACGCAATTTCAAAAGGAGGCAGACAACCCAGTGGGCTCTTCTTTACTGATCCGAGGGGAAGCATGGGCTAACGACTGGAGGCAGATTCCTTGGAGCTTTTCCTCTCATTGAGGCAGGATCTCTGTTTAGCTCAAGGAATATCATCAAGTCCTCTTAAATCTTTTATTTTTACATTTTACCGCTCTCCTGGGTTTTCTGAGTCCAACGGTATAAATATCTCAATGGTAACTTTCAATCCCCATGTTTCATCCTTAATGCCAGTAAGTAATAAATCCAAATATACACAAACTGTGTATCTACATATGCGTATCTATACATCCCTCTTATGAAATGTTGATCAGAACAATGCAACTATTTCTGAAATAAAGCTATTTCTTCCTTCCTTCCCAGAAATCATGAAAACAAAATGAATATTTATTAAACACCTGCCTAACACAGACCAATGTGCCATATATCACTAAAGATAGAAATCTGAGTGCATGGCCCATGGCTGTGAAGCCCTTACCATGTGATGACAGACACAAAATCACGGACCACATGGCGGGCACTGATGAGAGCCCTAAGAAAGGAACAAGGGGAGTTCTGGCTTAATTTAGACCTGTGTTTCTTAAACTTTGGTGACTATCAGAATCTCCGGGGCTTTGTTAATTATGCAGATTCATATTCTGCCTCTTCTAAGATGGATCTAGAATCTTTATCAAAACTTCAAGTGATTGTAATGGATTGGCCTGCGAACCACACTTTGAAAAACATCTCAGTAGGTGGAAATCGAACTTATGGCTAAAGATGAGGCAAAAAAATAGCCTTCTTGGAGCACAGAGGACTTTTGTTGACTCTCAAAAACAGTTTTGACAGAATAAATATAGGGAGAGAAGGCAGTCCAGGTGATAGAAATAATATGAAGAAATGCATGGAGGAATTGTCCTCAGAGGCTGCCTCTGACACAGCCAGCCACTGGCAGCAGAACTGTGGAGAAGCATGGGCGTTGGGAGTGGGCCAATGATTAGGATTTGAAATGCCCAATGGGATGTAGCTATTCTGACTTCTTTTGTTAACTCAAATTTTGTTTTGGAAAAAGAAACAGCACGGGAGAGGTCATGGGAGAGAGGGATGGCTATAATAATTTAATGAAAATATAGATTCTTTGAGTCCTTTGCCATCTACGTGAATATTGTTTTGGAACTGGAAGAAATTTTTCTATAATTATTTCAGTTTACTTTTGGGTCATTTTCCAGACTGTAGATTGGTAATTTGGTTTCCTAAGTACATTTAAACCAGCAGGTGATTTTCTTGATAAGGGACTGCTCATTTGTACAAATAGTTGTCAAAGTTAATTCACCACAGTCCAATCATTCCTTAACTAAACAAATTTGTGTCTTAACCTTTACAACTAAGGTTTGTCCCCAGACCATGGTGAATTTACCTAGGCAATGTTACACAGTGATGCTTCCAGTGACATCAGCACCTCCAAATCACTCTCTTCAAATTTCACCATATCATAATCTGCAGGATTGCCAATACCAACTTTGCAACCAGATATATTTGCTTCTACATCACACATTTGAGGTGACTAAGATAGTTATCTATAAAACAGCAAAACAAACAAACCACAAAAAGTATTTATAGATAAATTAATTAGATACAAGACAAAATATCTAATTCTGATATCAGAAGTAAATTGGATCAATTAATGACCAGCTAGTTTGAAAATCGTATTGTGATTTTTGAGATAGTAGGTCTCCTACAGTTTTGTTCTGTGTGACAAAGTAAAATAGATGTTTGTTAATTATTTGGATGATTTCATTTGTCAGCATTCAGATTAGTCTTCAAGTATTCCAGGAAATGTGGGTATAATGGCAAGGTTCCTATTTTTCCTAATATATATATATACTCTTTTTCTCAAAATTAGATTTAAGAATCCTTGCCCTTCCTATGAAGAGTCCTCCCAGCTTTGGAATATGTGGATATAACCTTAAAATTCATTTCCCCTTAATATCCCTCATATCAGTTAACACCAACAAACTCTTTTTTTCTTTCACAAGTAAATTTATTTATATGGTCTTTTAGGATAGGCATGCACTTATTAGTCTTTTCAGATGTGTAATTATTTTTAATGAATTCCCTGTTTCCTTTTTAAAACAGCTGTATGACATTTATCTTAGAAATCAGATGAAATAGATTAACTGAGTTTTGGGAATTAGAGGATTTAAAACACAGACTTAATGAATGAAGACATCTCTAGGTGGTGATTTTTAACTTGAATTATGATTCTGAAAGTTGAAAAAATGGCAGCTGATAGGCCCTGGTCATGTAGCTCGGTTGGTTAGAGCATTGACCCACTATGCCAAGGTTGCAGGTTCGATTTCTGGTCAGGGCACAGACAAGAATCAACCAACAAATGCATAAATAAGGGGCACAGCAAATCAGTGTCTCTCTTTCTGTCTCTCTCCCTTCCTCTTTTTCTCTAAAAAATCAATACATAAGATTAAAAAAACAAAGAAAAATTGCAACTGATGTAAATTCAACATACGAGAAATAGAGACTGAAAGAGCATAAACAAGGCAAAATCAATTCCAGAAGCCAGTAAAACATACACATGAAAGAGGTTGAGAAAACAGCTCACAAATTGTAGAAATCCAAAAATCAGAAATTAAGACAGTGAAAATGTTCAAACATTTCTGGCTACAGCTTACATTAAAATTATAATTGAATACTTTAGGACTGTCAGCTGCCAGTTCTGAAAATATTCCTTTCCTCCAGTGAGCGGGTCACCACCACAACAAAAAGGCACCGTCCTGCGGGCGGGTTCTTTGTGTGTATGGTGGCAGGAAGATTATAGCTGTGTAGAGAAGGGACATTTTCTCTTGAAGCAGCCATGAAATTTTCCCTGATGAAAGGCCTATGATTTTTAAAAGTGAACATCGCTGTTTTTCTCCACTGTTGAAAACTGACCTAAGCCCTTTTGCCCATTCAGCAAATGTCAGGGATCTTTTGATAAATATTCATGGTCCCTGGGGTTTAGAGGGAGGGGGGAACTATATTTCCTTCATATCCTTAGTACCAGCTGGTAGGTATCAAAGAAGGCAAACACTGCCTAACATACAAATATTAATAGCAAGAATGCTCAAAACAGTCATATGACCTATTCAGTAGCTTGAAAAATACCTCTTGCTACCTCAGATTTTTTTTTCCATTGGCACTATTTGTGAAAACTTGACTCAAAGGTAGACTTGTGGATTCTCTGAGGACAAAACTTGCCAAACT
Source organism: Miniopterus natalensis (assembly GCF_054644295.1). Taxonomy (NCBI): domain Eukaryota; kingdom Metazoa; phylum Chordata; class Mammalia; order Chiroptera; family Miniopteridae; genus Miniopterus; species Miniopterus natalensis. The sequence continues at coordinate 10,898,908 of NC_142096.1, forward strand.
CACACTGAGGTCAAGTACATTCCTTGTGCATTTGGATCAAGGAACGGACCAATTTGGAACTATTACATTAACACTACATAATAAATACAAAACCTGAACAACACAGAAACTATAAATATTATAGATTTAGCTCATTTTTCTGCACGTTGGCAGGTTGGGGTGAAGGGTGTGGCTCTGCATTAAGCTCTGGCTCCAGCTCAGCTTGACTCTTTGCTGAGATATAATTTGATCTGGGGCTCAAGCAGATGGAGAAGCAGATCCATGGAAGAAGCTCCTTAGGAGAATGGCAGAGGCGGAAGAGGGCAGGCCCAACTGCACAAGTGCTTGCGGAGCCTTTGCTTATCACACTAATATTCTGTTGCTAAAGCAAGTGATATGGCCAAACCAGTAACAAAGGGGTGAAAAAATATACTCCTCTTTAGCTGGGGAAACTGAAAAGCCAAATGACAATGTGCATATAGGGAAAGGTGAAAAACTGGGCCCATACAAACAATCTAATACAAGGACCGACAAGGTTACAGAACTCAAGAGCTGCATGCCCTGCTTACCACATTCTTCTACCTAATCCTAAGAAAATGAGACCTATACGTATATTCCTAATAAAATGCTTTTCTCGAACATCACCATTTCATCAATACAAATAGTTCTTCTAACATCCTCTTGCTAATTAATGAACACTCTGGTGTAGATTTCCATAATGATATCTGAAGTGTTAAATAATACCATTTAGAGTACTGATTCCTCCTTAAGGCACTTCAAGTGCTGTTGAAATAATCCCAGTGATGTAGATACATGCACATCACATCATTTATACTAAAATATTTTAAAAGTAAGTTACCTCACAGGCAATACAAGGGCCACAAGTCTTTCAAGGAAGTAACACCTCCTGGGCTGGTGTTCCCTAGGACATTGGTCTCCCTCCAGAGTTTACTCTTTTTTTACCTCACTTGGCCTTGGATACCTGTTGTCACTCATTCCTGAAGTGTGACCACCCTGACCCATTATCAGTTGATTAAAAACTAGCCTAGAAACAGCTAGAAAGTGTTAACAACCATTGGTAATGTCAGAGCTACATAAAGTTTCTTCTAATAAGGAATTTACCCTGGAGGGAAACAGAATTACCATCCCAGCTAGTTAGCCAGAGATTGAAAAGGTGAGGAGAGCAATCTTTCAGAAATGAGTGGCAATTCTTGACTGCAATCATCAGGAAGGAGAAAGCTAGGTTGGAAAAATATTCACAAGAAAATTGCTCTCCTGATGTTGCCCAGTGCTGGTACGGGAGGCCAGGCGGCAGTCAGGCAAGGACAGTTAATTGCCTATGAGGCTTGCAACAGAAGAATAAACCAGGGGGAAATCACTGGATTGGAGGCCAAATATAAATTTTCAGAAAGTAAATTAGTGAATGATAATAAAGTCAAACACGGGAAAGTAAATTCTGTAAAACAGTACAAAAACGATAGCAGGCACCTGACACGTTTCTAAATGAAAGAAAAATCTGCCTTTAAGTTATAAACCTATTTGTATTCTAACACTTGCAGTGGGCAAAACAAGGCTACTGTTATTTGAATAATAAAGATAATAGGCAAAGGGTCTATTAGAATTCATGAAGGCATGAATCACAAAGTATCAAAGTTTCTTTGGAGAGTTCTGGACACTATTATTGGAACTCTTAAAGAAAAGGAAACTATGTGCAAGTGGCCCCTTTACCCCTTACTCCTCCTCCCACCCCCTTCCCTCTGGTGACCACCATACAGTTGTCTGCCTATGAGTTTTTGTTTGTTTGTCTGTTTGTTCATTTGTTGCTATTGGTTTCATATCCCACATGTGAGTGAAATCATATGGTTCTTACCTTTTCCTGTCTATTTTGCTTAGCGTGATATTCCCAAGATCCATTCCTGTTGTTGCAAACGACAGTATTTCATCTTTTCTTACGGGTGAGTAGTGCTCCATTTATATCTGCACCACATCTTTATATAATCATCTCATGAATGACACTGGTTGTCTCCGTGACTTAGCCACTGTGAATAATGCCACAGTGAACAAAGGGGCGTGCACATCTTTGCTAATACGTGTTTCCAAATTTTTCAGGTAGGTGCCTGGAAGAGGGGTTGCTAGGTCATATGGTAACTCTGTTCTTAACTTTTTGATGAGCAATTTTGATTGAACGCCTTCAAAAAATATTTGAGCAAAGATCTGAATGATGTGAAATGCAACCCATGGAAAGATCTGGAAAAGGGCACTTTCTAGGGAAGTCTAAAGGCCCTAAGCAAGAATATAAAAAAATCCCACGCAGATGAAGTGTAGTTGATAAGAGGAAGTGCCAGGCAATGAGACAGAAGAAGTGGGCAGCAGATGGGCCAACACCAGGCCTTTTAAGTCATATTGGAATATATTCTAAGTGTTGTGGAAAGCTATTTTCATGTTTTAAGAACAATGATAATGTAAGGTAATTTCTATTTAAAAATATTATTACACGTGCTTTGAAGAGTACTGAATGAAGGACTGCATATGGCACTTGGATGCTCTTTATCAAATTGAGAAATTGCATTCTATCACTAGTTTGCTGAGATTTTTAATCATGAACAAACATTAAATTTTGTCAACTACTTTTTCTATGTCTATTGAGGTGATCATGTGATTTTTACCCTTGATTATATTAATACAAAATATTATGTTGAGTTTCAGATAGTAAATCAAACTTGAATTCCTGGGATAAGTACCAGTAGGTCATGATGTATAATCTTTTTTATGTTACTGAATTTGTATTACTAATAGTTTGTTACAGACTTTGGTACAGCATTGGGCATTGACCCATGTTATTTTTATTTTGATGTCTTTTTTTTTTTTTTTTAAATATATCTTTATTGATTTCAGAGAGAGGAACGGAGAGGGAGAGAGAGAGATAGAAACATCAATGATGAGAGAGTCATTGATTGGCTGCCTCCTGCATGCCCCCGACTGGGGATCGAGCCCGCAACCTCGGCAGGTGCCCAGATCGGGAATCAAACCCCGATCACCTGGATCGTAGGTCGATGCTCAACCGCTGAGCAGCGCCCGGCTGGGCACTTCTGATGTCTTTTGATTTGGGACAGGTGTAATACTGGCTTCATAGAATAAGTTGGGAGGGGTTACTTTTCCCTCCATTTTTCGGAAAGTGTTTTAGAAGTATTGGTATTACGTATGGACATATTTGATAAAGTCCACCAACAAGGCCATCTGGGCCTAAGGTCCTTCTTGTTTTTTGACATGTTTTCAATTACTAGTCAAGTATAGCTACCATTCAAACTTTCTATTCTTCCTTAAGTTAGTTTCGGTAATTTTATTATTTTAGCTTTTTTTATGTCATCTAAATTGTCTAATTTGCTAACATGTTTGTTCAAAATATTCCCTTAGAGTGTTACCTCCTCTCTGAAGCCTTCTCTGTCTCCCTCAGATAGAGGAACAGCCCTGACATTATTTTCATGCCTCCCTGAACTCCACAGAATCTCTCTTTTACAACACCGTTGCTCACTATACTGAAATCATCAATGTAGGCATCTGTCTCTCCACCAGACGGTGAGCTCAGGTTGCATCTGAATCATTTTTTGAATTACCAGTCTCCTTCAAAGGCCTTGGCCCACTATAGGTGCTGGGTGTGGGTTGGTTTCCCTCAAAGCAGATGCTGAGGTGGGTGTCTGTTTTTAATTGATTTATTATGGAACTGCCCCCAGGAGAAACAAGTAAAGGGGAAGAGAGCCAAGGGGAGGAAGGCAAGCAGAGATGTGATTACAGACCAAATTCTATAGAGGGGAGCTTTCAGCCTGATCCATTGGGAGCTCTAGAGCTTAAGTTTATGCCTCACCTGGGTAATAATGATGTTTCAGTAATGATGTTTCCTTCTTTATTACTGCTTTTGTTAATTTTTTCTCTTATTTTCTTTGACAGCCTAACTAAGGGTTTTTCAATTTAGTTAATGTTTTTAAAGAAACAACTTTGATTTCATTGAATTTTCTCTTTTCTAGTTTATTTATTTCCCCTGTAATCTTGTTATTTTCTTATTTCTGAATGCTTTGGGCTTAAATGCATTTTTGTACAGAAGGTGAGTTGCTCTACTCACTCTATTATGCCAGAAATGAATCTCTAGTTAAAGTGGAGATACATCATCCCAGGCTCATTAATCAGACTCTCTGGAGGTGCTTGTACTGAGTGTTTACTTCCTAAAATTCCCACGATGTATCTGATGCTCACCAAGATTGAGATACAATTATTTTTGGCAGGTCTGAAAATTTGCTTAAGTCTTTATTCAGAAGCAATTATACTTATATTCCTGACATAAGATAATTAAGCTTAAATGATAACCTAGGTATAATCAACCATAAGTTATATATTTATATGTAACTATGTATATGTAAACTTTTAAATAACAAATAATATAATATTACTATCATACCAGCTGTTTAGCACACTCTTTCCTTCTGAAGACAAACATACATATGAAATCAAATGGCAATGGAAAGGTTTGCTAGGCACTAATAGGTAATTATGACAAAGAAAGCTAAGTAACTGATCAGTGGTTAATATGATTAGGTTATGAGAACTTTTATCTGCTTCTCCTCTTGAGGATTACACTTCACATAGCAAATTCAAATATACTAGGCAATCACTTTTTCATGGACAGTCTTAGAGACACATTGACAGTTCCTTCTCCTTGGTTGTACCTATTCTAGATCTTCTTCAGATCTTTTATTAACAAGATAGATTTAAGTGCACTATTAGTTTTAGCTACATGATTGGATTTGCATATATATATACATATATAGATACACATACCCGAAGTCTTTTCACAGACATATTTAAAATCTCTATTATAGGCTATTTCTGTCTTGAGCCTCATTATTAAGAGGATGACATGCTATCAAATGATATTAAGACCAGAATGAAGAATATCTTCATCACTGATGTTTTCACAGCTCTTTAGGGAAAAGTTGAGAGATGGACATACTACTTTTTCCAACACTGAATAAGTGTTAAAATAATTTTGATGTTACAGTTTTATATCTAATAAAATGCTGAAGTTACTATAAATTTGGCTAACCAATCGCCATATATTATCTACATTTATAACATATATTTACTTCTGTTGCCTATTTTCACAGTCTCGTGTAGAACAAGAATCTTCATGTACAAACTTGTTGCCTTGAGATTATGACTTATATTTGCATATTTTGATTTTGATCATATAAACTAAAGGTTATAAATTGGTAGCTCAGGGGTGAAAGAAAGATAGAGACTCATGTAACCTTACAGGTATCTGACTTTAGTCTTTATTCAGACCCAAGTTTTCTCCATGGCCTTTAGGCTGCCAAAGACAGCATTTGAGTAGGTTAGGTCTCAAATAGTCATGAAAGCAAGGCAGGCATCCACATGATTATCTGGACAACTTCAACACAGAAAACCCCAAACATTAGTCTTTATTTTCTTTGTGTTTTATTGTAAGAGATTTCGGCATACACTTTTTGGATAATTGGCTCCATTCTTGCCTTCGTCCATTTGGGCGACTACAACAAAGTTCCATATAGACTGGGTGGCTTAAAAACAACAGAAATATATTTTCCATCATTCTAGAGGCTGGGAAATTCAAGATCAAGGTGCTGGTACATTTAGTGTCCCGTGAGGGCCTAGTTCCAGTTCATAGGCAGCCTTTTTCTTTTTTTACTCTGTTGTTACATGGCAGAAAGGTCAAGCAAGTGAGTGCTCTGGGATCTCATTTATAAGGGCACTAATTCCATTCATGAGGACTACACCCTCATAACCTAATCCCCTCCCAAAGTCCCTACCTCCAAAGACCATTACATTGGAGATTACATTTCAACATGTGAATGTTGCAGGACACAAACATTTAGTTTATAACAATCTCCTACTTCATTTTGTATATGTAGACACAGGCATGTTCCCGTGACCATACAGAATGCCCAGAGAGTTACATTTGCCAATTCTGCTGAGGTGACTCAAGGAAAAAACAAAATCATTACATTTGTACCATAAAAGACAGTTAACACTGATTTTTATTTTTAAGCAAAAAGTCTTTAGAAACAGTGGAATTCAATGTGTTCTTGAAAAATAATTATCATGTTTATTGTAGGAAAAAGTCTATAATAGGGTTGTTTTCGCATGGGCCCAGATTCATTCATACAGAATTTCTCATTAGCAAAAAAAGTTTGCTTCAACTAAATTACACAGAGATGATCCTTAAAAGACTCCAGAGAGAGCAATCCCAACTCAATAATTTCCCAGCAGCTTTCCCCATCCTGACTCATAGTCTAAACCCTAGCAGAGTTTCACTCAGCGTGATTGTTGCTAAGCAACAAATAGGGAATAGGGGTTAAGCTTCTAGAATCACTTACGCATTAATTATAAGCCAGCAACATTAAAATAATGCAAGTTTTAATAATGAAGGGTATTACATATGTTGTCACAGTATGCCTTGTTACCCACCCAGGAAGAGAAAGACCTGTGTGCTACTTGTCATGGGGAAATGGCATTTCATTAGCGTTTTGAGGCACCAAGGGAGTAGGTTTTAAGAGAAACAATTAGGTGTTTTAGAGCTATCTTTCCCTTTCTCGAAGGTTTTCTTTCCTAATTGCTATTGACTCTGCATTCTTTGAACTACTGAAAATAGCTAACAATAGTCAATGTTAAGTTTCCTAGTTTGGAAGGGGCTGAGTGTTTTGGTGATTACATGATCGCCAAAGACTTTTAAATGCAAGGGAATTAAAGACCATTAAATGTAAAGAAATTAAAGACCAATTTTTGTTCCCTATGCTTAGAGATCTTTATCAGGATTTAATTTTCCCACCAGGGAAAAGCAATATTCTCAAAGTGCTTACACTACTCTTCTACGGTCACCCGCCTTTATGAAGTTGTGTTTCTATGATTTTTCTTTCTTTCTAAATGGAAAACTCTGGGACATATGCTACTTAAGCAAATACCTTTTCTTGTCCTATAGTAGCATGCCAATATGTGGCCATTAAAATGGACTGTGGAAAACCTGAAATGGTGTCACCAGTTAGCTGATGAAAAACTTGTTCATTCAGACTGGAAAAGCTATGTTGATTGGGCAGTGTGGGCCTCTCAATCAACAAAACTTGGATATGAATTATATTTGTACTTCAGTCTATCAATTGCAGTCATTTAAAAGACCTACCATATTCAAAATGCATCAGCCTTTACGCATATAAAATCCTTTGGGAACGGTGCACAGTATAGTGAAAAGAATATGGACTATAAATTCAAGTAAGTATGAGTCTGATTTCAAGCTCTGGCATTTGATATCTGCATGATCATAGCTCAGGACTTCACTGTTTCTTAGTCTTAGTTTACCCACATATAAAATGGGTTTGGGGGTATTAACCCAAAGGATAGCTGTATGACCACTATAGAGATTCCTTCCCTGACCAGCCACACTCACTTTCATTCCTTTGCTGTGCTTTCATATTTGTTGGCCAATTTCATCTTTTGATTATTCACTTTTGTATGAAGTCACGTGGATTTGTCACTGGGAGACTAGGAAGCAACACTTTTCCTATCAAATATGATCACATAACAACTTTTTTGCTATCATTGTGTGACATTCCTATAAAATGTGCAGTGATTAATCACCAACAATCACTGAAAAAGGTAACATGATTGGTCACATATCTGTGCATCTATTATTTATGTAGTAATGTGTGGACTAAAGAGTTAGCAATGGAGTTTGTATTGGATGAGCTGACTCACTGTAACCATAACCCTAACTCTGATCTTGACCCTGGTAACTGGCATATGAACCATTTTATTGTGAGACTGGTGTCACATAACTAAACCTGGGTACCTGAAATTCATGTATATTATAGCAGTGCCAGGAAAGAAATTTGTAAATCTTTCCAATTATATATTTTTCATAAATCGACAGAGTTAGTACATTTTATGCAATGTTCATTAGAGATTAAATTGAGCTCACTGATAAAATGATATATTGTTTTAGAGGTGGGTGATAGTATTTTTTTTTTCTTGGCCCATTAATTTCATGGTAGAACAAAAATGGACAAAAGCTGGGAAGCTGTAGGCAAAATATCTGCCTGCTGCTTAATACAAAGAGTTGAAATTCAATCACTAATAGATTACATCAGGATTGCTTGGAGTTAATAGTATTTTCAAAGCTTTTCTAAATCTAAAACGGGGTCTTTTTCCTTGAGTCATTGTTATCATAACATGATGAGAGCAATTTTTAAACTCTTCTTTGAAGAGTGATTAAAATATTTGCTCTTCCTGATTCAATATATCATGGGAACAAGCCTTGTTACACTGTCAGTAATAAACACACAGATACATCTCCAAAAGAACTGAAAAATAAAGCATAATTTGGCCTAATAGTCTTAGTTCCCCCATGTTTTCCCTCCTGAATGTATAAGCAATTCTTATCGCACCAAGTACCACTTAAAATACATTGTCGAATAGTGACAACAATCATTATTTTTCTTCTCCTTTCAGTAATTGTTCTTTTATTTTACCAGGTAGTGATGCCATTTCTGATTTTTAAAGTAAGACTTTCAAGGAGTTTTTTTTTTTTTAAGCTTTTATAAAGAAAGCCTTTGGCGCTGAATATTAAATGTCTCCAGGAATGTTTCTGTGTCATTAGGATGTGAACTAATGATGAGCCATCAGATTGGGTCTCTACCTAGTAAGTGCTTCGGAGACCCAGAATTTAATTGACTGCACAAGTAAAATAGGGCTGTCCTTGCCATGCTTGGCAGCAGTCAGGTCTCAAACAAGTCGCTGAGCATTTTTCATAGCCAATTAATATATATGACACCTTACATAACATGGACTTGCTATTTTGTATGAAAAGAAACTAGGGCAGGGTTGCTAAACCAAAAAAATGTTAAGAATATCTGCACCTTGGACAATTAGATTTCTATTCAGAATTCTCTGCAATTATTTTTAAAGGTAACAGAGGTGACCCTAAGATTTTCCACAAACTTCCTTTACAATGTAAACCTTTCTTACTACAAGAACAATGTCAACATTATGTGCATGGATATTTGCTGGAAATATTTCTGAAATGATGATAGTTTATCTGGTGGATAAACAATAAATCTGGGTTTGCTTTTTGCTCTGTTCAACAATTACTAACTTCTGCACAGACTAAATGATTTTTTCAGGTATGCGTTAGGAGACCTTGAATTTGCATCTCAACCTTTCCAGGGAAACGGGAGTCTGTACATTTATTCCTTTGGCTACTGTTTATGTAAAATGGAACAAAGGGTTCCATAAGCTCAGGCCCTGTTACCAGCAGACTTTGTATTTTCTCTTTTCTAAAAGGTTATATGAGCACTGCCTGTTCCAGACTCATGAGCGTTTTCTTAAAAGCAAGAAAGTTATAATTGGTGATTGGGTATTTAAGCTGTCATAAGTCCTATTTATTAGAAACTTTACAGTCTACTCATGTTACTAATTGTGATAAAATTGAATTGAGGGAGAAATTAAATTTAGGACAAAGGAGGAGGGGGAGAATGAACCAATTATATTCTTTGATTTTCCTGAGTTCAAGACTGGTCTTTGGCAAACTTTTCCAAGGGCCTGCCTAATTACACTTAAATTCTACTGTCTCTTCAGCTTCATAGTATGTCACTGTCCCGTTCTTAGACTTCCTCAGAAAGAGGGGAGAGTCATTGCGAGATTATCAGCTGGAGAAAGCTAGGGGCCCTGTGGTAAAAGTGGGAAAGGAAATGAAGACTGTACTTTGGGAACTCCTCATATTGCGAAGCATGGGGAGAGGTCCCGGCTTCCATTAAAATTATATCCACAATAAAGAATCAACATCTATACAGTGGGAATGAAAAGATTCACGCAGACATTGTTTCTATTTTAGAACCATTAGGTTAGTCGGTAATTTAATAGGGTTGCAAAGCCCACTTCATAGAGAATTTAGGGAAAGTATCCTGAGAATTAATGCTCAATAAATATTGTCCCTCTTTCATGAAAATAGTAATTGTAGTTTTCTAACAGATTAAGAGTGTATTAGAAAGATTAAATGAAAAATAAAGAGAAGATCCTTGGACTACCTATGGCAGAATCTTTATGGGATTTTTAAATGGAAGCTTCCATTAAAATTACATGCATAACTGTCAACATCTTTATAGTAGAAATGAAAAGATTTACACAAAGACATTATATTTGAAATCAGTTATGTTAATAGTACTAATACAAAGGTGAGTCAAATGGAATCCAGGATTTGAGCCATATGTTATGGTTGGCCTGTCTCTGTGGACATGCTAGGATTTATCACTTTTGCTATTGATACTTTATTCTGATTTAGTTTTATTTGAAAAATTTGTTTAAGCACTCTTTAGGACTGAATGTTTGTACCCTCCCCCAAAATCATCAGTTAAAGCCCTAACCAGTGTGATGGCGTTAAGAGGTAGGGCCTTTGGGAGATAATTAGGTTCAGAGGAGGTCATGAGAGAGGAGAACCCCACAATGGGATAAGAAAGGGAAGAGGCCCCAGAGCCATCTCTCTGCCCTGGGAGGACACACCAAGAAGGCAGCCTTCTGTGAGCAGGAGGAGGGATCCAGCAGAACCCAGTCATGCTGACTCCCTGATTTCAGCCTTCCCAGCCTTCAGAGCTATGAAAAATAAGTATCAATTGTTTAATGTCCCAGTCTACGGTATTTTGTTATAGCAACATGAATTGACTGAGACAACTACTCTACGCACACAATTTGCTAGGCACAGAGGTTGGAAAGTGGATAAGACAGGACCCTTACCCTTAGAAGTTTCGCTATATTCTTAGACACAGCACCATGAGTAGTAGGAGATAAATGTTGAGCTATCACAGTGACAACATCAGTACACATTAACTTGAAAGAAAGCTGATTTTTTTTTATTTGCTGGAAAATATCTAAATCTTGCAGTAAATCTTGTGACATGTTGTTTTCTTTCTAGAGGTTTGTATTAAACTCTGTCAGTCTTTATATTTCACAGTCCAGAAGAGGTAAAAGCACTGAAGGAGGGTCAACTACAGCCCACTGGGGCCTAAACAAAAAAACTTCTGTTCCTTATATTGAAAATATGGAATACGTTCTACCCCGTACAGGTAAAACCCTAAAAGAACTAATACTATTTTCAATAAAATGTCCCCGAGTCTTACTATAATCTTGTAGATAAATAGAGACCATAAGACAAAAAAAAAGAAGAAGAAGAAGAAGAAAAGAGATTGTGGTTCAGAAAATATTACTGTCTATCAGAGAAATAAGGCAGGAGAAGAGATTTGCAAGATTTCAGACTGCCAGCAACTCCATTAAAAAATTCAGTTCTTAGAATGTACTTAGTTTTTTTAAGTTTAAATATTTTCTTCTAAAATAATAAAGATAATATGAGATTTTATTATTTGATTTAGCTCTTAACACAAAATTTTTCCCCTCTGTTGTAAGCAAGTTAAATAACCAGGGACCACCTTCTCTAGTAATAGAATACTTTTTAGAATGTTTTACAACCTAATGATACATGGAGACTGAAATATAACATAAATTCAATAAAGCATGCATCAGAGGCTCACCCACCTTAAACAGAGCATAAAAAGCCAGATCCGACTGTTGGTCCATTACTGTTTAAGGTTACCTGCTTAGTTTTGTTTCTTTGTTGTTTTCCTAGAATCCTTTGCCCATATTAGATTCTTCCAAACCAGAATACATGCGATATGTTGACAATAAAAATATATTTTAACCACAGTGATGGGGTACGGGCACATAACAGCTGTTGGTTGAATGGAGAACATGAGATAATTTGAAATAAAATAAGGGGAATGGGATCATTATTTTTCATAGTTTATTTTTCTTCTACCAGTTTGTTTTTTGAGATATGAATCCCTTCCTTTATAATTATCTTGGATTAATTCTTCTCTTAGTACTTTACAGTCTGTTCTCCCCTGCTCCTACAACGTCTCTTTTTCAGGCACTGACCTTTCTACCCCTATTTTCTTGTTTTATTTCACCAGCTACATCGGGTTAAATACAAATAAACATTTATAGAATGAAAGCCATGGTTTCTGATGTGTCTGTTAAAGTCAAAACTACTGAAAAATGTGAAAACAATCCAAATATTTATGCATGCAGCCTGATATCCCGTACACCTATTAAAAGTATGAGCTTGACTTAGAAAACATCCCTGCATCTCTAGGTTTGTTTACTGACACAGCCATTGTTTCTACTGAGGTCCCCAATGTGGGGTCACTGATTAGTGCTTGTTTTTTGATACTTAGGACATTTTTAATCCCTTTGCTACTTCCTTCCATAGTTTATTTGCTATTCTATCCTGTTATTGGCATTGCTCATTCTACCTCCTGGCAAAAAGAGGAGCATATATTTCTTTCAGAAGTTGGAGGAAAGAAAGGGGGAGCTGTTGTTTTTTAAATCTAATTTTTAAAAAAATATGTTTTTATTAATTTTTAGAGAGAGAGTAAGGGAGAGGGATAGAGAGATAGAAACATCAATGAGAGGGAAACATCATTGATCGGCTGGGATCGAGCCCACAACCTAGGCCTGTGCCCTGACTGGGAATAGAACCATGACCTCCTGGTTCCTAGGTCGACACTCAACCACTTAGCCACACAGGCCAGGCGAAAGAGGCAGTTTCAGCAGAGGGGTAGACATTCTTAGAGAAACAGTTCTTTAGTTTTCCACAAAGCTCTTTCCTTCCTATGATGTTAAAGACATTTCTTTTACATAGAGGTCCTGGGATTGCGATTACAAAGGATTGTCGATGAATAACTGTTTCTATATCTGCAAATGTGCTATGATAGTCAAGAGGCTTGGCTTGACTTCTGCACACAGATTTCTAGGGTAGGGACTAAGACGAGAGTATATCATACATATGTCTGTATATATGTGTATATAAATGCATGTATGGGTGTGTATACAAGTATATACATATGTGTATATGAAAAAGTAAAAATTAAACAAAACTCACCACAACTATTACAACTCTACATTCCCAGAAGATATTTATTTTACTTGCATATGAGTGGTAAGATTTTATAGTTTTATATTTAACACGTCTCGAGTACTCAGATATTTTTTAAAAAACCATCCCAACTATGAAATTCATTTGCTATTATATTTGGTACTTAAAAATAAGGGAGAACAAAAATCATACAGTTTGTTTTCAGATCACCATGAAATTAAACTAGAAATCAATACAGAAAGGTAACTGGGGAACCCCAAAATATATGGAGGTTAAAAAACACACTTCTACTAAAATCTTCAACAAAATATTAGCACATCGGATCCAGTAATATATTAAAAAGTTTACTCACCATGACCAAGTGGGATTTTTTCCAGGGATGTAAGGCTGGTACAATATTCACAAATCAATATATGTGATACATCACATAAACAAATTGAAAAACAAAAATCACATGAACATAGCAATAGACGTGAAAAAAGCATTCAACAAAATCCAACATCCATTTCTGATAAAAACTCTCCACAAAATGGGAATAGAAGGATCATACCTCAACATAATAAAGGCCATATATGACAAACCTACAGCCAACATCATACTCAATGGGTAAAAACTAAAACCATTTCCCTTAAAAACAGGAACAAGACAGGGGTGTCCGCTTTCACTACTCTTATTCAACATAGATCTGTAATCCCAGCCACAGCGATCAGACAAAAAGAAAACATAAAAGGCATCCAAATTGGAAAAGAGGAAACAAAACTGTCATTATTTGCAGATGACATGATATTGTACATAGAAAACCGTAAAGGCTCCACCAAAAAACTACTAAATATAATAAATGAATTCGGCAAGGTAGCAGGATAAAAAATTGACACTCAAAAATCAATGGCATTTTTATGCACCAATAATGAACTCTCAGAAAAAGAAACTAAGAGCACAATCCCATTTACCATTCTGACAAAAAAATTAAGATACTTAGGAATAAACTTAACCAAGGAGACCAAAAACGTGTACTCAGAAAACTACAGGACATTGCAGAGAGATAGAGGAAGATATAAACAAGTGGAAGAATGTACCATGTTCATGGACTGGTAGAATTAACATTTAAATGTCCATACTACCCAAAGTAACCCATAGATTCAACATAATTCCTATTAAAATCCCAAGGACATATTTCACATATCTAGAACAAATGGAACCAAAAAAGACCCCAAATAGCCACAGCAGTCTTGAAAAAGAATAACAAAGTTGGAGGGATCACAATACATGATATCAAGTTATACTTCAAAGCCACTGTGATCAAAATAGCCCAGTACTGACACAAGAACAGGCATTTAGCTCAACAGACCAGAACAGAGAACCCAGAAATCTACCCAAGCTATTACTCTCAATTAATATTTGACAACAGAGGCAAGAACATACAATGGAGTAAAGATAGTCTTTTCAATAAAGGGCCTGGCACCAGAAAAGATGCTGGTTATCATTCATCACTGAGGAAATAATGGCTCCAAACCACAGGGTAGTTCCGCCACACACCAATTAGAGCGATTAAAATTAAATACACTGACCACATCAAGACTTTACTAGTATGTGAAGGGTGAGCAACGTCTGGCAGTTTCTTAAAAGTTAAACATATACATCTCATATAACCCAGACATTTTATTCCTATATATTTAACCAAGAAAAATTAAATCACACACATATATATTCAAAGACTTACAAAGACTGCAACCAAAACATCTACCACCAGGTCAATGGAGAAGCAACATATAGTATATGCCTATAAATTAAATAAGACTTGGCAATGAAAATGAATTTACTATTGATATATGCTCCAATAAGTATGATTCTCAGAATAACTTTTTTTTTCTGAATGGAATAAGTCAGTAAAAAACTGTATGATTTCACTGACATAAAATTCTAGAAAATGCAAACTAACCTGTAGGGGCTGAAGTGGACCAGTTGTCTGTGTGGGATGGGGGGAGACGACAAGGGGCTGGAGGTAGAGATTGCAAAAAGGCTTGAGGGAACTTCTGGTGATTACAGAGATGTTGATTATTTTGATTTTGGTGATGATTTCACAGGTGTTTACACATGTCAAAACTTATCAGCTGTACGCTTTAAATATGTGCAGCTTACTGTATGTCAATTATGCTTCAATAAAGCTATTACAAACATTCTGGATATTCAGAGTTGCACTTGACAGCTATAATTTAGATATCCATACTACCTAGTGAAAAAAGTGGAAGACAAATAATTACCATGTGTAACTCTATTACTCCTGAAATGCAAGTCTGTGGAAACACAATTATACAAAGCAATATTCTCCTATATTTGCAAAATGGAGTCTATGTAATGTATCAAATATGTAATCAATTTAATCACAAGCTTAATTCTGTGAATGTGTTTATATATCTTTTACAAATATATCTAATTAAATGCATGTGTGTGACTTAACAGAGTCTAGTATGCTATTTTTTTTAATCTAAAGAAACTGCAATTGGGAAAAAGTAATAGCAAAACATTTGTTAATATTACAGATATAATAAGTTCCAGGCACTTTCCCTCAGCAACTCATGATCCAGTTTAAATATGGGCAACCAATTGATGAGAGAGCTCACATCGATGTTTCTCTCTCTCTCTCTCTCTATCCCTCCCTAGGATGTGAGAGAGACACATTAAGTGGCTGCCTCCTGAACTCACCCTGATCAGGGACGAGGGTGGGGATTGAACCAGCGCTGTATTTACTGCATTTTTTATTTTTTTGTTTCTATGCTTAGAAACACCAGTGATGTAAATAACACTAACTACCTTGTGAGATAACCTGTTCCTAATTTTAAACTGTTTGTAGGCTTACCTGAGATCTTCTATGTAATGTGCATTTCTAGTTCTTAACTCAGTCCTTTGGAAGACACTGCCTTTTGATAATGAGTCCAGACACATTGATTCTAATTCGGTTTGAAACCTAAGTAGCAATTTCTACATTTACTAAATTTCTTTAACTTGGTGGACATTAGCCAGCTTTTATCTTTTAACTGTAACCTGGATAACATGACTACAGGTAATATTTTATAAGTGTTCATTTTGATATGAATAAATAAAATGAAAACAATATTAGAGTGGTTCACAAGACAATATGCCTATATACCTATGAACTGAAACAATTGTACCCAGATTATGAAACAAATTTATTCTACCAGTAGGTGCCAGTCTTGGCTCACAAAACTGAGACTGGAGGAATTGCATATTGGTAAATTCCATCCCAGGGATTTCTGTTTTAAAAGGTGTAGAACAGCAAAGATTTTATGTCAAGAAAAAACGCAATTAATGAACTTTAAAGGCAGAACACAATACAAGCTCCCGAACAAGCCGATGATTACAACAACTGGAGATAAGATTAATCACTTCTTCCAGATTTTTCATATTTATATAAGATACTATGATTGAGAAAGAAGGGGGGGGGGAGTAAGTGGCACTTACTGAAGGGACTCCTCTGCTTACCTTACCTTCACTCCAGTCTTGTTTTTGGTTCATTTTTGTTTTTTGCTGGAAGTAGAATAAAAATGTATGTAATACATTAAAGCGAACTTGAATGAATATTTTTGAACTAAATCACAATAGTCTGGAATTCCTGAATTAGATAATAAGGGGCCCAACTGACTACTCTCCGTGAGCTGGCCCTTCTCGTACTGAGGCAAGCTGCACCCATGCACTAAATCAAGATTTAGGAGAGTACTTACACGGGCTTTCTGTGCGCAGCTCAAATATGGCCAGAGTCAGGTGCTCTCCACTCTTGACCACGATGAAATTGTACCTATAAAGACAAAAGGAGCCATAGAATCTGGATTACTAATGCTTTGTATGTATGCTGCCATGCCTCTAACTTTTCTTTGCCTATTTGCTTTATAAAATTATATAGATACATACTTAAGGGGACGACACAGGGTTCAAATCAAAAAGTTCACGGATACGGATTTATTTACTCCAGGAAAAGCTAAAGCAATTCCGTATAGAAGCCATGTTTGGGAAATACACCCATGCACAGAGGAGTTAATTTCATGCATAAAAATACTGCTGCTATGCAAATGCATAGAGAATTACCTGCAGACTGTCAAACTAGCTTTCCTGAAGAAAAGGGGAAATGCGGAATTGCTGGATTGGTGCAATGCGAGGCTGGCTCACCCCTTCCAGAGCATTTGAGGGCCTGTGTGGCTCCCTTATGTATGGTACAAAAAGTGGTGCCCAGGCGAGGCAGGGGGAGCGGGAATTAATGTGCATGCATCAAATTTTCCTAGCAAATTTCTCTGCCTCTTATTTTTGCATTTAAGTTATAGTAAGACGAAGGGATGAAATTACTTCTCAGTCTGTAACAGTCACTAACAGAGCACTGAAATACACTGAACACGGTGCCAGGTAACTCAGAATTCCATCCCCCTCCCAATTACTTACACATCTAGTGATTATGCCTGTTCTGCTAGGAAAAGATAGAAAATATGTGCAAGTGGGAAATAAAAGCAAAACAGAAAAATCAAGCAAACTATCAATAAATAATTTTTCATCACTGACCTATTGTGTATTTTTAAAACAGGTAGTCATCTCTTGCACCAGGGATTGGTTCCAGGACCCCAGTGGTGCTGTGTACATGCCACCGTATCTTGCCTAGAACAGTGTACTATCTTGGGGACCCGCATCCCTACTTCTCCACCTGTTTTATTCCAATACATTTTTCACACAGCTGAGCAAACATCTGCAGAGGAAAAGCAGACCTTCCAGTAGCTTCCCGTTGCTCTAGAATAAATAAAAATGCATAACTGTGACCTACACACCATGCATGAGCAGGCCCTGCCAGCTTCTCCCTCATATGAAACTTCAGTTGACCTTTGAACAACAAGGGTTTGAGCTGCATGGGTCCATTTACATACACTTTTCCCCAATAAATACTGTAAGTGTATTTTCTCTTCCTTATGACTTTCTTAATAACATTTCCTTTTCTCTAGCTTACTTTATTGTAATAATAATAATACATAAACATACAAGATAGGTGTTAACTGGCTGTTTATGTTATCAGCAAGGCTTTTGGTCAACAGTAGGCTGTTACTAGTTAAATTTTGAGGGAGTCAAAAGTTATACTCAGATTTCTGACAGCTTATGGGGTTGGTGCCCTTAGCCCACACATTGTTCAAGCTTTACTGTATGCACGGTCCTGCTCTGCCCCACCCTGCCCCATCCAGTGCTCACTAGGGTGAGGCCAAACATTTCTTTTCTCCTATGACTTATTATTCAGTTGCTGTTTCCTCTACCTGGGAGACTGTCTTTTAAATTTTTGTTGCCATAGTCCACAGTAAGAATTAGATTTCATACCATGACCCAGGCATGTGTGTGTGTATGTAAATAGAAATGGGTGTTTTTAAAACAATACTTGTCCTTGCCATATGTGATATATGTTGTTTTTTTTCTATTTTCTTTTCTTTTTTAATGGCTGGCCACAACCCACTGGACTGATTTCATTAGTCAATATTGTATTGCAACCCAGAGTAGGATTATACTTTTCTTTTCTTCTCATATAACTGAGTTATAACTGTCATTCATTAGGTCTCAAATGAGATATAATCATATATTCTTGAAGATTGTGCCTGACCTCTGAGTTATTTTTATTGTTAATTCATATTGAATTATAGCATAGTTAAGCATTTATTGTTTTACCTGTTTCTCTGTCCCAGTAATACAGACAGTCTTTGCAGAGAGGACTGCATCCCTGGAGTTCATTTTGTTTTTGTGTTTATCCAGTGCCTTGTACAGAGCCTGGCACATGGTATAGGGCATCAGCCACCTCTTACAGACCCTCTGAGTAGCATGTTACCGGAGGAAACAGGTTCTTCAGCGGCGTCAGGTAAAAGGAGTTTTAAGTGACAGTGGCAAGATTTATCACAGCGGAAAGTGATAGCCCAGCCTCGGGGAGGAGAGAGTGGGCCGCTTAGAGGGTCCTGGCTGCCCAGAGGCCCTTCCTAAGCTGCCCATGTGTTTCCCTGGGTTTGGGAAAGAGCAGGTTTCTTTCCAACTCTCCAGTATCTTTCCTGGCTTTTCCTGGGCTTGTGTTCGTGCCCGCCCCCTACCCAATTTCTTTTCCCCAGGTTTTCCCAGGCTCGTGCCCCTCCCCTCTTCATGGCCTAACCAACCATCCACTCTAACAGTCGTAGCAGGAAGTCTTCTTGCTACCAGTTTCCCCAGTGATTTACAACCAGAATCCCAGTGCTGCAGGCTAACTGAAAGAAGTTAATGCACATTAACAATTAAAAGCAGAATTTGGGACTCAAAGTATTCTTACTTGTTTAAAATTACTGGATTCGTTTTCTGTGGCTACTATAACAAATTACCACCAGCTGGGTGACTAACAACAATAGAAATTTATTTTCTTACAGTTCTGGAGGCCAGAAGTCTGACGTCTGTATCATGGGCCAAAATCAATGTGTCGGGAGGGCCACGGTCCCTTTGAAGGCTCTCGGAAAAAATCCCTTTCTTTCCTCTTCCAGCTTCAGGAGCATTCCTTGGTCTGTGGCTACAGCGCTCTGCTCTCCCCACAGTGTGTCACATCTCTCTCTGCCTTGCTCTTAGAGGATTTGTGTAATTGCAACAGGCCCCACCTGGGTAATCCAGGATAATCTCCCAATTTCAAGATCCTTAATTTAATCACATCTTCAAAGACTGTCATATAAGTTAATATTCACAGGTTTTAGAAGTTAGGATGTGAATAAATATCACTTAGGGATCCGCTTTTCAGTCTACTACAATTATCAATTCACTTTGCATTGTAATCAAAGACTTGTGCTTACCAATTACTCTTTGGTAGTCCTGTTTAGTTATTTGGCACCGAATTAGTTTAATTAAGAAGGCTAATTCAGAGGCATTAAAGTAATATTCCTCTTTCCTTAATGATTGGACTTTACTTGCTGTAAAAGTAGTGGATATTTTTACTTACAACAGTAATGGCTGAAATTAGAAAGCCCTCCTGATTCTAGAGAACATTCATAAAATAAAAGGTTAAGGTAATTTGAGAAGCAAGTATAACCCAAACCATTATGGCCATTCAGTGACCCAACCTCCTACTGACTTCATGTTATTTAGCTGAATTCTCATGGCACTGTACAAAAGGCTCCTCGTATTCCATTCAAATCCTAAGCACTAAGACACTCATCTAGCTAAAAAGTCACTGAAATATTTGTACACTGAAGCCAGTGAGGATAGACTCCTAGAGTTGAGAGATCCTGTTCCTCCAGAGGGAGTGCACAGTGCTCAAATTAGGAGGGCAGGAGACCCAGAGTAAAGCCAACAATGCCAGAGGAACAACAGAAGCCTCAATATTTGACTACTTACTAATAAAGGTTATGAAGAAGGAATTGGATGTCCTAGGATATATCAGGGAGAGGCAGTGAAATCAAAGAATCTCAGTAGCACTAGCCCAGACGGTATTTTCCCAGCCACCCTGGTTATCATCATGATGTTATCAGACTCTGCTTATAGTTTGTGGGATTAGATTTTCAACACCGAGAAGATTTAATCATACTCAACAGAATCAATTTTAATCTTCATGAAACCTGTAAATAAAAATAAGCAAGAACTAACACCTTGGAGTCCTTTTTTAATGTAGGTAACTTGACAGAATATAGTTTACCTGTACTATAGCATCATAATTTGATGCCTAGAATGGGTGAAACCAATACAGCAGTCCCAGCTATCCTTACAGAACTTTCTCTGGGCTCCTTTCACACTGCATGAGCAATTTGTTTTAAAGAAGTTAGAATGTGGTAGAAAGAAAGAGAGGCATATATGAACCAAAACATTATTTATAGCAGACTATAACTTTCTATCTATTATTCATTTCCCCCTTTTTTAAGTATTAGAGCTTCCATGTTCATGTAGGCAGGAATGAAACAGTTAAATGACCACATTTCAAAAATTCCTTATAGCTAGGGGTGAAGTTTCTAGCCAGTGAAATGCAAATCAAGTGTTGTGGGGCATTTAGAGAAATGCTTGGGAGCTGAATTGCAGTGAAATTTCAGCAGTGAAATGGACATTGTTTCTTCTCTCTCCTGCTGCTTATAATGCAAACTACAGCTAGTCTCTTGGACGGTAGGGTACCCTTGGAAAAGGAACCTATGTAGTCCACGTGGTAGAGTAGGAATACTGAAGAAGTCTTGTTTTATGGGAAAGAATGGTAAACATCTACCTCGTTTAAGTCATTATTGTTTTAACATTATTCTTACATGCTGCTGAATCTTATCTGGACAAATTATTCTGTGTGTACTTAGCTGTGTCATTGTGTGATTGATAAAATTAAAAAATGTATTCATTAGCAAAATGTCAGCAGGTATAGGGCTGTTGAAAAGTTTGTAGATTGGTAAACACTGTAGGGATATTTCTAACTTTACTCTTTGGCAAACCTAACCCGAATTTGATTTTACTGCATTTGCAGTTCCTTGGCCGTTTTATTCTTTCCACCTTCAAATGTGACCTTTTTCATCTAAGTCACCAGTCACCAGTTAATCTTATGTTTCGATGTGATGTTCCATGGCTGAAGCGCTATGGTGCGAAAAGCACTCTAATGGATATGGCAAGATGTTGGAAGGAATGGTTAAGTATTTTGCTTTCACATATCAGCTGCAAGTTACAGCTGCTCTGGTTAAAAGACAATTTGTCCACTTGAATGTAAAAATAACTCATGTCTGTCATGCAAATTCACTTTTATGATAATTCTTTAATCCCTCATGTTCTGTAAATCTAGCCTGTTCCTCAGGTGCAAAAATGTGCTAGTCAATATAATTTAATATGCACTTGGGTTTTAAATACAGACATATCACACATATATAGAATAAACATTTCCCCCCTACATCTCCACAATCCAGTCTTTTGATTTCAAAAGTGAGCCTGGCCTGCGTGACTCAGTGGTTGAGCATGGACCTAGGATCCAGGAGATCGAGGTCCAATTCCCATCAGGGCACATGCCCGGGTTTCAGTCTCGATCTCCAGCAGGGGGTGTGTAGGAGGCAGCTGATCAATGACTCATCACTGGCGTTTCTCTCTCTTTCTCTCTCTCTCCCTCTCTCTGAAATAGATGAAGATATATATATATATTAAAGTAAAGTTCTGGGTCATATTTAATTTTTTTAAACTAAGGGAATATTTGGAAAAGGGCATTTCTAGTTCGATTTTGTTAATATCCTAATCAAGTTCCACTATCGTCAGATTTCTATTGGTGGGAGAGAAAAAGGTTTTATCTGAACTCATTTGTGCAGGCTGGGGCTCTACCTGACTGCTAATTTGATAATTAATTATGGTTCTTTTCCATGGTTTCACTAAGAGGAGCTTGCATACTTATGTTAATGTTGTCTGCAGGGCCATATTGAATACATCAGGATCTATGTATACTTTTAACACTATTTTAAGATTACCATTCCTAAGACTAAAATACACATTTTTTTTCTATAAGCCAAAAATAGAATAGTTATTAACGCTCTATATTCACAGATGATTTGCTGTTTATATAATAAAACGTATATGTTTGACATATTTGAAGGTGTAAATTCCCTATTTATATTGTATCAGAGAGATAATAACATGAAGCGGGCTATGAAGAGATTCTGCTGGATTCTAACAGCAAGACTTTTATACAGAGTTCTCTAATGAGGATCCTACCTCCTTCCCACTTCATCACCTTCCCTCCCCCTTCCTCACCCAGTAATAGTAGGGTCATGTAACCCTGACCTTTTCAATGGCACTTTGTCATTTGCTTTTCCTCACATCTTTTGTGCAATACCAAGGTGGTGCAAAAATGCATTCATACATTGGATCTTGGTGAGATATCTCATTGCAACTCATTAGTCTTCTGAAAACATATATTGCACAGAAAGCACACTAGGTGGATGTTTTTAAAGCTAATGAGCCTTTGATTAGCATCTGACTAGCTATAGTTAGCAAGATGTGCGCCCTTCTGAAGATTTATAGTGATTAACATAATCTAAGATTCTTTCTCATCTTTAAAGTTTGTCCGATCTGATAGCTTAAGGAAGGAACCGTCCCACCCCCTCCCCCACACACATACTTCCTCTGATGTTGCATGTTGGAAACAGAAGAAAATAAAATACTATTATGCTCCAAGAAATTATTTTCAGTAAATACGGTATATTATTGAAATATTCTGTCGGGAAGAAGGAAACAGTAAGAATAATGTTATTATATAGAATATACTGGCAGTCGGGAAACTGCACACATAGGGTTATATATGGATGTATCCACATAATATAATTTCAGAAGTTATGGATGGGTCATGATGGGTCTCTATTTGAGCACTGAGTAAAAGTTTCATTATTTCCTACATTTACTCATTCACCAAGTTCACTGAGTATACACCGTATGACCTTAGACTGTGCAAGCTTCTAGAGACAGGACTAGTAACGATACAGACAGGGTCCCTGTCACAAAATACACAGAGCCGGTGAGAGGAGACTGGGAGTGAAGAAAGCTGTGAGCTGCGGCAAATGTCATGGTCGGAGAAAGGCACAGCAGAAAGAAATACTCCAGTTGGGAGGCCAGGAAAATTTTATTAGAAGAAATGGATTTGAACCTGAGATTACAGAATGAAAAGAAGGTAATCGGTGCTCTACCAGCCGTTTTCTGAATCTGCTCTTATTTGTAACATGAAGCAATCTGAGCACACACATTCTAAAACTTTTGTGTGTGTGTGCTTAGGAAAGTGCTGTTTTTATGAAATCATAAAAGCAACATTACATTAATGAGACTAAAAAAGTCAAATTGCATTAATGCTTAAGCAATATATTGCCTTATCGAAAATTCTTTCTCTTTCAAAGTTACAAGTCTTTTGAACAAATGCAAGAGGCTCATTCCAGAATGAGAAAGAGATCTTGGATTACACTACATGCTTTCTTAACGTTTAGTAAATTAGGATGGCAATACACTAAATAATATCCTAGGGCTTGACAGAATGACTGCAGTTTCCGAGGTACATAACTTTCTGCCAGGGGGTAGTGTGTAAAGTGAGATACTGGTTCTTATCAACCTGAGAACAGCCCATTTGCTCTAAGTAAAATCAAATTGCATGCAGAAAATTAATTTCATGCAATCCAGCTTGTAAAAGATCTTGCATTTCAATCTGCAGAGAGAATTCTTTAAAATATTCTGAGACTTAGACCCGAAGAAGCAGCTCTCTTATAACTTAGCCGCTGACTGACGATCCTTGTAGAAACCTAGAAACAAGGGCAGGGTCTAGCAGTAATTACCAGATAGTAAAATCCTGTGGGCAACAGGATTTTGATTGAAGTCATTGAACTAAACTCAGTATCAGAACTACTCACAGGAAAGAGCACGGGCCTGTAGTCAGCAGATGGGCTGTGGAGAAATCATTTCCCAGAGTAATGGAAAGACTCAGGCTGCATTACTGTTTGGCAACATGCAGGTACTAACTCTGTTTACTCCTTTCGGATGAAGATGTCCTTGCTAACGGGACACAGGTTCAAGCAAGAGGAGTTTTTCCCAGTTAGTTTTTTTGTGGAAAGATCTGATTAAACTAGTCTCTCCTAAGACACTAAAGATGTATATTCAGTTTAATATATTACCAGTTGAAAAATATCCTCCTTTTTTCAACAGGATGCCTATTTAATTTAAAACAATTTAGTTGTAATGGTGAAAGTTTAGGGACTAATACAAATTTCGTGAAAGAGACTTCTCTGGGCACACTGTCTACAATGAGCCATCTTTGTTTTTTGGGTAAAGAGTTTTGGGTACAAAGTGTAGCTTCAAGAATGACCAGCTCTGAGACTTTGAGCAATGCATGTTTCTTCCTACATTTTCAAGGTTTTTTTCATATGTAAAATGGGGAAAGCAATAGTTAGAAAATCAGTTACGTATTTATAATCTGGACTAAATGAGAAGACATAGGTAAAGAATTTGCTACAGTGATCAGTACAAAGCACTTCCTTAAACAGTGTTAGCAGTTATTTGCACAAATGTAGGGGAAACAAGAGTAACAATACAATTTAAGAGTGAGACTGGAAAGGACAACTTTTTCATAAAAATTAATCTGTCTTAAAAGAATACTTGTTTCTCTCCATCGTCTCATATCCTGTTTACGAAGAGAGGGTAAACTGATATGCTTAATTTTATTTAAAACATCTCCAATAATATAATTCAAGAGCTCTTCTATAAAATTCTAAAAATAAATATTCATGCCATTCTATAAACATCACTGTTTAACTTTATTCCCAGGGTGTTCTCCTTAAAAATCTTAGAAAATCCAAATAAAATTTGCATTTCAAATAGCCTCTATTGGAGCTTAACAATATCTTTTCCTCAAATATGACTTTTTCTCATCTGTGGAACATAATATAAAACCTTACTGCAGAAGTAAGCATTTGTTGACGTTCAGCAAGACCAGTGAGAAAGCTAAATAGCTTGGTCTTGTACCCATATGGAGGGGCAGAGCAATAAAATGATCTAATGCATCAGTCCAAGCCTTGCAACCCAGAGCCAAAAAATGCTGCTGTCAAAGAATGAGTTACGAGCAGAAACCAAAGCATTGGCTATAATTCATCGTATGGTTGTAAATATATTCAACATTTTATGATATAATGAGCATAAATATGTCAATTTTCAATTCTGTATATTTTTAACCATCTATTTAGCGTCTGTTATGTGCTGGACAATGTATTAAGAGTACTACGTGCTCTAAAACTTAACCTTAGTGGCAACCCTGTTAGGCAGATAATATTATAATTTTATAAGTAAAACAACCTAGATTCAACTGCAATTCATTTTGATCTCAAGTTAATGCTTGTTGCCTCTCACACTGGCTTTTTTTAAGTTTAGGCTGACACAGTATAGAAGGAGATGGAAATCCATCAATTTGTGATTAACTGTCCAGATATGTTAAAATTATAAAACTTAAATATATCAAACCTCTGTACCAACATTTTATTATACCAGAATACATGATACTGTTAGGTAGTAGAAGACCTCCATACAATTATCCTTCTTTCCACCTCTTCTCTTAAATTGTTTTGGAAAGAAAAAGCACATTTCATTTCACACTTTGATACTAAAGTATTGAAACGCATATATAACTGGTTGAGAAATAAGCATAAGTGCCTTTTATTTAGAAGATGATGCCGAATCAGCAAGTCCCTTGTGTTTTGCAAAAGTGGTAGATTAAAAATTTGAAATGTGGAATAAAGAAAGAAAGAGAAATGGAATGCTTTGAAGACTAACTTAGCAATTATGCTAATGAAAGTTTTAAAAGATACCTCATTTGGCGTGTCCCTGGGTGCCCTTTTTATAAGGAATGTGGGGCAGCTCTAACGCTCGCACTGTGAGCTATCGAGCACAAATAAGGATCTGAATAATGCATAGGAGTGGAACTTAATAGGAGTGGAACTTTTTTTTGGAACCAAAGCTGGAATGCGCATTTCTCCACCAGCTTCCTTACACTGGTTTTAAGTTTTAAAATAAGGGTCCTCCGTTTAAATTTTGGCCTATGGTTTTGGCCTCAATTATTGCAGATTGATGGGAGGTTTAACCTCTTTCAAATAGTAATCTTTAAGTTTAAAATAGATTGATAAAGTTAGTTGAAAAAAATTAGGATATATTTTTTCAGTATCTATTGAAATGAGCTAGATATTGAAATGATATATTTATCTATCTATGGTATAGATATATTGAATTCATAATAGATCATTTATTTCATCAAAAAATAGCCACAATATGATATAGATGTGTATTTCTCATTTTCTCTCCACCCCCCCCCCCCCAACTCCAGTTGAGCTATGTGCCTTCTGACTCATAAGAACAGAAATCCAAGAGCATATATACCATCCAACTTGGAGATGAAGCATCTGGCATGTTGAGTCAAATATGCAGGAGTAGCCTGCAAGATCGATGCCCAGCTTGGAGCTCTGCAAAATGACTATTATGGAACAATTTGTCCTTTTAATAATCCTTGCAGCTGTTGCTTCTAGGCCCTACACTTTAATGATTTTGTAAATAATATAATTGTTCCCTTAAAAAAGAATATCTCCTTTTTTATGAAGAGGCACAATAATTCACCATTTTAAAAATAGGAAAATTTGAAGAAGCAGTAGTTTATCTGGTACGAATGGATCTGAAATATAACACTTAAATTGACATCTAAGCTCTAAGTTTTTATAGTTGACCTGAGGGAAGAAAATAGGCCTTCATTTAGTTGTTATTTTATGATTTAGATAGCAAAATATATATATTTTTCTTTTTCAGGCCATTCATCTTTGAGACTTCTTTCCTTCTGCTCAAATACAAATGGTATCAGTGGGGAGAGGGTCTCGTCCCCACGTTGTTCATGGTAGTGGGTTTCTTGCCATATCCTGAGAAAAAGAATTTTCTGAGACTCTCATGGGAAAATGAGTGATTTTTATTTCTGTGGAATCAAACCCCTGAGTTTTCAGGTTTCATTTCCCTCAGTCCTGCCAAGGAAGAAGTCTCATCTTGCCTTTAGCAGGGCTAAAATGAGAGCCAGTGTCCAGAGTCTCTGTTTCAAGTCAGGGCATAGTCCAATTCAGCATGAGGCTAGTTTGGTTTGTGTTCCCTGCTGCAGTCCATCCGTCCATCTTGTGTGGGGTCCACATGGCCCTGGGCCATGCGGGCAAATGCAAGGAAGCCAAGAAAGCAAGCCAAGAGCCAAGAGCCAAGAGCCAAGAGCCAAGAGCCAAGAGCCAAGAGCCAAAAGCAAGAAGAGTCATAGGAGAGGGAATTCCTTTGTTTAGGGCATTATGTACCCCCCCATTTTCCCCGTGCTTGCCGTGGCCACCCCCATTCTGGCCAACTGCTTCTTCCCCCAGGTTTGACTAACTGACAAGCACCTTCCCATGTCGCCCCAACTTCACTGGGCATGCGTCTACCTTCCCTTTGTTGGATCCCTTCCCCCAGTGATCTGCAGGGAATGGGCCACTTCCTGGTGAAGCTGCACAAATGACCAAGCCTGTAATGTCCAGCTTCCCCCTTTGCTCCTTTCCTATTATTAATAACTAGCTAATTACAATGGTATCATAAACAAAACAAAAGAAAAATCAGAAAAGAATAGTAGTGTATTAGTACCTATTTGAAAAGACGAATTTTGGTGTCTTTACATCTATTAAATTTAAAATTTAGAATTATGTCACTTTGTTCGTAATCTTAACATAGTAAAAGCAATTATCCCCGATGAACGAGAAAGGAAGAGGCATTTATTTATTTATTTTTAATGACAAGATTAAGGACAGAGTATTAATTGTTATTTTGTTATTTGTATTTATGTTAACTTAATTTCATTGTGAAAATGTTAAAAAATGATCGAGGACATTTAAATGAAAAATAATATGACGATAAATAAAGTCCCAGAAATTTTCATGAGTAACTTTATAAACTTTTCTTTACCTTAGTTACAATTGTAATTTTCACCAATGAAGATTCAAAATGAAATTTATGTTTTCTCCTTAACATAAACAAAAAGTGAGATTGATTTTTCATAGAAATGTTAGCATATTTTTACATGTAAGTACTCTCAAATAAATCATTTATTTTAATGATGCTTTCATCAATGTTTGCAGAGCAAATATTTTGAAGTGCAAGAATATCTATATTTCATTTAGAAATGTGTATATACATTTACAAACCAGTTTTTGTTTTGATTTGCTGGGTCAAAATTGTATTTACTGTGTTTGCCTCTCAGTGACTATTGGAAATAACTAAGCTGAATTTCCTTTCAATGGAAAAAAAAAAAGATTTGAAATTCCTCAGTGTTTCCAAAGTAATTCACTTAATGAATATTTATTGGCCATCTACTTTACTCTGACACTGTTATGTCATTGGGAATACAAGAGTGAACAAAACAGATAAAAAAATAAATTCCAGCCCTCAATGAGTCTAATATTCTAGTAGAGTCAGACAGTCAATGCCCCTAATTAGTAAAGCAGACAGAAGGTTAGATAACAAAAGGGGCCAGAGAAGAAGACAGAGAATTCCAAGATGGGAGTTTGTCATTTTAAATGGAGTAATCAGGAGAGTAATGCTAAAAGGGTGGCATTTGAACAACGCCTAGAGGAAGGCCCGAGTGGGCCACATTAACTAGAGCAGAATAGCTTAGCCACGGCAATCAGCAAGCACAGGCCCCGAGGCGGAGCGGGCTTTCTGTGTTGCAGGAAGAAAATGCGCCTGCTTTTTTCACAGAAGTTTAAAAGTTCAGTTCCTGAAATGTTATTTAAATTACTATTTATAATTAATGCATCAATAAACTAAGATGACGTGTACTGTCCCAAAGAAAATACTTTGATAATCGTTGTGGAGATTGCTTGAATAGAAAAATAAGATGTAGGAAGCAGGGGAGTGAGAGTCCCTGCTGCTTACCCGCGGTCAGGGCCTGTGGAGCGCGTGTGAAGTCTCACGTCTCCCTTTAGAAAGGCTGCCCCATGAGGAGTGGCCTGGAGGAAGACAGCGTACAGTGGGGAACTCGAAGCCTGTCCTGAAAAGGACAATGGAAGGGTCGAGAATGTTTACTGTGTCTGAGCTGATCAGAACCTAAAGACATCTCCTAGTGAATATGCACATGAACATCTAATGATAGCTTTATTATGAAAGGTTTATTTTTCATGTTATCTAGAATATTTGATTTAACCAAAAGCTGCTAAAAAATCTAATCCTTACATCTATCTCTGTATGTGGCGCATCCCTTAGTGACACAGTGTGATGCTCAGGCTTTTTCAGACCAAAACACTTATCACTAAAATACTAGAATATATATTTCTAACCTATTTTTAATAAGTATAGCCCTTCTTTGTTATTATGTTAGCTTATGATTCCTTCTATTTATAAATGAACAGCAGGAATTTCTAACTGCTGCTTGGGCTGCCAGAGAACAGAAACCTCAAAGAGGTATGCTTTAAGTTTGGCATAAAAGGGAGCAAGAGGTCCGTATTTTATAGATGGCATACAGTTTATGCATGGCAGATTAGACCTTGATATACACCTCATTAAAAATATTCTTGCTGCTTGGTTTTTCAAAATATTGATTTCATAAAATGTTGACACTGTTGTGATTTTCCCAAGCTTGCCTAATTACTGAGTAAGTTTTTCTACTTCCTAGATAGACATATATTCTTGTCTTTTCCATATGAGAAAAATAGCCTCTTGTTGAACTTTTTTTGTATAAAGAATCACTTCTATTGAACTAGCTACTATTTTTGCCTTTTGCCTATTTGCAAGTTTGTGATGCGATCTTTATTTTAAGAATATTGCCTTATCACTAAGTCCTTTCCTGAATGTCTTACTTACAATTGTGACCCTAAACAAGTACTATCCCTAGTTCTGCTGTATTTTTGATCAATAGTATTTATTACCTCCTAACCAACTGCAAATATTTTTTAATGTGGTTTATTGTTCAGGTCTATCCTAAAGAGCATCAGCTCCATGTGGACAGGGTCTCCAATCCCTATGTGCAAGGTACCATGCCAGTAGGAAGGGGAATGAAACGGTAAGAGAAAAACTGATACAGGCTGAAATTTCTCACTCCCTTAAAACTGATTCTACAAGGGAAGACATTAATGAAACAGCTTTAGGTCAGGCTGTGTTATAATTACCAGCTTTGAAGAGGACTGAAGAAGGCTGAGAGCATTAGAGAGCTTGAGCATGGCACCTAATATGTGGGCGGATGAGGGGTTAACCTCTCCAGGACGGTGCTGAAAGATTAGAGAACCTTTATAGGGAGGGAGGGAGGGAGGGAGGGAGGGAGGGAGGGAGGGAGGAAGGAAGGAAGGAAGGAAGGAAGGAAGGAAGGAAGGAAGGAAGGAAGGAAGGAAGGAAGGAAGGAAGGAAGGAAGGAGGAAGGAAGAGGGAGGGGCAAAGGGAGGAAGGGGGAGGGTGGAAGAAGGAAAGAAAAATAACCCCAGTATATAGTGAAATTTGTTCATATCCTGGTGCATATATTTAAACACAGAGTACAACCACTGTCTTGATGTCCCTTAAGTTGCATATAGCAACACCAAGGTACAACTTTTTTACATGATCTTTAGAAATACCAATTACCTCTTCCAAGGCTTCTGTCAATTTCTGTCTTCCCCATTTTCAGGATCACCTTTGGCTCTGAGCCCAGGGCCTCTACATATTGGTTTGATTTAGGGTTTCTCTCACTAAGTTTATTTATTTTTGCTCACACACTGTCAGCCTAGATGAGAAGCTCTGTTTCTTCTCTTTGTTATCAGGGCATTCTGTATGTATAGGATGTTTTATTGAGTTATTGGGGAGACAAGGATTGTTGCTGTAGCATTGCAAATGCCATAACATTAAATTCTAGATATCTCTGTCCTTAAAAGTTATTTGACGAAGCAACTGGTACTCCAGCTGCCCATCATGTTGCCTGATTTCCTTGCTCTCAATTCTCCTTGTTTTCCAAGACTGCCTTTTCTGTTTTCTCTCCCTGAAATTCCTGTCCATTCATAAAGTGATGGCATGCAGGTCTTTGTCTGTCTGTCTCTCTCTGTATTTTTTGTCCTCAGTTCCTACTCGTCCATAATAGAGGTTTTATCACTCCTTCCAGAAATTCTTTTAGTTGACCAATCACCTAACTCAGTGACTCTAGAGTTTAGTTTTTGCTTGTTTCAGTATTAGTTTATCATAACTCACATGATAATAAATATCTCTGTGTAGTAGGCTCTCTTATAAAATTAAATAGAAACCAATTTATTTTATCTTTATTTCTTCAGACATTTTAGGCCTTCCTGAGGTCAGCTCCCTCATCCTGGAATATATCCTTTATAAGTTATTTTAAAGAGAGGTTAGTGAACTCCTGTTTTTTTTAATATGTCTGAAAATACGTTTACTTTCATTCCGCGGTTTGGTAGGTTATGCAGTTCCAGCCTCAAAGTTATTTTCCCCTGGCACTTTAAAGATATTAGTTTAGTATCTCCAGCTTCTGATGTTGCTGACGTGTC